>NW_006408635.1:2552883-2562163 GCF_000296735.1 Chrysochloris asiatica | reverse complement strand
TATTGTATATTATATTACTATATTAGGGACTTCTGGTGTGGTGCTGTACGATCAGCACTGGACTGTGAACCACAGGGTCAGCAGTTCAAACCCACAAGCTGCTCGTAGGAAACCCTGTACAGGGTTGTTATGAGTCGGGATTGACTCAATGACACTTAACAACAATGACATAATATATTATAATATAGGAAATATATTAAAATCAAAGCTCTCAGGAACACAGGAAAACTGGCACACTTGTTGGGAATGATCATTAATCTATGTTATAGAATGCATATTCAAAAAGACCTTGGCATCCAAAAAATATCTCAGCCTTTCAGCAAAGAACGAAAGAAGTGGCTGTTCGGATAGAGGGAACAACATTCATTCAGTTACAGAGACTGGCGGGCCTGAGCGATGCGTGTATCTCTCTACAGTAGACAGGGCCGAGGCCGGAGGTGATTGATTCAGTGACAGGATTCCCGCCTCCCACGTGGGAGACCCGGGTCCATTCCCAGCCAGTGCATTTCATGCGACCCATCTGTCAGTGGAAGCTTGCATGTTGCTATGATGCTGAACAGCTTTCAGTGGTGCGTCCCCACTAAGACAGACTGAAAAGCGGGCCTATGAGCTACTTCTTAAAATCAAGCCATGGGAGCACTGTGGCCGTGACAGCCTCGTGTGCTATTGATCAGGAGGAAGAAGCAGGGTCAGGTAGCATTGTGTTCAGTGGTGCATGAGCTGGGAGCTGAGTTAACAGCACACAACAACAATCATATGGTGATGGTGGTGGTGGCTATGAGCTGTGGAGCAGGTTCTGACTCACAGGAACCGTGTGTAGGATTTTTGAGGCTGCCAATCTTTACAGGAGAAGAAAGTCTCATCTTTTCATCCAAACAGTGGCTGGTAGATTCAAACTGCTGACCTTGGCAGTTAACAGTCCAATTTGTAATCCACCATGCTACCAGGGGAGTCCCGGTGTGGTGCTGTGGGTTAATGTGCTAGACTGAAAAGTCAGTTTGAACTGCAAGGTTGGCAGTTCAAGCTCACCAGCCACTTCTCAGAAACCCTATACCGGGTCGCTCTTGGTTGACGGCACTTAACAAAAACAATCCTACCAGGGTTCCTCCAACCTACAGAGGGCACGAGAGATTGCTTAGTTCGACCCAGATGAGCCATGGAAGATGTGTGGAGCTACAGAGCAAAAGGAAGGGCTAATGATCACAATGAGAACTTGGGTTTTTATTACAAATGTCCAAAGTGACAGCACCCTGTGAAAGTTGAAGCTTCCCACTGATTAAATTTCAAAAAACCACAGACTACAGCATTCCAACCATTTTAATTTTCAACAGAGCAAAACCAAATACAAGAATGATTTAAAAAAAAAAAAAAAAATTATTCTTTGAGGGTATGAAGAGTGCTCGTGTTGAAGTTTCTGTATTTCTTTTCCCTCCTGGAAGGGAGAACCCTGGTAATTCCCCAAACACAGGCCCTGGTCTGGATCTTTACCACGAACATGTGTTATCTCTGTCTGAAGAAGAAGATGGTGACAAGTGCACTTATAAAGTATGTTCACATACAGTGGAATATGCCCATTGGTGATATTTCCTTCATGACCCACGAGGTCTGTCATCTGACACCTGGACAAGTTGCTGCTCTTAACAACAGGTTGTGTAGACTGGAGTGGAATACTGGGAGACTATTTCGAACCCCGGATTTTCTCAAAGCTTTATGATGATGATGACTTTTAATGAAAGCTTAAGACTTCCATTGTCTGAGAGTGTTCAAGAAGATGACTAATAGAATGGATAAAAGTCACCAGGTGAGAACGACATAACCTAAGCGTGGTGTGTTCAAGGGGAAAGTCTTGGTTTAATAAAGACATAGTTCCAGTGATGTGTAGTTCCAACAGAAGATGACCTCTTCCCCCCTGAAGGGTTTCTTTGCCATTGTCCTTCCCATCCCTGGTACTGGACGTTGATGGGGTTTGATACCACTGATAATCCAATTGATTCTGTTCCTGTGGAAATACGTATCTTTTACAGATGCAATGCCCTTCATTTGAGTGGATCCTTCAAAAGAACAAATACGAACTAGAAACTCATAGAGTTTGTGTTTAAAATTTATAAAATTAAACCTGTTCCAACAGGTAAGACAGGGAGGCATGCTTGAAACCTCTGGATTCAGATCAGAAACAATGTCTGAGAGCACAAAGCCTTCTTAGTGGGTACCGGTGGCTTCCTTTTAATGCTTCCTTAACCAAGATCCGGTGTGATGCACATTATTTCTACAAGGCCTGGGACACAGGAAGCTGCCAGAACTTCATTCATCATCCTGCCTGTTGACAAAAGGAATAATAACTGGTCATCACTGGTCAATGGAATAACTTTTCCTAGTTTTTTTTTTTTTTTTTTCCAAGATAATTCCTAATGAAGAGATGTGTCAACACAACAGCAAGTGTTTCAATGTTCGATGAATTCCTGTGATCTAAAAGGTCATATCTTCTCCCAGAAGAGCAGGAAAACCTACAGTGTTCAAGCCTGTCCTGGAGGCAAACCGGCTCAGGCTCCAGACGAGATTCCATCAGTTGTCACCTAACCTGGCTAGGTTCCTTCACATCTACACTCAGAGGACAACAGATGATGTCTAAAAAGGCAGCCTTGCAACACTTTTATGGGTTCATGTGGTCCTGCCTTCAGAGCTTCTTACAGAAGTATACAACCAGGCATAAGCCTGCTCACCTGTGGCAAAGAGTCTCTCCCTGAAATATGTGCACCTTGGGTGCCTACTGTCCTCGCTGCACTTGGGACTTCAGAACCAGGTGAATTTCCAATGAAGCCTCAAAATTAGCATCTGAGAACAATTCTAATCTCTTCTTAAAGGACAGTGCGGTTAAACTATCTGGGTATAAAATTCTGAAAACACATATGTCCAGGTGTTTTCATATATTTCTCTGACGTTGTATCTAAGAAGAATCTTTTTTGGGGGTGGTACCTGTAGGTTTTTCCAAATTAAGAAAGATTACATAAAAACTTAAAAATGCACAAATAAGGTAATAACATGAAAGCATTCAGTAATACCTACCTATGTAATTCAATTAGTTGTACTAGTTTAAGTAACTCTGCCAAGTAGCTTACCGAAGATACACATCTGGTATACAGTGATCTGATCTGGACATCAGGAGTCTGATTATATGGAACAGATGTTTCTAAGCACGAGGCTGAAGTCACTACCATGCCTTTTTTAAATGGCCATGAATCGGGGCTGGAACCTTTACAGCAGCTTACACAGCTACCAGAAGTACAACTAAGAATTAGGTTAAATGTTTGGAAATTCTGTACAATTTGTTCCCATTAGTAATAAATTAATAAATGACCCCTACAAACAAATTCACGGTTATTGAGTTGATTCTGAGTCAAGGAGAGCCTATAAGATAGAAGAGTAGTTCCCTGTAGGACTCTTTACAGAAGCAAATTGCCACATCTCTCTCTCTCAGAGTAGCTGGTGAGTTTGAACTGCCAACCTTTTGGTTATCAGCTGAGCCCTTATCCACTAAGCCACAAGGGTTCATTAATAAAACAATAACCTTCAGTAATAGATAGACTTGAGTTCTGGTGTGTGCTGTAGGAAAAGCATTGGACTGCAAGGTCAGAGGTCCAAATCTACCAGATGCTCCTTGGAAAACCAATACTGGGTCGCTATGGGTTGGAACTGACTAGACAGCACTTAACAACACACAACAACAATTGATAGGCTGAATTTAGTCATTTTGTTTGATCTTTATGCCTCAGTGGCTAGTAAAATTTGTTGTTGTTGTCATTGTTATGTACCGAGTTGGTTCTGAGTCATAACAACCCCGTACAGGGTTTCTGAGGAGTGGCTGGTGGGTTTGAACTATCAACCTTGTGGTTCAAACTAACTTTGTGGTCCATTGCTTATCCTACAGTGCCATATAACCATTTATATATGCATAATGTTGTTTTACATGAATACTATATGAATATACTACACTGTCTTATTTTTAATTTTAGTTTTTATTGTGAATTGAGTGAAAGTTTACAGGGCAGATAATCAGTTTTACATTCAACAAATCATTTACTTTGTTTCATTACAATGATTATAATCCCCTCCATGTACCATCAGTTAACCGTATTTCTCTCTATTCATTTTAGATTAAAAAAAAAAAAATACTGAGGCATATATAATAATTTTCACCACCCAAAGGGTACATTCTGCAAGTCTATCTCCTGGCTGCCAGCTCTCAGTCTCTTTCTATGAATCTACAGTCCTCAGCTGCTCCCTCTCTCCATGTCCCCATCTCTGCCTCCATCTCTACTGTCACTGCTTCTCTGGATAGGGTCCCGCATTTCACTTGTGCTCTTCATCCTCGATGGTCCTGTTTCTGGACTGTGAGATTAACTACTCCCCCATTTTTGTTTCAAAACTTTTACCTTTACCTGACAGTCGCAATTAGTCATGATAACAGATTACTAATATTGAATCATAAGAATCGTATCCCCATTGCTTTTCACCAGACCCATATAGACAAGATGACAGCTATTCAGTGAGGACTCTTTCTTTCCCCCATATTCGTAAACTAAACTCCCTCTTGAAAACTTGTAAGTCAGTCACTTCATGCCTTTATCGTCCCCACATTTTAGGTAGCCAATGTCTAAGTTGCCCAACCTTATCTACCCTGTATGCAGTGGGGATAGCATTGATACTTGATGTGAAGACTCCTTCCCTCTCTGCTGGTATTTAGAGCTACTACCTCCATGAGTATAGGTCAATATACTGTCTATTCTTAATGCACCCTGGATGTCATAGGTGAAAAGTAAAAATGGCTGAATAATGTTTTCCATCTTTCTACCGTGATTTGGCATAAAGGGAGACACAACCTTTGTAGAATGTATGAACATACCACATAAAACAAAATAACCCCACAATATCACCTATGACTGTGAATTGTTCTAAGTGTTTTTGCACAAGTTGACTTAAAAGCTACCCAAGACAGGAAAAGACAATGGTGACAGATCTGGTACCCTCGACAATGCTTGAGTTCTGGAGGCATTTCCTAAAACTGAGGTCAGATTTGACAGAGAGCAACACAACAAGGCTGTTGTTCACAGCAAGTCAGCACCAATCCACGGCAAAGAAAGGCCTAGAGACCACCATAGTGGAGAAATATATGAAAAGACCGATTTACTCCAAAGACGGGGTGGGATGGATGAGAAAGGTCTAGGCACACATGCACACACACTGAGGCAGAGTCAATTTGTGTTTCCTCATAGGCAAGAAAGAGAAATAAATGCTTCTGCCTTGACAAATGAACTTAAGGCAAAGAATAACACAAAGCCAAATCCCTCTGCCCTCAAGGCCACTTAGACACACAGCGACCCTTGTAGAGGATTTCTAAGACTGTAAATCTTTGCAAGAGCAGAAAGCCTCATCTTTCTCTCAAGGAGTAGCTGGTGGGCTTGAACTGCAGATCTGATGGTTAGCAGTCCAGTGCTTATCTTACAGCATTATCAGGAATCCTAAAACTAACAGGAAGTAACATGGATAATGTTGCCAAGCATTGTTCTGACGAACTTTCTGGAATCATTTAGTATATTCCAGATGCCTGATGGAATGGCAGGACGAATTATCCATCACTGAAGGTTATTAGGGTAAACATCAAGTTACTTATGGCAGTAGCAATATGAGACAGGGAGAGACAGCTCACGAAAGCCTTTATCTGGAGAGTGTTAGTTCTGTCAGTGGTACAGATAATTATTAGAGTAAACATCAAGTAGCAATACAGAGATAAGGAGATGCAGCTCATAAAAGAGTATATCTGAAGAGTGTTAGTTCTATGGGTGGTACGGACGGTTAATGTGTTCAGAAAGGTTGCAGGTTCAAGTTCACCCACAGGAAGGTACCGCAGAAGAAAGGCCGGTCATCTACTTCCAATGAAAAGTAGGCCACTGGAAACACTATGGAGCACAGCTCTACTCTGACACTCATTGGGTTGACATGAGTGAGGATTGGAAGTTGTCAAAATGAAATGGAACACATAAAGATACATCTCCTTGGCATTAGTGAGTTGAAATGGACTAATGTTGACTGTTATGAATTTGGTAATCATATGGTTTACTATGCTGGGAAAGACAAATTGAAGAAGAATGGTATCCCAATCATTGTCAAAAAGAGCATTTCCAGATCTATAGTGAAGTATGAAGCTGTCTGTGATAGGATAATATTCATATACCTACAAGGAAGACCAGTTAATACCACCATTATTCAAATTTACACACCAATCACTAAAGCCAGTAATGGAGAAACTGAAGAATTCTATCACCTTCTTCTTTCTGAAATTGATCAAACTTGAAAGAAGACTCATTGATAATTACTTGTAACTGAAATGCCAAAGTTAGAAACGATGATGGAGATCGCAGGACAGAATTTTGCAAGATTGCTGACTTACTAACTACAAATACCGTTTTCTCTACAATATAAAACTATACACATGGACCTCACCAGGTGGAATACACAGGAATCAAACTGACTACAGCTGTGGGAAGAAACAATGGAGAAGCTCAATATCAACAACCAAAACAAGGATAGGGGTCCGACAGTGGAACAGACCACCAACTCATATGCAAGTCCAGGCTGAAGCCAAAGAAAATGAAAACCAATTCACGAGAGCTAAAATATGACCTTGAATATGTTGCTGTTATAAAGTACCATTGAGTCAGTTCCAACTTAAAGCCACTCTGTGTAGGGTTTCTGAGGAGTGGTTGGTGAGTTTGAATTTCCAAATTTGCAGTTAGTAGTCCAGTGTTTATCCTACAGTGCCACCATCCAGTGCTTATCTTAGAAGACTACCACCTGAATTTATAGACATCTGAAGAATAGATTTGATGCATTAGGCACTAATGACCAAGAACCAGGAGAGTTGTGGGGTGACATCAAGACCATATTTGAATAAAGCAAAAAGGTCATTAAAAAGAAAGAAAAGACCAAAATGGATGTCAGAAGAGACTCTGAAACTTGCTCTTCAGAGTAGAGAAACTAAAGCAACTGGAAGAAATGTGTAAGTAAACAAGCTGAACAGAACATTTCAAAGAGCAGGTTAAGAAGACAAAGTCAAGTATCATAATGAAATGTGTAAGTCAGAAAACCAAAAAGGAAGAACATGTTCAGCATTTCTCAAGCTGAAAGAACTGAAGAAAAAATTCAAACCTTGGCTTGCAATATTGAAGGATTCTCTGGGCAAAATACTGAATGGTGCAGATAGCAACAAAAGAACATGGAAGAAACACACAGAGTCACTGTACCAAAAAAGAATTAGTCGATGCTTAACCATTTCAAGAGGTAGCATATGATCAAGAGCCAATGATTACTGAAGGGAGAAGTCTAAATTGAACTGAAGGCACTGGTGAAAAACAGGATCCAGGAACTGATGGAATGAATACATATTGAAAAGTTTCAACAATCTAATGCAGCACTGAAGACACTCAGTAATCTATGCTAAGAAATTTGGAAGATAGCTACCTGGTCAGTTGATTGTAAGAGATCCATATTCGTGTCCAGTCTAAACAGAAGTGACCCAACGGAATGTGGAAATCATCAAACGATATCATTAATATCACAAGCAAGTAAAATTTTACTGAAGATAATTAAAAAGTAGTTGCAGCAGTACATAGACTGGGAACTGCCTAAAATTCAAGTCTGATTCAGAAGTGATCATGGAAGGAGGGATACCAATGCTCATGTCAGATGGCTCTTGGCTGAAAGCAGAGAATACCAGAAAGATGTTTACCTGTGCTTTATGGACTATGCCAAGTCGTTAGACTGTGTGGATCATAATAAACTATGGATAACACTGGAAGAATGGATATTCCTGAACACTTAATTGTGCTCAAGAAGAACTTGTACATAGACCAATAGACAGTTGTTCGAACAGAACAATGGAACACTGACTGCTTTAAAATTAGGAAAGGTTATGCACCAAGGTTTTTTCCTTTCACCATACTTATTCAATCTGCATGCAAGACAAATAATCCAAGAAGCTGTATTATATTAAAAAGAACCTGACATCAGGATTAGAGGAAGACTCACAATTTATGACATGCAGGTGACACAACCTTGCTTGTTGCAAGTGAAGGACTTAAAATTCTTTCTGATGAAGATCAAAGAATACAACCTTCAGGATAGATTTCAGCTCAATGTAAGCATGTGAAATTTGGACAGTGCATAAGGAAGGCTATAGAAAAACGGATGCATCTGAACTACGGTATTGGAGAAGAGTATTGAAAGTACCATGGACTGCTAAAAGAAAAAACAAACGTGTTGGAAGTAAAGCCAGAATACTCATTAGAAATGTGGATGACACGACTTCGTGTCTCATATTTTGAACATGTTATAAGGTGGAACCAGGCTCTGGAGAAGAACATCATGTTTGCTAAAGTGGAGAGTCAACCAAAAAGAGGGAGACCCCCGAGAAAAGTTGACACACTGTGAGTTGGAACTGACTCAACAGCACCTAACAATGATAACTCATTCTGTTCTACACAGTCTTGTTACTACTGTTATCGTACTCATTCCGATTCTGTATAGGGTTTCCCAGGTGCTCTGGTAGCGTAGTGGTTATGAATTGGGCTGCTAACTTCAGGGTCAGCAGTTCGAAACTACCAGCTTTTCTGAGGGATAAAAAAGAGGCTTTCTGCTCCCGTAAAGATTTACAGCCTCGGAAACCCTGTACATGGTCGCTACGAGTCAGAATCAACTCCACGGCACATTACCACCACCACCATAGGGTTTCCAAGGAGTGGCTGCTGGGTTTGAAGTGCCAACCTTGTGGTTAGCAGTCTAGTGCTCCAGCGCCACATCAGGACTTGTTACTACTATTAGTCCTCAAATGCTAAGTGACTTTAAAAGAATATCTCTAATTCCCACAGCCCTGCAAAACAGATATAAATGTTTGCAGGAAGAACGAAACTACATTCTGAGGCGTACCTTGTCCAGTGTTATGTGGCAAATGGCTGTGTTGGAATTCAAAGCCATATTAGCTTTCATTCCAAATTACGTGCTCTTTCCTTGTGTGCAATGTACGTAGGACCACTAAACAGTAGCTGGTTCTACACTATGGATCCCCTGCCTTTAGGCATCAAACCCAACATCATTGAAAGCTCCATCACAACACAAGACACCCTCCTCTCCAGAGACCCACAGAGCAGCATACAAGGAATAGGCAGGCATATTCAAAACCCCCATTGATGCCGAAGTGTGATTGTGAGGAAACAATCTCACTAATGCG
>NW_006408635.1:2535432-2552078 GCF_000296735.1 Chrysochloris asiatica | reverse complement strand
TCTCTCATACTTTGGACATATTGTCAGGAGGGACCAGTCGCTGGAGAAGGATATCATGTTTGGTAAGGTGGGGGGTCAGAGAAAAAGAGGCACCTAACAACAACAACAACAACTTTGTTGGCAGATTTTAGTGTGCTTCTCAATATTAGTTTTAATTCCAGTGAATGCAGATTAATCCAAACCTAATCCCTAAATCTGTTGCCATCCAGTCATGTCTGACCCAGAGAGGTCCTATGTGCTACGGAACAGAACTGCCCTGTATGGTTTTCTTGGGTCTTTATCTTTATGAAGCCAGATCGATCGGCAGGACTTTCTTCCATGGTGCCACCGGGTGGGTTTGCAATGCCCAATTTTGGTAAGTAATCGAGTGCAAACTGGTTGCGTCACCCAGAGACCTAAGTGCAAATTGTTGTTTGTTGGTGTGTGTTGTCAAGTCAATTCGGATTCAGAGTAACCCCTTATAGGGTTTCCGGAGTCCAGGTGTGGTGCTGTGGGTTAATGCGCTGGACTGCAAAGTCAGTTTGAACTGCAAGTTTGGTGCGTCAAGCTCATCAGTCGCTCCTTGGAAACCCTCTACAGGGTCGCTGTGTGTTAGAACCAACTCGACGCCACTTAACAACAAAAACAACATAGGGTTTTCAAGAGTGGCTGGTAGGTTTAAAATCTGAGCAACAACAGCGCCTAGAGATGGAAGTAATATTCGACTTTAACTGAGAACATACTGAAGCCTTTTTCAGCAGCTCAAGTTGCCATAAATGATAGACAGATTGTACAGCTTCTAATCCTGAAATGCAGTGATCGTAGTTCTCTGATAAAATGAGTTGCTCATTCTGCAGCTGTGTCAGGACGAGAGGGTGTTCCAGGTATTTATATGCAAGCTCCACTTAATCTATACGCACAGCCCTGCCACGTAGACATGTCCCTGAACTCCATGCTGCAGATGAGAAAACTGAGGTTCAAAGAGGTTAAACAACGGAGCTAAGATCAACTACACAGCTAGAGAGTGGCAGGAAGTGGATTTGAAGCCAGTGTGCTTGGTCCTTGGGCGCTGCAAATGGTTTGAGCTCAGATAGTAACTGAAAGGTTGGCAGTTCAAACCTACCCAAAGATGTCATTGAAGTAAGGATTACTTATCAGAGTTTCTATTGAAATCCATTTTGGTCTTTTCTTTCCTTCTTGTCTTTTAAGTGACCCTTTGCTTTCTTTCTGTATGGTGTTCTTGTTGTCATCCCACAATGCCTCTGGTCTTCAGTCATTAATGTTCAATGAGTCCAATCTGTTCTTGAGATGGTTCCTAAATTCAGATGGTGTACACTCATGGTTATATTTTGGGTCTCTTGGATTTATTTAATTTTCTTCAGCTTCAACTTGAACAAATTAATATCTCATGGACTGCCAGAAGAACAAAGAAATCTTTTTGGAAGAAGTACAGTAAGAAAGGTGAGACATCATCTCATGTACTTTGGACATGCTATCAGCAGGGACCAGTCCGTGGAGAAGGACATCATGCTTGGTAAAGTAGAGGGTCAGCGAAAAAGAAGACGGCCCACAACCAAATGGATTAACACAGTGGCTGCAACAATGGGCTCCCACAATGCAACAACTGTAAGGCTAACGCAGGACCGACCGGACAGTATTCCCTTCCGTTGTATATAGGGTTGCTGAGTCAGGGACTCCTGGTGTGGTACTGTACAATCAGCATTGGACTGGTAACCACGAGGTCAGCAGTTCAAACCCACCAGCTGCTCTTCAAGGTCGCTATGAGTCTGGACCAACTCAACGGAACTTAATAAGGCAGAATCGATTGTGTGGCATGTAACAACAAGATCACAGTCAAGAAAACCTGATGGAGCAGTTCTACAACAAAACACGTGGGGTCCCCATCAGTTAAAATCGACTGGACTGTGACAGGTTTGATTTTTTGGTGCTTTACCCACTCCAGGCTGCTCCCCTTCAGATACCAGACTAACCAGACATCTGAGTCACCAACCCACAGCAGGGTCCACCAACGCTGCTTCTTCATGAGGGTCAGAAGAGGCCATGGCTGCAGGGGAGACCCCATGCTTCCAGAGAACCACGTTCTTTCATGCCCATAGAAACCCAGCTATGTAAAGAACGGCTGGGTTCCAAGCCAATGAGACAGGGCTGCCAGAGGGGATGGTGAAAGGCCAGGGTGGAGAAGCCTCCTCAGAGAAATGGAGGTCAAGTGCGTGGAGGTACAGTTACGCTGTCAGCTCCAGCAAAGATGTAAAGGCTTCCGGGGTCTCTCTTTCAGGCCTCATTTCCCCTTAAGTACAAGCTCTCAGTTTGCAAATGACTTCTTATCTCAGCAGGCAGTTAACTGTGTAACAACGAACTGTACAGCTGCAAAATCATTTCTAAATTACAGTGAAAGAGAAAGAGCAGGGACAGCAACAGGGAGAGCTGGAGTCTGCTGTGAGCTTCTGGCTCCTAATTACCGATTTATTTAACCCCTTTCCCCCCAGTAAAACCAGAGCTACCATAACCAGCCAAGTTGATGGACTGGAATTCTGACTTCCTCCTCCATTTCCCAATATCCAGAGAAGGGGGAGCATGGGATACAGAAGCCAGGAGACAGAAAATCTACAGACAGTGTGATTGGTTCCAGCCCCGTGGGTATTGGGCAAAACACCACTGAACCAGTGGGCTAGGGAAGGAAGGTGCTGGAACAATAGCTAGGAAATGAAGTATGGATGTTGTACTCCCAGAAAAGGTTTTCAGAGCATCCAAGCCTCAGACAGCCTGCCTGCCGGCGTTGCTGGTAAATGCTAGCTCCCAGTCTGTGGGCCCAGCTGATAATCCATGTGGCCAGCCCATATGGAGTGAGATGATTGGCAGAGACTGAATGCATCAGTGTGTGCAGGTTCGTTCTAGCATCCTTTGCTAAACGGTCGATGGCTCTGTGCTTTAAAACCTACTCCAAATGTGTGAAAATACATGCCATCAGATTAAAGGCATATTAAGTCATGCATTTCCAAGTACAATAAAGATACTCCTTTCCTATTAACAACAACAACAAAAAACTCACTGTTGTAGAGTTGATTCCAACTCAAAGTACCCCTATAGGACACACTAGAACTGCCCCATAGGGTGGGTACCGCTGTGATCTTTACAGAAGACTCCTACATCTTTCTCCTGGGGAGTGGCTGGTAGGTTTGAACCACTGACCCTTCAGTTAGCAGTCTAGCCTTAAACCACAGAGCCACCAGGGCTCCTCCATTTCCTGTTGTTGTTGAGTGCCGTTGAGTTGGTTCCCACTCATAGTGACCCTATATAGGGTTTCTGAGGAACAGCAGGTGAGTTTGAACCATCAACCTTGCAGATCAAACAACTTTGTGGGGACAGTGCTTATCCTACAGCGCTACAAGGGAGCATATTTCTCTGATGGGATAGATCTAGGATTCTGCTCTTAAACTCAGCGTTCCCTGAATCATATACATATATGTTAGTGCAAAGATGCTATTTCATTGGTGTTTCCTCAGAGATGCTATTTCATGCCAACATACTAAAAAGAGGGTTACAGTAGAACTAAGCAGATCTTAGGAACTGCAGGACACAAAATTCCTTTTAAACTTCAGAAATCTGAACCTCAGAGGTTTAACACTAGATGAGTCTGACTCTTGGTCCTACAGTGTACCTTATTTATTTAAAACAAATAGTGCCGATGCGGTTGTTAAGTGCCATCAAGTCACCTCCTAACTCATAGCGACCCTGTATATAGTTTCCAAGGAGCAGTTAGTAGGTTAGAACTGTTGACCTTCCTATTCACAGTCCAGTGTTTATCCTACAGCGCCACACTAGGATTCCATTGCAGATATTATACCTAGTGAAAATAGGTTACTCAGCATGAATGATCCAAATAGAATAATAATATATACTTTGGGGCCAAAAATCTGCTGCTGTTGTTGTTAGGTGACGCCAAGTTGGTTCTGACTCAGAGCACCTGTATGTACAACAGAACGAAACACTGTCGGCACCCTCCTGTCCTGTAACACCCTCATCCAATCCATGGCGTGCTTGCAGCCTCTGTATCAATACATCTCACTGAGGGTCTTCCTTTTTTTTTTTTTTTTTGTAGACCCTCTACTTTACCAAGCATGATGTCCTTCTCTAGGGACTGGTCCCTCCTGACAACATGTCCAAAGTAGAAGTAACAAAAGTCTTGCCATCTCCTTTTTAAGGAGCATTGTTCCTGTACTTCTTCCAAGACAAAATGTGTTTATTCTTCTGGTGGTTCATGGCATATTCAATGTTCTTTGCCAACACCATGATTCAATAGCATCTCTTTGGTTTCACTTATTCATTGGCCAGCTTTTGCGGGCATATGAGGTGACTGGAAATATCACGACTTGGGTCAGGTGCACCTCAGTCTTCAAAGTGACATCTTTGCTCTTCAACACTTTAGAGAGGTCTTTCACAACAGGTTTGCCAATCAGTGTCACTGGATTTCTTCACTGCTGTTTCCATGGACACTGACTATGGATCCAAGTAAAATGAAAAATCATGATGTTGCGCATCGGTCCTATTGTGAGAAGTTTTGTTTTCTTTATATTGCGGTGCAGTCCAGAGTGTCCACCACTCATCTGTAAATTTTTCATATTTTGGTGGTTTGCGGGTTGCTGCGATGATAAAGATAAAACACAGATATTGTAATACCAGGGGGGTCACTCACGGTGGACATGTTTCAGCAGAGTTTCCAGACTAACACAGAGTAGGAAGAAGGAGAGGTGATTACTTCAAAATGTTTATCTACTAAGAGTTTATAAATAGCAGCGGTACATTGTCAGATATGGAATCAGAAGATGAAAACATTATGAACAGCAGAACATTGTGAGATATAGTGCCGGAAGATGAGAGCCTCAGGTTGGGAGGCACTCAAAACAAGGCTGAGGGAGAGCTGCCTCTTCAAAATAGAGTTGACCATAATGACATGAATGGAGCAAATTTTTCGAGACCTTCATTTTCTGATGGGGCACAACTCAAAGATAAGGAGAAATAGTTGTAAACATAAATGAATAATTAGAACATTAATGTACAATTTATGAATCTAAGAAAATTGGAAGTTGTCAAAAATGAAATGGAATGCGTAAACATCAATCTCCTAGACATTAGTGAGCTGAAATGGATTGGTGTTGGCCATTTTGAATCTGGCAATCATGACTTACTATGAATTGTGATGAGTTAATATACATAGGCCAACAAGGAAGACCAGTTAAATACCACTTTTATGCAGATGTATGTACTAACTACTATAACCAGTGACGATGAAATTAATTCTACCATCAACTTTTTTGGTCTGAAATTGATCAACATGCAGTCAAGATGCATTAATAATTACTGGTGATTACATGTTCAAGGTTGGAAACAGAGTAAGGATCAGTTGTTGAAATATATGGCCTTAGTGATAGAAATTATGCTGGAGAGCAGATGATAAGAATCTTTTAAGACCAACGACTTCATTTCAAATACCTTTTTCTCAACAATATGAAAGGACCTCACCATATGGAACAGACAGGAATCAAATTGACTATATCTGTGGTAAGAGGCAATATCAGTATCATCAGCCAAATACAAGGCCAGGGGAGACTGTGGAACAGACCATCAATTGCTCATATGCAAATTCAGCCTGAAGCTCAGGAATATGAAAACAAGTTCACGAGAGCCAAAGTATGACTCACCTGAAATTAGAGATCATCTCAAGACTATACTTGATGCATTAGACACTAATGACCGAAGACCAGAGGAGTTGTGGGATGACATCAAGAATATCATACAAAAAGAAAGCAAGAAAGGCATGGAAGAAAGAAAGAAAGAAAAAGGCCAAAATGGATGTCAGAAGAGACACCAACGCTTGAACTTAAGTGTAGAGAAGTTAAAGCAACTAGAAGAAATGAACAAGTAAAAGGGCTGAAGAGGAAATTTCAAAGGGCAGCTCAAGAAGACAAAGTCAAGTATTATGAAATGTGCAAAGACCTGGAGTTAGAAAACCAAAAAGAAGAACAAGCTTAGCATTTCTCAAGCTGAAACTATTGAAAAAATAATCCAAGACTCAATTGGAACCACTGAAGGATTCCATGGGGAAAATATCAAATGATGCTGAAAGCATCAAAAGTTGACAGAAGGAATACACAGAGTCACTGCACCAAAAAGAAATTATCAATGTTCAACCATTTCAAGAGGTAGCATATAGTCAAGAACCAATGGTCCTGAAGGAAGAAGTCCAAGCTATAACGAAATCACCGGCGAGAAAAATAAGGCTCTAGGAATTGACAGAATAAAAGTTGGAATCTTTAAACAAACTGATGCAATACTGGAGGCACTCACTTGTCTATGTCAAGGAATTTGGAAGACAGCTACCTAGCCAACTAATTGGAAGAGATCGATATTTGTGCCCATTCCAAAAAAGGTAATCCAACAGAATGTGGAAATCATCTAACAATATTGCTACTCTCACATGTAAGAAAAATTGTGCTGAAGATATATCATAAACAGTTGCAACAGTTTACCAACAAGGAATTGCCAGAAATTCAAGCTAGGTTCAGAAGAGGATGTGGAACTAGGAACATCACTGTTGATGTCAGATGCATGTTGGTGAAAAGCTGAAGTTCCAGAAAAATGTTCTACTTGAGCTTTATTGACCATGGAAAGGCTTTTGACTGCACAGACCATGACAAACCACGGTTAACACTGTGAGGAATGGGTATTCCAGAACGCTTAATTGTGCTCATGAGGAATCTGTACATAGACTAAGAGGTAGTCATTTGAGCAGGGCAATAGTATAGATACTTCATAGTTTAAACAAAGGAGAAGTGTGCTACAGGTTTGTATTCTTATACCATACTTATTCAATGTGTATGTGGAGCAAATAATCTGAGAAGTTGGGCTTTATGAAGAAGAACATGGCATCAGGATTGGAGGAAGACTCAATAACACCATTCAATATGCAGAGATGCAACCTTACTTGCTGAACAGGAAAAGGGCTTAAAGCAACTTGTTATGATTCACACAGTTGAATGCCTTTGCATCACAGTCAATCCAAACCCAGGTAAACATCTTTCTGAGGTTTTCAGCGGCATCCTTACTGCAGCCTGTGTGTGCTGCCTTGCGTCTGCCGTGGTCAGAATGTGTGTGTTCTTTGGCGAGAACAGGTGGAAAAGTTAACACTGGTTACGGTGCACTTACACCACTCTGGAGCCCTGTAGTGGAAACATTGGTCACTTAAGGAATGGTTTCCATTAGTATTTGGATGCTGTGGGTTAACACGCTGGACCGCAAGGTCGGTTTGTACCGCAAGGTCGGTGGTTCAAGCTCACCAGCTGCTCCTCAGAAGCCATATACAGGGTTGCTGTAAGTCAGAACCGACTTGACAGCACTTAACAGAAGAAAAGGAGTCCTGGTGTGGTGCTGTAGGATAAGCACTCAACCTCAAGGTTGGTATGAACCACGAAGTCAGCGGTTCAAGCTCAACAGATGCTCCTCGGAAACCCTATACAGGGTCACTATGAGTCGGAACTGACTCGATGGCACTTAACAACAACAACAAACATCTTTCTGGCATTTTCTCCTTTCAGCCAAGATCCATCTGACGCCAGCTATGGTACCCCTCACTCCATAATAGAATGAGGTGTTTACATAGGTGTTGAAGTCCAAGCCCATATGAGTTGGTAGGAAGGCATGCTCCTCCGTGACCCAGAGCAAAGGGTCTCAGGGCTGGGGGTTCCCCTTCCACAAGTTCACCAGTAAGAGGCCCTGCAACATTCTGGACAAAGTGTGGACTGTGGAATCAGCCGCCCTGGGGTTACATCTCTGGTTTAAGTGTTTATCAAGTGTTCAACCTTTGAACAAGATACTGAATCGTTCTGAGCCTGTGTCTTCAGCTCTGAAGTGGAGGGAAGTACCCACCCCAAGGCTACCTATGGGGGGGGTTCAACGAGAGGCTGAAAGACAGAGAAGGTGGGGATTCTTTCTTCTGCCAGCCCCCAGGAAGGAAGGGAAGAGCAGAGAGACTTGTCCTGCTGGGAGCTCTGGGAAGAAAGCTGATGTCTACTGTTCCCTCCGTCTGGAATGCTTTTCCGTGTCCTCTGTACTCCTAAGTGCTTCATCAGCCATCAGAACATTCCAGTAAGGGCTGCCTTGTCTGTGTAGCCTTCCCTGTGGGGCAGCTGCCTCCTCACCAGCCTCGCTTGGTGCCCACCTCCAGGAGAATCAGTCACATGGTCATCTTCTCTCTCCTTTTCTTAACTCTCAGCTCCTCTGTGGTTGAGCAAAATGAACTAATGAAGCCTCAACCCTCACCTTCAACATGGGCCATGGTATCGGTGTTTCTACTGACCACGTCTCCCTCCTGCATGCGGTACTGGCTTTCCTGCTTCACCTCCCAACATTGGCCTCTCCAGCCATTCCTCCTCAGAGGAGAGACTCATCCCCACAAGTCCCTGGGAAATCACTACATCTAGATTTTACAAAGAGTCAAAACTTGTGCCATTGTCCAGGTCCAAGAAAAGAAGTAAAACAGCATTTCTGCTAGTGACTCACAGGAAGGCTTGCCCCAGCTATGCCACACTGTGAAAATGGCCTTCGCCACTACCTACAGATGACCCGATAACTGTGCAAAGAACCCTGAACTTGGGCTGGGTGGTTAGACAAGAAACAAAAAGAGAAATAGGAACTCTCAAAGGTACAGATCTACAAGCTTCCAGCAGTCCGCCGTGTTGACGCGGGTGGGAAACTAGACAACAAACCCCACGCGTGTGAAGCCAAATCACCCCTCACTCTGTGAGGTCCCATTCCTTAACGCAAGGTCAAGATGGAAACAAGAGCAGAAAAAGGAACGCAGGAGAAACGGCAGGCAGCAGCCATCCTGGAAAAAGGGTAAGTCTAGTGGTCGAAACCCTTACTCATTTAGACCACTGTATAGAACCACGCGAGGAGCTCTGGTAGCGAAGTGGTTACGAATTGGGCTGCTAACCTCAGGGTTAGCAGTTTGAAACCACCAGCTGTTCCGCAGGAGAAAGATGAGACTTTCTACTCCCGTAAAGATTTACAGCCTCAGAAACTCTATACAAAGTCGCTATGAGTCAGAACTGACTCCACGGCACATAACCACCACCAGCATCACCCCCATAGAACCACGCTGGAACCCTGGTGTGGTGCCTGAGGATAAGCACTCGACCTGAAGGTTGTTTTGAACAGCAAGATTGGCAGTTCAAATTCACCAGCCACTCCTTGGAAACACTATAGAAGGTCGAGTTGGAACCAGCACTTAACAATAGAACCACACTACACACTCATCATCACTGGGTTTCAGTGCTTTGGGGCCTTTAGGGTTGGAAGCTGATGGGAATGAATTTTACTTGAGAACTTGCTTTAACCAGCTCCCCTCATTCTAGTTTAAAGGTTAAAAGGGTTCCCTTTGGGTCTCCAAGAACAGCTAATGTAAGATTAGTAAGTGGCAAGTCACATGACGGGTCACTCTTGTCTTGGTATTTATCTTGTTCAATCTGTCAGTGAGCAAGCGGGATCTTGCCCCTACCCCAGGCTTGAGTGGAAACTATTGGTTGGTTGGTTTGTTTTTGTTTTTAAAAGTAGAAAGTTGAACCCACCAGATAAATAATTTCAATAGCTTTCTAACTCTACTTTATTAGGCTTTTAATATTTCTTATGGACATGCCATCTTTATCCAGAGACAGTGCATTGCCTAAACCTTATTCTCAGCTTATTGGAAGAAGTTGGTTTGTAAAGAAATGTTATTGTTCCACAATTCATTTGACAGGGGAACTCTTTGAAAAGTGAACAATCATCCAATTTTTTAATCATCCACAGCATTCATGGATCCAGTTTGCTTAAAACAAATGCAATCTGGTATCTCAGCTGCTGGCACAACAGAGCTGAATGGAATGTCCAGGGCCACCCAGTAGAGCAGACCCTACGTACAGCTTGTTTTCCTTACGGAGAGGCAAGAGCTACTCTGCCAACTGAATTAGTTGCAGAGAACAGACCATGACTTAGGGGAATGACAAGCCATTCACTTTTTTCTCATGCCAGCAAACCAAACACAGCCTCATGGGAAGGTGGCTGCTGGAGATCCCAGGACAAGGTCTCCCTACCACAACCCTGTGAGGGATGGTGAGGCCTGAGGATGGGCCAGGCCCTGGGCTGGAGGGGACGGAGGCCAGGAACTTCCTGGCCTGTGTACGCAGGTCATGCCATCCTCAGACCATTCCTCGGTGCAGTTTCCATCTCTTGAGAATCAACACGGGAACTTGCTAGTTACAAGAGCTACTGGGAAGATGTTGTTGAGCTGGTTCCAATTTACACTGACACTGTACACGGTTTCTGAGAGCGGCTGGTGGGTTTCAACTGCCAACATTGCAGTTAGCAGTCCAGTGCTTGCTTATCATACAGCACTACACCAGGGCTCACTGAGAAGACTACTGCTGTTAAGTGCCATCAAGTCGGTTCTGATTCACTGCAATCCTGTATAGGGTTTCCAAGGAGCAGCTGGTGGGCTTGAACTGCCGGCACTGGATTTTGCAGTCCAGTGCTTATCCTACAGTGCCACACTAGGGTTCTTTGGAAAGATAGGAAAGTAAAATTAAATTAAAAGAAGAAAGAAAGCCTCTTCCTCACACAAGTACTTTGAGGGAACCTAACTAGTAAATCTAGGCTTGATCTAGAAAAAGATCAAAATGGATGTCAGAAGAGATGTTGAAACTTGCTCTCCAGCGTAGAGATGCTAAAGCAAATGGGAAAATGAGGAGGTCCAAGAGCTGAACAGAAAATTTCAAAGGTCAGCTTGAGAAGACAAAGTGAAATATTACAACGAAATGTGCAAAGATCTGGAGTCAGAAAACCAAAAAGGAAGAACACGCTCAGCATGTCAAGCTGGGGAAACTGAAGAAAAATTCAAGCCTCAACTTTAATTATTGAAGGATTCTCTGGGCAAATTATTGAATGATGCAGAAAGCATCAAAAGAAGATGGAAGGAATACACAGAGTCACTGTACCAAAAAGAAATGGTTGATGTTCAACCATTTCAAGAGGTAGCATATGATCAAGAGCCAATGACACTGAAGGAAGAAGTCTAAAGTGCATGAAGGAATTGGCAAAGAACAAGGCACCAGCAACTGATGGAATACAAATTGAAATCTTTCAAGAAAGTGAGGTGGCACAGGAAGCACTCACTCATCTCTACCAAGAAATTAGGAAGACAGCTATCTGGTCGACTGATTAGAAGAGATTCGTATTTGTGACAATTCCAAAGAGAGGTGATCCAAGGGAATGTGGAAATCATCAGACAATATCTTTGATATCCCATACAAGTAAACTTTTACTAAAAGTAATACAGAAATGGCTACAAGCATACATTGACAGAGAACTTCCAGAGGTACAAGCCAGATTCAGAAGAGGCCGTGGAACGAGGGATATATTGTTGATGTCCAATGGATCTTGGCTGAAAGCAGAGAATATCAGAAAGATGTTTACCTGTGCTTTATTGACTACGTAAAGGCTTTCTATTGTGTGGATCATGACAAGCTATGGACAACATTGTGAAGTATGAGTATTCCTGAACACTTAATTGTGCTCATGAAGAATCTTTACATGGACCACGAGGCAATTGTTGAAATAGAACATAGGAACATTGAATGGTTTAAAATTAAGAAAGGTGTGCAACAGGGTTATATTCCTTCACCAAATTTATTCAACCTGTATGCTGAACACATAATCAGAGAAGCTGGGTTCTATGAAGAAAAACATGGCATCAGGATTGGAGGAAGACTCATTAAGAACCTGAGATATGCAGATGATACAACTTTGCTTGCTAAAAGTGAATAAGACTTAAAATACTGACTGATCAAGATCAAAGAGCACAGCCTTCGGTATGGATTGCATCTCAATATCAAGAAAACAAAGATCCTCACCACTGGACCAATAAACAACATTCATAACAATGGAGAAAAGATTGAAGTTGTCAAGGACTTCATTCTTCCTGGATCAATTATCAACACTCAAGGAAGCAGCAAACACTCAAGAAATCAAACGACGTATTGCATTAGGCAAATCTGCTGCACAAGACCTTTTCAAGTTTTGAAGAGCAAAGATGTCAGCTTGAGGGCTAACGTGCGCCTGACCCAAGCCATAGTATTTTCAACAACCTCATAATCAAGAGAAAACTGGGCAATGAATAAGGAAGACCATAGAAGAATTGGTGCATTTGAGTTATGGTGTTGGAGAATATTGAAAGTGCCATGGGCTGCCAAAAGAATCAACAGATCTGTGTTGGAAGAAGTGCAGCCAGAGTGCTCCTTGGAGGTCAGGATGGCCAAAGTTTGTCTTTCATACTTAGGGCATATTGTCACGAGAGACCAGTTGCTAGAGAAGGATATCAAGTTTGGTAAGGTGGAGGGTCAGAGAAAAAGAGGAAGACCCCAGCTAGTTGGATTGGCAAAATGGCAGCATCAATGGGCTCAATTGTGGCAACAATTGTGAGGTTGGCCCAGGACCGGGCAATGTTTCGTTCTGTTGTGCATAGGGTGGCCATGAGTAGGTACTGACTCGATGGCACCTAACAACAACTAGTCAATGTTTGTTTGCTCAGTTATCCGAGATGTGTGCGTTTGTTTTCTCTCATGAGACAACAAACTAGGGCCCAAGGTTGGGCACAACTCAGTATCAGCAAATGCCAGACAGGGAAACCACTTTACTACACTTTGTGGGCACCGTGTGTCCCACTAAGTGGACGTTTGTGACAACCCCATTGGCGCCATTTTCCCCAACAGACTCTGCTCACTTTGTGTCTGTGTGTCACATTTTGGTCATTCTCACGACAGTTCCAACTTTTTCACAATGCCATTACACATTTTAAACAGACTACAACATAATGTCATAGTGTAAACAGGAACCCCCGACAATTTATGTGGCTTGCTTTATTATGCCATTTGTATTGTTGTGGTGGTCTGGAACCGAACCCACTTTATCGCCGAGGTACGCCTGTGATCAGGGCCCTCTTAGATTTACAAGTTCTTCATTGGTACAAACGGTTAATGTATTCAGCTGCTAACTGAAAAGTTAGCGTTCACAGTCACTCAGAAGCACCTTGGAAGAAAGGGCCTTGCAATCTGGTCTGGAAAAACCAGTCACCGAAAACCCTGTGAAGCACACACTGACACACATAGGGTTGCCATGAGGAGGAGTCCATTTGATGTTAACTGGTGGTGGACTGCAACTGGGTATGGTTTCAGGAAGGCCCCCCCTTAAGGCTCTGACCACCAGGGACACACACATCATTGACCTGCCACTATTACTGTCAGTGAGAAACTTGACTTCAATCGCATATTGGTTTGTGTTTTAAACAGAAGAATCGTGCCTTATTTGAACAAGCTCACAGAGAACTCCACACACGACCCCAATTAAAGAGCCACTAATAGATATTCTTTTTCTCCAAATACAGCACAGTGTCAGAAACATTTGTCTCAGGGACATCCAACAGGATGAAGTGGGATGGAACGGGTTTGTTTGTTTCTTAACGAACAGCTTTCCATCATTGTATTTCTCAGAAGCCTTGGCCACGCTAAGGATAATAAACCACCTCTTGGCTAGAGCTGAGAGTGAAGCATCCAGCTGACATGAAGTGAGGGCGGATGCATAAGAACACCCAAACTTGCAGATAGTACCCATTTGACCTAGCCTCGATGGCTTGACAATCAGAATTCAACTAGAGGAAGATTACACACACACACACAAAATCTTTTGATAAAGGAAACAAGGGTAAATTGCTAAAATTTGATGTATCTGACCTATACTCATGGAGGTAATAACTCTAAATACCAACAGAGAAGGAAGTAGTCTTCACATCAAGTATCAATGCTATCCCCTCTGTACACAGGGTAGATAGGGACGGGAGGGATGGGCAACTTAGACATTGGCTACCTAAAATGAGAGGGTGAAAAAAGCACGAAGTAACTGGCTTATAAGATTTCAAGAGGGAGTTTATTTTAAGAGTATGAGGGGGTTGGGGTGGAGAAAAGAGTCTCCACTAAATAGTTTTCATCTTGTCTACATGGGTCTGGTTAAAACAGATGGAGATAAGATCCTTATGATCAAATCGGGAGTAATTGTTACCATGACTAACTGCAACTGTCACAATTGTAAAGGTAAAAGTTTTGTAAAAATACAGAGGAGTGGTTAATCTTACAGTCCAGAAACAGAGGACCCTAGGACCATCTAGGGACAAGAGCACAAGCAGAATGCGAGACCTTATCCAGAGAAGCAGCGACACCAGAGACAGAGGCAGAGATGGGGTCATGGAGAGAGGGAGCAGCTGAGGACTCTAGATTCATGGGAAGAGAGGGACTGAGAGCTAGTGGCCAGCAGGCAGACTTGCAGAATGTGCCCTTTGGTGGTGTAAATTATTATATATGCCTGAGTCATTAAAAAAAAAAAGAGAGCTAAAAATGAATAGAGAGAAATACTGTTAACTGATGGTACATGGAGGAAATTATAACTATTGTAATGAAACAAGGTGTATGATTTGTTGGATGTAAAACTGATGATCTGCCCTGTAAACTTCCACTCAATCCACAATAAAAACCTTAAAAAAAGAAAAGAATGGAATGACATACATAAAACTGAAAGAAAAACAAAAACAAAAATCCACCGCTTCACTTGCACAGTATTTAAGAGCTGACATGAGCCGCATGTGCACCCCAGACGCAATCTCTTCACGTGTCCAAGAGCACATGGAGCATGCTACATTCCAGTAGGAAATCTCATCTCAGACTCCCACAGACATAGCACGTGAATCCTGTCCCACTATCCAGAGTCCCTGGCCTTTGACAGTACACCTCAGACATCCGTGAGGGGCCCACCTCAGGGGCCCACCTTGTCACATGTCCCGTAATTGTTGTTGTTTGTTGTTAGTTTCCGTCGAGTTGGTTCTGAGTCATCGCGACACTATGTACAATAGGATGAAACACGGCTCAGGTCTGCACACCCTCACAATTACTGCTACACTTGAGCCCATTGCTGCTGGCACTGTGTCAACCCAGCCTGTAAGGGGTCTCCCTCTTCTTCACTGACCCTCCATTTACTAAGCATGATGTCCTTCTCCAGGGACTGGTCCCTCCTGATAATATGAGATGAGATCTGGCCATCCTGGCTTCCAAGGCACATTCTAGCTGTACTATTTAAAACACAGATTTGTTTGTTCTCATGGCAGTCCACGGTACTTTTAAATACTCTTCTCCAGCACCATAACTCAAATTCATCAATTCTTACACAGTCTTCTTTCTTCATTGTCCAACTTTTGCATGCATATGAGGTTATTGAAAACACCACAGCTTGGGTCAGGCGCATCTTAGTCCTCCTCAAGCTAACATCTTTGCTCTTCAACACTTTAAAGAGTTTTGTGCAGTAGATTTGCCCACTGCAATATGTTGTTTGATTTTTTGACTAATGCTTCCAGGAGTGTTCATGGTGGATCCAAGCAAAATGGAAGTCTTTGACAACTCCAATCTTTTCTCCATTTACAGTGACGTCATTTATCGATCCAGTGAGGAAGGGATGCAGGGACAAGTAGTAAAAGACTGAGTAGAGGCGTGGATGACGGGTGACCACCTGGGCCGACTTCTTAGCTTAGTGTCACGAGTCCAGCCCCTGTCCTGCAGGCAGGACTATCAGATGGGAGCCTTCCCATGGCTGTGGATTATGATACACCATGAGAGGCTTTGGGAGAACTGAACCAGGAATACCAAGAGACCCTCCATTCGTTTTTTTCTTCTTTTTTAAGCACACAGATTCTGCTAGGTTACGATGTGAATGACTGTCGCTTGGGAAGGAACAAGGCCAGCTAGTTCCCCTGCCCAGAACTAGAAGCCCAGCCCATTGTTCCTCCTTGACAGATATAGATGCAGCCCTGGGCTTTCCTTTGCATTTACAAAAATAAGTGAGTTTTTAAAACTTTTAAATACGTTAAAATGTTTTGTCTTTAGCAGTCTGAAACAAATTGTATTCTTTTTAAAGATTTAAGAACATCTAGTTCGTTAGAAGCTGTATGAATGTTCTCTGCTCTACGGAGCCAGAAGCACAGATGGCACAGTCCTCTGGCTGGTTCACCTCCTGCCAGGAGGTTCCTTTCTAAAGGACAAGAGTGGGTCTCACGTGACCAACACCAAACACCAAACCTGATGCTTTTGAGTCCGTGCCAACTCATGGTTGAGACCAGGTGCTACAAAGCAGAGCAGCACCCAAAGTTATTTTTGGCTGTCATCTCCTGGTGTGGCGCTGTAGGATCAGCACTGGACTGCTAGTCTCAAGGTTGGCAGTTCAAACTCACCAGCCACTCCTAGGAAACCCCATACAGGGTCACTATGAGTTGGAACCAAGTCGACGCACTTAATCAACTATCTGTACTGAGATAGACCACCTGTCTGTCTGTATTTTATCTATACAGACCTTCTTCTTTAAGAATATTTGGCAAATAATTGTTTTTAGTCACAGAAGGAAGGCTCTATAAAATTGAGGGGTTTCCTGGTTGGAAATTTCTTTTAAACTATAAGGAAACATGGTGTGACATATTGGCTTATTTCTCAGAGTCATCTAGTTTGATTGAGGTGGAGGTGTGGGCC
>NW_006408635.1:2516956-2533122 GCF_000296735.1 Chrysochloris asiatica | reverse complement strand
CAGCTGTTCCGCGGGAGAAAGATGAGGTTTTCTGCTCCTGTAAAGATTTACAACCTCGGAAATCCTGTACAGGGTCGCTATGAGTTGGAACCAACTCCACGGCACATAACAACTACCACCACCAGTAGTTCAAAGAGAAACTGTTTTTGCACTTAAACTGCTTTGTAGATTTCAATGCTTTTTTCATATTTTAAAAAAAGTTAGAAGATCAATGGTTTGGCAGCTGGCTAAAACCTTTCCACGTTCAAAAAATCTGTAGGCTGTATCTGTTACCAGCTTTGAGTTTCTACTGCTGCAGACCAACAATTCAGTGATATGGCAAGCTGTCTTTCAATTCATGTTCCAGAAAATAGTTTATTTCAAGATTTCTAGGATGAGATCCAGTTATGTGAAGCATCATTGCTTTTTGCTTTTTTAGGTTTTTGTTTTGTTTTGTTTTGCATTTTATGAACCTTTCATATCTAACGTTAATGAGCAGGGTGTCTTAAAAAAAAAAAAAAAAGTTTTGTTTTTGACTTTCTAAAACAGGTGAATGCAGACATTTTAGAGATGCCTGCCTTTTTATCATTCCCAGCCAAGAGGCATTCTACCTGAAGCCTGAAGCCAACTAAAGCCAGGAGCTCTGGTAGCGTAGTGGTTACGAATCGGGCTGCTAACCTCAAGGTCAGCATTTCGAACTACCAGCTGTTCCGTGGGAGAAAGATCACGCTTTCTGCTCCTGTAAAGGTCACTGTGAGTCGAAACTGACTCCATAGTACTTAGTAACAACAACTAACCCCTTTCTCAAAATTACACCATTTCCCTCATAGGTAGCCTTTAGCCAACCTTGAATCAATGACTTTAGGGACTCAGTTGATTCTCTTCGGCATGCCTCCCCACCCCTACTACATGTTTATTTTTCCACAAAACCACATTTCCTGGAGTCTTCACAGTCATGAGACTAACTTTCCTTATGAAGCTCTACAGCTGAAATGCCCTTAACCGCCAATCATAGGCCCCTTGCCTCACAAGCTACACCCTGTGTGTTCACTTACTTTCTAAGCTCTGCCATTTTCTGCTACTATTTCTGTGAAAGTTTCTAAATGAATGAGGGCAGGTCTTTGCCTTAGTTTCCTTACCATCCAATCCAGTGCCTGTGTGCTGCGTAAAGAGATAACTGAACCAAATCTAAAGCAAATTAATGGGTTTCATGTGCTCTTTCCTTAGAACTTTTCCTTTTTCTACACTATATCAACCTGGTGGAGCTGCAGCATACGTACTGGGCTGCTAACGGCAAAGTCAGCAGTTCAAACCTACCAGAGGCTCCTTGGGATAAGGCTGTCTGTTCCTGTCAAGATTTTACATCAAATAATTGTGTATAAAATCTCGAGAGTGACATGAATGCCATTTTTGTTCCATTTGAAACTCAGACACTTACTTTCTACTTCCTCATACTAGTGTGACGCCGCAGGGTAACACTGAATCGAAAGTTCGGTTTGAGCTGTAAGGTTGGCAGTTCCAACTCATCAGCCGCTCCTCGAAAACCCTATATAGGATCGCTATGAATTGGACCCAATTCAATGGCACTTAAGACAACAACTTACAGCTTTTGTTTTACAAACCATCACCTCTCTGAGACTATTGGTCTCAGGCAAAACAAAAATAAAGTCACGATGCATACTCGGTGTTATTTGGGGAGCCAGAAGGCTGGGCAGGATCAAAAGCTCAGACAAGGATGCTCCTCCAGAACCGACAGAGAGAAAGTGTCCCTCTAGAGCCTGAATGTGGACCCCCAGTGTCCTAAACGGTGAGGAAATACATTTCTGTTTGTGGAAGACTCCCACTTGTGATCTTTCAGTGACCACAGACTGTAGTTAAGACTTGACGTTTACAGACCTATTCCAGGGCTCTCTCAGAACCAAGGTCTCCTTTCATCTCACATTTTCATAAGGCAGCCTCACCTAACAGGTTAAGATATGGGGGTGTCAGTCAGGACTTGAACCCTGATTTGCCAACACTCTTTTCACTTTACTTTAGCTCCCCTGGAGGGTCCAGAACATGGGTATATTATCTGTTATAGAAGAACACCTTGTTAGAGCACAATTTCATTAGAGCTATGCACTACCTCCTTGCCCCAAACTAGAGGGACTGGCTAAAATAAGTATACTGTTATTTGAAATCAGGCAGACTAATGGAATTCCCATCCAGATCCACCCCTTCCTCTCTCCACTGAATGGTTCTTTCCTTCTCAAATAATTTGGGTGAGCATTTCATTTGAAACTCACATATACTCCACATACAAATCTAATGGAGTCCTGATGTGGCGCTGTGGGTTAATGCACTGGACTGCTAGGATGGTTTGAAGTACAAGGTTGTCGGTTCAAGCTCACCAGCCGCTCCTCGGAAACCCTATACAGGGTCACTATGGGGTGGAACTCACTCGACGGCACTTAATTATGATGGTGTGCATGAGACAAGCCCATAGCCCATACCCACTCACCCTTCAAGGCCTCAATTGTTGTTGGAAGTGCCATGGAGTCAGTTCCAACTCTAAGCGACCCTGTAGGGGGTTTCGGAGGAGCAGCTGGTGGGTTAGCAGTCCAGTGCTTATCCTACAGTACCACACCTAGCCCTTTCTCAATTGTGTGGTCTACTATGCCAGTCAGAATTCTCAATGACCTCTGAGTGTACAAATCCATTCTTGATCAGAGCCTACCCTGTTTTCATGCTGTCTCCTTGCCCTCAAGGGGGTACCCGTCCGCCCCTCCCCCAATTACACACTCCTGGCCCTGCGTTCCCCCCACTCACTATGCCCTGACGACCCTTCCAGTATCATGTGCCCTGCTTTCTCCATTCTATGAGAGCGGTGCAACCCCACAGGGGGAGGAGGGGACAAGGATGGAGGATGGAGAGGGAAAAAAAAGAAAAAAAGAAAGGGAAATATTAGAAAAAGAAAGGGAAGGATGTCTCCACCCCAAACAGAAACATACACAGTCATACCCAGGTTTTCCTTTACAGCCGAGCGGTCTTTCTTATAAAGGGAGGAGTGTGTTTACCAGGCATGCCCTCACCCTGACATAAATATACCTCTGCCCAAGTTTTAATGTGCAGAAATAATCAACCTAATTGAGCACTTAGGATTACGTGTGGTGAATATTTTCAGCACAGTCACGTGAAGAGTGGTGATTTTAAGCAGCTTTCCCTGGGGAGTATAAGTAATGTTCAGGGCTTGCCCAAAAAAGTCTTTTATTAACTGCTTGCTGCCAACTGTTTTCCCTGAGAAAGGAGCGCCCGGGGACCACACTACAGGGATGGTAACTGACAGATAATGAGACTTGAGAAACAAGTCAGAAAGTGTTTCTTGAGAAACAAGTCAGAAAGTGTTTCACTTCCCATTTCAGTTCTTGAAGAACCATCAAATAAACCCAAGATATACAGAATGCATCTGTTTGTTCCTCAGCTAGCAAGACTTACGATATATACAC
This sequence comes from Chrysochloris asiatica, assembly GCF_000296735.1. Lineage (NCBI taxonomy): Eukaryota > Metazoa > Chordata > Mammalia > Afrosoricida > Chrysochloridae > Chrysochloris > Chrysochloris asiatica. The sequence goes on along the minus strand of NW_006408635.1, from coordinate 2,529,658 downwards.
ATACCCTGTGAGGTCAAATGAAATGCCCACCCAAAGAATTCGAGTCCAGGGCTTTGGACAACCTCAGGAAAGAAAGGATTGCTTCCAGATAGGACCATAAAAGTTCAGTGCTAATCTTTTAGGAAAAAGGAAAACTTGCTGTGGTTTTCTAAGCACAAACCAAGCCCCTTTCAATGAACAGATAATGCCTACCACTCCATCGCTTTACTTCTCTGGAACATTCCCTGTGGGCCCGGCTCCCTCACAACCTGGGCATCCTAATGATCCTCCAGCCCTGGTGGCACTGCGGGTTAAGCGTTGGGCTGCTAATGGAAAGGTTAACGAGAGAAAAATGAGGCAGCTTGCTTCTGTAAAAACCGACAGTTTCAGAAGTCCTAGGGAGCAGTTCTATGCTGTCCTGAAGGGTGATCGTCAGTCAGATCAGCTCGACTGTCATGTCATGGCATGCCAGGGATTGCTGCAGACTCACACAGTGAGCTGGGGTTGGGGGTTGATGTCAAGTAGGGTTCAGTTCATAGTGACCCTGTATAGTGTTTCCAAGGAGCGGCTGGTGAGCTTAAACAGCTAACCTTACAGCTCAAATGACTTTGCAGTCCAGCCCATTAACCCCCAGCACCACACCAGGACTCCCAGGCAGGGGCTGTCGTTGTTAAGTGCCATCGAGTCAGTGCTGACTTATAGCGGCCAGTTTATAGGGTTTCCAAGGTGAGTTTGAACCACCGACCTTACAATTTAAACTGAATTTGCAGTCCAGCATATTAACCTGCAGTGCCACACCAGGACTCCCCCGGGCCAGGGCTGACCTCTGAGATTATTCAGTTCATAGTACAAGGCTGGGCAGTGTTTCCTTCTGTAATACACAGAGTTGGAACTGACTTGATGGCACCTAACACCAATAACAGCAATGATCCTTAGAAACAAACATCTAAACATTCTACTATTAATCATGCGTGCTCACAACACACACCAGGTCCTGTGCTAAGACTTTGCTTGGACTCTCTCCTGTAACCTCTAATAGCCTTCGGAGGGGGGAAATGGACTGTTGTTAGAATCTCCATTTGCCAACAGGGTATGTTGTTACTGTTAGGTACCGTCAAGCCGATTTCAACTCATACACAACCATACACAACAGAACAAAACACTACCCAGTCTTGTGCTAGCTTCACACTTGTCATGTCTCAGCCCCTTGTTTCCCATTGTTTGAGCTTAGACAACTGAATTCCCTTCCCTGACCTCTCAAAGCTCTTCTGTGGCAGACAGTACATTTCAGTCTGAGCAACAATCCTCACTTGTTTTACCTGAAACAAGCTTTGCATTTAGTTTCAAGTAAGACAGACTTGCTACTGTTTCTATTCAACAAAAATAAACTTTCTTAATTACATTGGAAGAATTTCAAAGTATTTTCAAATGAAAACACAAGTAAGTGAGCCCTGTGTGCAAAGAAAGTCATTTCATGTTGGGAGGACAAAGGAATGTTTGGTGGTACTCAGTGTTCTACAGAAGCAACTAAATTCAAGGGTCTGGCCACATTCCTCATAATTCTAAAATTAAAAAAGAAAAGCTGGTCCCTTGAAAACTAACCAGGAAAAAAAAAGAAGAAGAAGAAGCAACAACAAATAATAGATTTCAGTGTTCAATGTGAATTTCTGGTTGTATTTACACATGAAAACTAACTTGGAAAGAAAATCGATGACTTGCTTATCTATGTTGTTGTTGTTATTAGGTGCCATCGAGTCGGTACCGACTCCTAGCAACCTTATGTATAGCAGAATGAAACACTGCCCAATCCTGGGCCAGCCTCACTACTGTTGCCACGCTTGAGTCCATCGATGCTGCCACTTAGTCAATCCATCTCAATGGGGGTCTTCCTCTCTTTCTCTGTCCCTCAAACCTTACCAAACATGATATCCTTCTCCTGCGACTGGTCCCTCCTGACAATATGTCCGAAGTATGAGAGACAAAGTTTGGCCATCTTGGCCTCCAAGGAGCAGAGCACTCTGCCTGCGTTTCTTACAAAATAGATCCATTGGTTCTTTTGGCAGCCGATGGCACTTTCAATATTCTCCTCCATGACAGACATTAACTCCAATAGTTGTTGTTGTTGTTGAGTGCCATCGAGTCGGTCCCAACTCATCAAGACTCTATTTAGAATTTCTGAGGAAGAGCTGGTGGTTTTGAACTGCTGACCTTGTGGTTTCAACTGACCTTTCAGTCTACTGGTTATCCTACAGTGCCACACCAGGACTCTTTTAACTCCAATTTTTGTTAGGTGCCATCGAGTCGGTAATGATTCATGAAGTTGTTCTTAGGTGTCATTGAGTCAGTACCGACTCATAGCGATCCTATGCACAACAGAAGGAAACACTGCCTGGTCATGGGCCAACCTCACTACTGCTGCCACATTTGAGCCCATTGATGCTGCCATTTAGCCAATCCGTCTCGCTGGGGGTCTTCCTCTTTCTCTGACACTCCACCTTACCAAACATGATATCCTTCTCCAGTGACTAGTCCCTCCTGACAATATGTACAAAGTATGAGAGACAAAGTTTGGCCATTTTGGCCTCTAAGGAGCACTCTGGCTGCACTTTTTGCTGCACAGATCTGTTGGTTCTTTTTGGTACTGTCAGTATTCTCCACCAACACCATAACTTAAATGCATCAATTCTTCTACGGTCTTCCTTATTCACTGTCCAGCTTTCGCATGCATACAAGGTTATTGAAAATACCAAGGCTTGGGTCAGGTGCACCTTAGTCCTCAAGCTGACATCTTTGCTCTTCAACACTTTAAAAAGGTCTTGTATAGCAGATTTGCCTAATACAATACGTCGTTTGATTTCTTGACTGCTGTTTCCATGAGTGTTGATAGTTGATCCAAGAAGAATGAAATCCTTGACAACTTCAGTTTTTCTCCGTTGATAAGAATGTTTTATATTGGTCCAGTGATGAGGACTGCTGATTTCTTGACATTGAGATGCAATCCATACTGAAGGCTGTGCTCTTTGATCTTCATCAGTATTTTAAGTCCTCTTCACTTTCAGCAAGCAAGGTTGTATCATCTGCATATCACAGGTTGTTAATGAGTCTTCCTCCAATCCTGATGCCATGTTTTTCTTCATATAACCCAGCTTCTCATATTATTTGCTCAGCATACAGGTTGAATAAGTTTGGTGAAGGAATACAACCCTATCGCATACCTTTCTTAATTTTAAATCATTCAGTGTTCCATGTTATGTTTCAAACAACTACCTCTTGGTCCATGTAGATTCCTCATGAGCACAATTAAGTGTTTCTGAATCCTCATACTTTGCATTGTTGTCCATAGCCTGTCATGATCCACACAATCGAAAGCCTCTGCATAGTCAATAAAGGGCAAGTAAACATCTTTCTGGTATTCTCTGCTTTCAGCCAAGATCCATTGGACATCAGCAATGATATCCCTTGTTCCACAGTCTCTTCTGAATCCAGCTTGAACCTCTGGAAGTTCTCTGTTAATGTATGCTTGCAGCCGTTTCTGTATTACCTTTAGTAAAACTTGACTCGCATGGGATATCAAAGACATTGTCCAATGATGTCCGCATTCCGTTGGATCACCTCTCTTTGGAATGGGCACAAATATGGATCTCTTCCAATCAGTCGGCCAGATAGTTGTCTTCCAAATTTCTTGGCAAAATGAGTGAGTGCCTCCAGTGCCGCCTCACTTTCTTGAAAGATTTCAATTTTTATTCCATCAATTCCTGGTGCCTTGTTCTTTGCCAATTCCATCAATGCACTTTGGACTTCTTCCTTCAATATCATTGGCTCTTGATCATATGCTACTTCTTGAAACGTTTGAACATCAATCATTTCCTTTTGGTAAGTGACTCTGTATTCCTTTCATCTTTTTTTTTATGCTTTCTGCATCATTCAATAATTTGCCCAGAGAATCCTTCAATAACGAAAGTTGAGGCTTTCAGTTTGATGTGTTATCACAGTTGTCTGTCAGTTTGTCGTGCTGTGGTGGCTTGTGAGTTGCTGAGATTCTGGAAGCTATGTCATGGGTATTTTAAGTACCAGCAGGGTCACCCACGGTGGACAGGTTTCAGATGAGCTTCCAGACAAAGACAGACAAGGAAGAAGGAGAGATGAACTACTTCAGACTATTTAGTCACTGAAAACTTTAGGAATAGCAGAGAAACACTGTCAGATATAGTGCCGGAAAATGAGCCCCTCAGGTTGGAAGGCATTCAAAATGGGGCATAACTCAAAATGAAGAGAAACCAACTGATAAAGACCTTATACTACACAACAGAACTAAACGCAGCCCAATCCTGCACCAACTTCACATAGTGACTATTATCAATGACAATTTCAAGAAGATCATTTTTTAAAGCATTCATTACAAGTGGACTTGGACTATAAATCCAACTCAGTCTGCAGTGGCAGACTGAGCACCGTAAGATAATCAGCCTCTGGCTTTTTCTTCTTCTTGTTACTTCTCTGTGTCGCCGCTCAGTGTGAAGTACCAGCTGATACCACTATCAATGAGATACTGGTCTAGTTGTCAGACCCAATATTAGCTTTCCTAGCTGCATGAGGACACCGTGCCGCCTCATCCATCTCTCTAATCACCATGGGTTATGAACTTTCATTAGTTCACTGCCATCAAACGGATTCCAAATCATGTGCTCCAGAGGGATTTCCAAGGTTGTGACTTTTGGAAGCGTGCTAGGCCTTTCTTTCAATGCACCTCTGGATGGGTTCGAACCGCCAGTCTTTCAGCTAAATAGTGTAGCACTGAGTGGTCTGTGTTATCCCAGGGACTCCAAATGCTTAAATCCTAATGAATGAGTTATAGCCTGCTTACGTTGGGCAGGATTTCGTACCTGGACGCTTTTGTTAGCCAGCAGGAAGCTGGAGCTCAGGCCCTGCCCACCCTGCAATCTACTTATACACATTCATGAGGGCCTGTAGCTCTGGGCCTCTCTTACACCGTGGAGCCATGGAAGGTCTTTGATAGGTAACTTGAAATAAGTTAGGGTTCCTTCATGTGCCTAGTTATCTGAATAGTTCTGGAATCAAATTCTTAGTTTGTGTTGCTGGGTGTTCTCAATGTCTCTCTGAGGGAATTGCTGTGATACATACATGTGCAGTAGGTGAGGTGTCAGGCATGAGCGGTGCAGAAGTGGGTTGTTGTTGTTATCAGGTGCCCTCAAGTCAGTACTGACTCATAGAAACCCTATACACAACAAAACAAAACACTGCCCGACTCTGTGCCAACCTCACAATCATTGCTACACCTGAGCCCATCGCTGCCACCACTTTGCCAATCCATCTCGCTGGAGGTCTTCCTCTTTTTCTCTGACCCACCACTCTACAGCTAGAATGTTCCTTGGAAGCCAGGATGGTCAGACTTTGTCTCTCATACTTTGGACATGTTGTCAGGAGGGACCAGTCCCTGGAGAAGGATATCCTTCTCCAGGGACTGGTCCCTCCTTATTCACTGTCAAATAGTTTGGTGAATGACAATTCCTCATAGCTGCTTCCTCATATATCAAAAACTAACAAACAAAAATCCTACTACCACCAAGTTGGTTCCGATTCCTTCTGACCCTATATAGGGTTTCTGAGATTGAAAATCTTTATGGGGAGCAGACAGCCTCAACTGTTTTCCCCTCAGAGTGGCTGCTGGGTTTGAACCACAGACCTTGTGGTTAGCAGCCCAATGCCAAAGACATACCGACTTTATAATCTGATACAGACTCTGAAGTGGGTGAGAATATATCTCGGTCTGCAGATGGCAGATTCACAGAGTGTGGCCTGTTCTTCAGTTTATAAAGTGAAGGGGAGAAGACAGAATGGCCTGCTTCCATTGGACCAGGAGCCAAAATGACTAAATCCTGTCAGTTCCCTGAGGGCAAGACCATGTCTCTCCTGTTCACTGTGTCCCCACTGATTCCATGGCACCTGGTACTCGGCGAGCCTTCAACGATCATTTATGAAAATACCACCTAACTCAAGGTTAAACTCCACTCTATTATGATTTAATAGTGACTAATTGTTACCATGATGAATTGTGACTGTAAAGGTAGAAGTTTTGTAACAAAATGTACAGTTTACAACTGTAAAGGTAGAAGTTTTGTAACAAAATGGGGAGAGTAGTTAATCTTACAGTCCAGGAACAGAGGATCTTAGGACCATCAAGTGAGAAGAGCATGAGCAGAATGTGGGACCCTATCCAGAGAAGCAGCGACCCCAGAGACGGAGGCAGAGATGGGGACTGAGGACTTTAGACTCATGTAAAGAGAGGGACTGAGAGCTGGCGGCCAGGAGGCAGGCTTGTAGAATGTGCCCTTTGGAAGTGTAAATTATTATATATTCTGACGTGTTTTTGTGTACATCCTCCACACCACCTCCCAAAAAACAAAACAAAACAAAAAAAACAGAATGAAGAGAAGAACATACATATACTGCTGAATGATGATGCACCGAGGGGATTGTAATCATTGCAATGAAACAATGTGTGTAACACTGATGTTACCCCATGTCAACTATCACTCAATTCACAATAAAAACTTTAAAAAAAAAAATCCACTCTGGGCATCTGCTATCTGGCATCAGTCCTCAGTGAATCCAGAAAACTGCTCCCATACGGCCCCTGAGGCTGGATCATGCCTGCTTTCACAGGGACACGTTTCTGACCAATTTTGAGGGTTCCTTCTTGGATTACTCACTCAGATTTACATGGTGGTGTGCAAGTTGTGGCTACCACACTGTGTTCGTGTCTTTTCCTTGAAGACAGTAGGACGACCATATAGACGAGTGTCCATGGACGAACACTTTCGAGAGGGAAATCGGGCACTATTCATAATTATGCCGAGCACATGGTGCAGATTTCTAGGAAAACCAGGACACACAGTCAGGCTAATTTTCAGGAACATGATCGAGAATCACCGCTTAGCCAGAATAAAATTCCACTGCGTTTCTGAAGCCGAAAATGAGTACGAATGGCGGAATGTGCGAATTTGGAAGAAACATTAAATGTGACCAAGCCCAGTGGTGGCCCTATTCTAGCTTCGGTTATGCTGTCAACAACACACATGCTAAAGGCAGGAAGACTGCAAGGTTCAAAGGCAAGGATTTCAAGATCACACACTGATAACACAACGTGTTAAATCATTCAATTATATGAATTTTCTCAGTAACTAGGCAAGACTCCTGGGCCAGAATCTTTGAGCCGAGACATTCCCTATACAACCTGACGACCTCAATTTGGTCAAAACATCAGGCAACGTTTAGTCAATATGACTGGTTATTACAGAGAACTTTTGAGTAGAAACACAATTTCCATGAACTCTGATCTAATGAAATGAAATCTACCAAAGTTCATTATAAACGTTCCCTTTTTGTTTTTAGTACTTATTTCAATTGTATGGGGACACTGGTGGCGCTGTAGGACAAGAACTGGACAGTTGTAGCCTGCCAGCAGCTTCTAGCGAGAAAGAGGAGACTTTCTGTTCCCTTGAAGATTGACAGCCTTGAGCAATCCCTAAGAACAACAACACTACAATGATCAAAGTGGGATCTCCCCCATTGAGAAAACAGACGGAAACAAGATGACCTTGCCAAGCTGATTTTTAAACAGTATTGAATTGCACGAACAACATTTTATTGTTACATCACTGGGTACAGGACGGAACCTAGATGCCAGAGAATAAAGGTGTTACCTGTGCAGCATCCCATCATACTACCTGAGAGAAAAGTTAAATACAAGCTGTTGTTGTTGTTATTGTTGTTAGGTACCGACTCATAACCACCTAATGCACAACAGAATGAAACCCTGCCCGGTCCTGGGCCAACCTCACAATTGTTGCCACACTTGAGCCCATTGATGCTGCCACTTTGTCAATCCATCTCGCTGGGAGTCTTCCTCTTTTTCTCTAACCCTCCACCTTACCAAATAGGATATCCTTCTCCAGCGAATGGTCCCTCCTGACAATGTGTCTGAAGTATGAGAGATGAAGTTTGGCCATCCTGGCCTCCAAGGAGCACTCTGGCTGCACTTCTTCCAACACAGATCTGTTGGTTCTTTTGGCAGCCCATGGCACTTTCAGTATTCTCCTCCAACACCATCACTCAAAAGCATCAATTCAAGCAGGGGTGGGTTACCCAATAAGCCAGGGCTCAGTAAACCTGGACATAACTGCGCCTACTTACTAACCTACAGTCAACAGCATCACGTTTTTCACCACATGAACCTTGCTGAGTGAGTTCTCCATCCCTGTCTGAGACTGTATATTTTAAGAGGCTTTGATTCTGTAGAAAGGTGCTGTGGGGTTGGGAGACAGAGAGATGCCAACCATCCCTGGAAACAGAATCTTTGATTTGGTGGGGAAACAAGTGAAATTTTTCACTACAGATGAGTAAGTAAGCACAAGTAAGTTGATGCTTACCATGCTTATTGGGTAATCTGACACTGAACACAAGGTTAATGTTATTCTATGATCCTTGCTTTTAAGAGTAAAATTTTTACTGATGGGATGTGGCTTATGGGGAAAATGTTATTATACCATACAATGAATTCTGCTTTATTTGTTTTAGAAAATAGACCAGTAGGGGTGGGGAGGAGCAAACGATATAAAAGGTACGCTATGGGTTAATGTGCTAGACTGCGAGGTTGGTTTAAGCTGTAGGGTTGGTGGTTCAAGCTCACCAGCCACTCCTCAGAAACCCTATACAGGGCTGCTATGAATTGGAACCAACTTGACAACACTTTAACAATGACAATAAAGAGTCCTGGTGTGGGACTATAGGATAAGCACTGGACTGCAAGGTCAGTTTGAATCACAAGGTCGATAGTTCAAACTCACCAGCCACTCCTCGGAAACCCTATACAGGGTCGCTAAGAGTGGGAAATGACTCGACGGCACTTCACAGCAACAATCTACTGCCACTGAGTCTATTTCAGTTCATAGTTGCCTGTAGTTCAGAGGAGAATAGCTATACAGGGATTCCAGGGTTATAAATCTTTACACACGCAGATCGCCTGGTTAGCAGCCCACTGCCTAACCCATCACATCACCAGGTTCCACTGCTTAAAAAAAAACAAAAAAATTACATACACACACACATATACACACAGACATCTATTTTGAGAGTAAAATTACACAAATGCATAAATGTGTATGTGAAGAGATGAGTGTATTTACTACTAACAATTAGCTTTATTAGTATTTGTAAATACATTCTCTGAAATATTTTAGAACCTCCAATTTTCTAAACTCACATGCCTTAATAAGGAAAACATGCAAAATGAAATGAGAAAATGATTTTTTTTTTTTTTTCATTCTCTTCTAAATATAATGAATCTGGACAGTGCAGCCAGGCCATTAAATCTCAATTCAGCAAATATTTACTGAGAACTAGGAGTCCTGGCGGGGTGCTGTGAGATGAAGTACTGGCCCGCAAAGTCAGCTTAAAGCACAAGGTCATCGGAAACCCTATACAGGGTCGCTAGGAGTCAAAACCAACTCCACGGCACTTAACAACGAGAGTCACGGGTCAGTGGTGGCATTCTCCCCTTCCATTTGTTTCCATCCCTAGCCAATGCATCTCAAGCCTAGCCACCACTTGTGCCTACCACTTGTGCGGTGATGCTGAGCAAGTTTCATATGATGACAGAGTAGGAAGAAATGCCTGGCAATCTACTTCCCAAAGTAGATTGGATCCAGTGTGGGTCACAACAGTCCAATTCTTCTGTGTTTGGGGTCCCCCAAGAGTTAGGGGCTACCTCCACAGCAGCTAATAGCAACAGTCCTGGGTCAGATGTTTTACTAAACACTGGAGACATAAGGTTGCATATGCCAGTCTTTCTAAAAACAAGGTCATGGACATCAATAACCAACCTGGGCTCTGTTGGCCCCCTTGTTCCATAGATCGATAAGGGAAGTCTCCAGTAATCACTGGATAGAAACCACCTAGCACAGTAATTCTGAGCAAATACTGGACCGCAACAAGATGTTTCAAACATGGCCGATCTTCTAATAGGTACAAAGTGGGTTCTTCATCATGGATTCTCACACTGACTCTGGGATTACTTGCTACTGTCTGGATCATTCCTATCATGAGTGATTATTACACATCAACGGGTTTTGTAACAATGATATCAAATAGGAACCTTACCTTTCGTTCCTTAACTAGATTACAAAAACCTCAAAACTTGGTGAATTTGAATTTATGGCTGTTTGTGGTTATATTTTGGGCTTACATCAGAGTGCTGTATTCAACTGCATCACAATTATTTCCATGCCCCTCAGGCCAAAGTGTCACCAAAAGATACTTCACATTACAAAACTGGACCTTGCTGTTACTGCTCCTTCATTTTATTCTTCATTTAAAAGACTGTTGTGGTGTGTGTGCTGTGGCATCAGTTCTGTCTCACAGCAGCCCTGTATAGGGTTTCCGAGTTGTAAATCTTTATGGGAGCAGAAAACCTCATCTTTCTCCTGCGGGGAGGCTGGTGAGCTTGAACCGTGGCCCCTGTGGAAAAGCAATCCAGTGCTTATCCTACAGAGCCGAAGATACTAAATAGAAATGATTTCAACTGACAGTTTTTAAAGGTGTGGTTTCTTCATATAGGTACGCCAGCCACTGAAATCCAAACACCAGTGTACTTAATGCAGCTTCTCAGATGTCTTACGGAGTTATTATCATCTGATGCTTCAGGAAAATGAGGAAGATGGTCTCGAGGAGGGTCTGAGTGCACACAGGAGGTGGTGGTTGCAGCTCTCAGAAACTTTGAACTAGGCCGAAGAGACAAAATCTTGCGGGAAGAAGTGGGCATTGTGGTGAGAGCTTTCCAAGGCCTGTAACTAACATCTCCGTATAGTTTCAGTGAAGTCAGAGCTGAAGCCTAGTCACTGGGAATAGGGAAACTTTCTGAAAGAGTTCAATGGGTAGGTATCAGTCCTATAAATGACCAGAACATGACATTCCTCTAAGTTTGTCAAACTTAAATCGATGATCTTGAGTGAAAAAATAGATTCTGCATTTTATAGCCCACCAACTGTCATCTTTCTAAAATCTTTTAGCTGAGGACATGGCAGCAGTGAGGTCGGATGGAAAACAGTTGCGTGTCATGACTTGACAGAAAATAACTTTGAACAGAACTTGGTGGAGAAAATCTTCAGCAGGCTTTCCAGGCTTTAATTTGATATAAAAAGATCAGTTCTAAAGGAGCTCTGGTAGCATAGTGGATACTAGTCAGGCTGCTAGTCTCACAGTCAGCAGTTCGAAACTACTAGCTGTTCCCTGAAGATTTACAGCCTCGGAAACATTATGGAGGGTTGCTATGAAGCGGAACCAACTCCACGGCACACCACCCCCACCACCGTATTAAAAGTCATATTTGGAGTCCTGGTGTGGCGCTGTGGGTTAATGCGCTGGACTGCAAAGTTGGTTTGAACTGCAAGGTTGGTGGTTCAAGCTCATCAGCTGCCCGTCGGAAACCCTATACAGGGTCACTATGAGTCGCAATGGACTCAACAGCACTTAACCAACATTATCCTTAGATAAATGCTAAGCTGTTGTTGCTGTTGTTAGGTGTTGAATCGGTTCTGACCCATAGCAACTCTATGTGCAACAGAATGAAATACCGCCCAATCCTGTGCCACCTTCACTGTTGTTGCTACACTTGAACCCATTGCTTACTGCCACTGTGTCACCCCATCTCATCGGGGTCTCCCTCTTTCTCACTGACCCTCCATTTTACCAAGCATAATGTCCTTCTCCAGGGACTGGTCCTGGTAATATGGTAATATGCCAAGGTATGAGAACGAAGTCTGGCCATCTTGGCTTCTAAGAAGCCAGCAAAACTTCTTCCAACACAGTTTTGTTTGTTCTTTTGGCAGTTCATGGTACTTCAACGTTCTTCTCCAACACCAAATCTCAACGCATTACTTCTTTTATGGTCATCCTTGTTGTTGTTGTTGTTGTTAAGTACCGTGGAGTCGGTTCCGACGCACAGTAACCCTGCACCGAGGCTGTAAATCTTTACAGGAGCAGAAAGCCTCATCTTTCTCCCGCAGAATTGCTGGTAGTTTCGAACTGCCAACCTTGAGGTTAGCAGCCCAATTCGTAACCACTACGCTACCAGATGATATCTGTTCATTGGTCTCCCGCTGTCTGCGCATCTACATTTTGGTGACTAGACGGGATGCCTGAGTGAATGGACACCCCACCCTTACCCCTGGAGGGTTCTACTACGCATGTGCACAGACCCCCTCGAAATTCAAAGTCACAGTTTCCACTTAAAACCAAACGGCCACCACTCATCTGTCAGTTTGTCCTACTGTGGTGGCTTGTGAGTTGCTGTGATACCTATGCCACAGGTATTTTAAATACCAGCAGGGTCACCCGTGGTGGATAGGTTTCAAATGAGCTTCCAGACAAAGACAGACTAAGAAGAAAGAGTGACAAACTACTTCTGAATATTTAGTCATTGAAAACCTTATGACTAGCAGAAAAACACTGTCATATATAACGCTGGAAAATGAGACCCTCAGGTTGGAAGACACTCAAAATGCAACTGGGGAAGAGATGCCTCCTCAAAGTAGAGTTGACCGTGATGATGTGAATGGAGTAAAGCCTATGGGAGAAAAGCCCGCAGGACCTTCATTTGCTGATGGGGCACAACTCAGAATGAAGAGAAACGGCTGTAAACATCCA
>NW_006408635.1:2507692-2515894 GCF_000296735.1 Chrysochloris asiatica | reverse complement strand
GAGCAGCTGGTAGTTTCGAACCGCTGACCTTAAGGTTCGCAGCCCGATTCGTAACCACTACGCTACCAGACTTAATGGTCTTCCTTATTCACTGTCTGACTTTCAACAAGTATATGAGGTTATTGAAAATACCATGGCTTGGGTCTGGCGCACCTTAGTTCTCAAACTGACAACTTTGCTCTTGAGCACTTTATACCGGTCTTGCTCAGCAGATGTGCCTAATGCAATATGTCATCTGATTTCTTGGCTGCTTTTTCCATGAATGTTGACAGTAGAGCTGAGCAAAATGAAGTTGATAACTTCAATCTTACATATAATCCAACCAACATATAAACTTGTAGGCTCTTATATGCCAATTCCCAAGTTGTCTTACATATATTAAAACAAATCACATATTTCATGCCAAAGTCTACTCTTTTAGGAAAGGTGCCTGGATATTTCTGAAGGAATCAAAGTACACTGTGCATCATTTTAGTTAGCAAGATAAAGCGTCATTTGAGACTACACAAAGTGAACGAACAACCTTCTTAAAATATGAACTAAAACGAGAGTGTGGAACCTGACCACACAGTGCAGGGTTTGGGGGGACAGTCACCACAGAAATAGTGAAGAAAAGATGAGCCCTCAGTAATCCTCTGTTGTGGAGTCCACAATAAATGGTCTTGAGCCAAACCACATAGAATGGATGTTTAAAAAATACATAGTTCACCATTGGATACTCCCAGCTGTTCCAAAAATTAGCTCAGATAACTTTGGCTAAACTGTTTCATCTGTATACAGTAAGATAATAGAGCTTGTCTAATAAAGCTATTAATCCACAACAATGCTGACGATACAGTGGTCATAAACACTATGTAAATACTTGTTCCCAAATGCCACAATACTGAAATCTCTATACAGTCTGGGACCCCATGCCATCCTCGCTGTCCTGAGTTATGGACAGAATAGCCATATTTGAATTTCAGACATGCGTACATCAAAAATATATTGGCTGTTTCTCTGAAATTTAGATTTGAGCGGAGGTCTTGTCGTTTCCCTTGGAAAACCTGGTGATCTTAATGCCTCTTTCCTTTGCAAGTTCCCTTACAGAGCACTTCTTGTGGGAATTCTGTTTCATCTTCAGCTCCCACAGACTGAGTATGGGGCTTCTAGCAACACAGCAAACAGCAACGTTCATGTGTAAAAGGGTTTTGTCTTTAATTTCTCCAAATTTCCATGAAATCTGTCTATTCTGATGCCATCTGATGTTCCTTCTACACAACAGAGATCTATCTTCTGCCTGGTTTTTCAGATGAAGACTGAAGTCAGACCTCACCATTGAAGTGAACCTCAGCTCGCTCCCCCTAACCCCCAGCCTTTCCCACATAGGTTCTCAAAGCCAAGAGAACCGGAAAAGGTTTTATTTGATTTTGCATTATGAAAAGGAGCTGTGCTAAAAAAAACATGCTCTTCAATTCTCCTCTCCTCTCCACCCTGTATGACTTATCTTTGTTTCTAATCATGGACCAGATGACCACTCAGAAGCCTTCGGCTCCAGTTGCTCAAGATCACAAAGCCAATAAGTTGCGGAGTCTCCAGTGGAATTGATGCCTCCAAGCTCTGTCTTGCAGCCTGTGATTTCTTCTGCTTCATCGGGCCAAGCTGAAGGTGGAGGCGCCGTGAAATGTGTCCACATCGTAACTGCACCTGGCTGGCAGTGGTCACCCTCAGCCTGTTCTTCTGTCACCACAGCCTGGCTGCTGCCACCTGCCACCCTTACTACACCAGCATCAGATTCCAAGTCATTGAGGGTGGAGGAGACCGCCCTCAGCTCATTCACTTCCCAACTCTCATCCTCCCCAGAGGCAGTTCCTTCCGTCTGTCCATCTGCACAGGAAGCCTTCTGTCTCGACCACCGGGGCCTCATCTCATCCTCTGTCTATCCCGGCAGAGAAAACCAAGCACCCGAACTGTGTAAGTGGTGAGACTCTCAGGGAATAGTCTTCCTGCTGTGTCTGTCTTTCCATCTAGTCTTTGCATTGGCGAACTCTTCAATGGGTTCTTTGCTCTTTATACACTTCCACACAATTACACACAGTGACCGTTCTTGAATAAACGCAAGATGGCACAGGTTGTAGCTTTTCTTGTCATCCCATATCATGTGTAGTACCATACTAAGGGGGTGTAAAATGTATGCTTTCTTTGGAAGTCAAGTCCTGTTAAAGAGGGAGAATCTTGTCTAGAGAGGTCTGGTGAAAAAAGGCGGGGCTAGGATTTTTTAGATTCAATAGTGAGTAATTGTTATCATGACTAATTGTAATTGTCACAACTGTAAAGGTACAAGTTATGTAATAAAAAGGGAGGAGGAACTTCTGGGTGTAGTGCTGTGGGTTAATGCGGGGGACTACAAAGTCAGTTTGAACAACAAGGCTGGAGGTTCAAGCTCACCAGTCACTCTTCGGAAACCCTGTACAGGGTCACTATGAGCTGGAACCAACTCAAGGCACTTAACAATAACCAGAGAGCCAGAAGACATTTCTGAAGAAGAAATTGTGATAGAACTAACCAAAGGAGAACTCAAAATAATGAGAATTAGGTACCTTCAAAGGGTTAATAGAAAGATTAAGAAAAGCAAGGAGAACACAATAAAAACTTAAAAAAATAAGAGGGGGTGTAGTTAATCTTACATTCCAGGAACAGAGGACCCTAGAACCATGAAGAGGGAAGAGCAGGAATGGAACATGAGACCCTAACCAGAGATGGAGGCAGAGATGGGGACATGGAGAGAGGGAGCAGCTGAGGACTCTAGATTCATGGGAAGAGAGGGACTAAGAGCTGGTGGCCAGGACGTAGACTTGCAGAATATGCCCTTTGGTTGTTTGTTGTTGTTAAGTGGTTGTTTAAGCGAATGTATATCCCTGCATTTTTTGTGTACACCAAGGGGGACAGGAGAGGGAATACTGTTGGCTGATGGTGCATGGAGGGGATTGTAATCATTGCAATGAAGCAAAGTGCAATTGGTTACCTGATTTTCTGCAATGTAAACTATCATTTAATTCATAATAATAACTTAAATGGAAACATTGTTCCTTGAATGCCGTTGCTGTACATTTTCAAGGGCACGCCCGGTTAATGAATGAATATTAACAAGTAGGGCCTGGTACTCCAAAGGTTTGTACTCAATTCCTTTCCTCTAGAATTTAGAAACTCAAGCCAAACTCAGAAGAGAACATGGAACAAGGAATATCATTGCTGGTGTCAGATGGATCTTGACTGAAAGCAGAGAATGCCAGAGAGATGCTTTCCTGTATTTTTTGAATGTGCAAAGGTATTCGACTATGTAGATCCCAACAAAGTATGGATAACATTGGGGCATTTAGTTGGTCTCAGGCGGAAGCCGTGCAGACCCAAAAGCAGTCATTCAAACAGAACAAGGGCTACTGGGCGGTTTATAATCAGGAAAGATGTGCATCAGAGTTGGACCCATTCACCATAGTTATTTACATGCCAAACAAATAACATGAGAAGCTAGACTATAGCAAGAAGTCATCAAAACTGGAGGGAGGCTCATAAACAACCTGCAGTGTACAGATGGCCCAACACCTTGCTTGCTGAAAGCGAAGAGGATTTGAATCATTTACAGCCTTCTGTATGAATTACACCTCAACATAAAGAAAACCAAAATCCGTTCAACTGGACCAACAAGCAACATCAACATGAATGGAGAAAAGATAGACGTTGTCAAAGATTTCATTTTACTTGAATCCACAACCAATACTCATGGAAGAGGCTATCAAGAAATCAAATGATGTGTTGCATTGGACAAAGATGCTGCAAAGACTCCTTTATAAAGTTAAGAAGCAAAGATGTCACTTTGAGGACTAAGGTGCTCCTGACCCAAGCCATGGTATTTTCAATTGCCTTATCTGCATGTCCCTCCTGACAAGGGTTCAGCAAGCAAGGTGTTGGGTCATCTGTATATTACAGGTGTTAATGAGCATCCCTCCAGTTTTGATAACTTCTTCATTGTCAGAAGGGACCAGTTGCCAGAGAAGGATATCATGTTTGGTAAGGTGGAGGGCCAGAGAAAAAGAGGAAGATCCCCAATGAAATGGATTGGCAAAGTGGCAGCATCAATGGGCTCAAGCATGGCAACAATTGTGAGGTTGGCTCAGGACCGGGCAGTGTTTCATTTTGTTGTATATAGGGTCGCTATGAGTCGGTACCAACTTGATGGAACCGAACAACAACATGATGTTATAAATTTTGGCAGAAAAAAGATCCCCCATCCCTGGTCTAAAGAATTCAGCTATCATATTCCAGCATGGGATCTAATTAGAACACATGAGTGTGTGTAATGAGGGTACGTAGTGAGGGTGCATAGAGTATTTTCCAGTCCTGGTGTGGCGCTGTAGAGTAAGCAATGGAATGCTAACCCACAAGGTCGGTGGTTCAAACTCACCCATTGTTCCTCAGAAACCCTATACAGGGTCACTATGAGTCGGAATGAACAAAATGGCAGTTAACAACAACAACAGGCATTATTAAGTTAGTTACAAAGACTAACTCAATTATTCTCCACCACAACCCTATGAGGCAAGTATTAGCACCTTACTTGACAGGTTGTTGTTGTTGTTATGTGCCGTGGAGCCGGTTCTGACCCATAGTGACCCTGTACAGGGTTTCCGAGGCTGTAAATCTTTATGGGAGCAGAATGCCTCATCTTTCTCCCGAGGAACTGCTGGTAGCTTCGAACTGCTGACCTTGAGGCTCACAGTCCGATTTGTAACCACTACACTACCAAAGCTCCTTACTTTACACGTTGTTGTTGTTGTTGTTATGTGCCGTAAAGTCAGTTCCGACTCATAGCAACGACCCTGTACAGGATTTCCGAGGCTATTAATCTTCACAGGAGCAGAAAGCCTCATCTTCTCCCACAGAACAGCTGGTAGTTTCGAACTGCTGACCGTGAGATTAACAGCCCGATTCATAGCCACAGGTTAGGAAACTGTAAAATAACCTCAGAACCAGGGAGTGCTAGGGGCAGGATACAAATCGAGGCCTCCTCCGGCTCATGCTGAAACCACAGCAATACACCCCTGACCACTGGGGACATGGAGAACTGGAGAGCTAAGGGCAGCCTAGCATAATGTTCTAGTTCTGTGTACTGAGGCCCCAGCACACTGGACTATTAAAAGGGCTGCCTGACTCCCAGCTACTCATTCCATTACATCTTTATCACCTTTTCAAACCACTCTGAGTAACTTGGATTGTTACATACGAGTAGAATGAGATCTGCAGATTTGCTGACTATTTGGTAAGGGTGCCATTATAATAAGTTTTAAAGTGAACCAGCATTTTGTTGTATCCTTGAATGCTGCTCTGTTTTATTATCAACAGCTACATCTCGGGACAGGAAGTTATCAAAGTGTTGTGCCATGAAATCTTTGGTTCGTAGCGTGGAGAATGACACAGTACGTATTGGTGTGAAGGTCTAGGTAGTTCATGAGTACATGATTGTACTGGGAAGAATTCTATTGAGATTTCTAGTTGGCATCAACTCAACAGCAAGTCACAATAATTTGGATTAGCAAATAAAGTGGTACAATAATAGATGAAAATGTTTTCTACATCACCCCAAATGCTTCATTTGATCAGCGTGAAGCTTCCTTCTGACTCTGAGATTCCCTTTTTGTGAAGTCCTAATTTCTGATGCTTTAACAGATTTGTTGTGGGAAGGTGTGCCAAGACCCCTTGAAATCTTAACAGGATGTGCCGTTGTTATGTGGATGGTGAGGTTAGGCAGGATAATGCACTGGACCACAAGGTCAATGGTTCAAACCCACCAGCCGCTCCTTGGAAACCCTACACAAGGTTGCTATAAGTTGGAACCAACTTGACAGCAATTAACAATAACAACATATTTAGATGATGAAAGCCAAGCGGTTTTATCTTTAAGCAGGTTGAGGGAGAATGAGTTTGGGTTTGGTTGCTAGAACTTAACCAGTTAAAACTTAAAGAGAACCCACATCACTCAAAGGCAGCACTGGGCCTCCATGAATAGCTTTACAGTGACCTCTGCTGGCAGAAATGGAGAACGCCCAAACGTAGCTCCATAATTGAATTTTCAGAGGTATCACTAAGAATAGTGTCATGTTTTCCTTGAGACTACACTTCCAATAGCTTGGCAGTGCAAAAGATGAAGGAGGGAAAAAGTCAAAGTAATAATCTTCAGTTAGGGTACTCAAACCAAATTTCATTCCAATAGTGGTGGTGGTTATGTGCTGTGGAGTTGGTTCCGACCCATAGCGACCCTGCACAGGGTTTCCGAGGCTGTAAATCTTTACAGGAGCAGAAAGCCTCATCTTTCACCTGCGGAGCAGCTGGTAGTTTCGAACAGCTGACCTTGAGGTTCACAGCCCGATTCGTAACCACTACGCTACCAGAGCTCCTTTCCAATAGTGGGGACTCGTAATTTATGTAATCTTGTTCATTTTCTTTCTTTTTAGCTGAAAGTAATACAAAAAATGGAGGATTGGTCATTTAGTTGGCTCTTGTATAGAATATATGCACAGATTAAATGTTGAGTTCTTTTTTTAAGATATGTCATTTCTGACTTCAGTATGCTGAGAGTAACAGATCAGGGAAAATGAAGACATTTCTATTTAACTTGGATAATTAGGATTTACAAATGTCTGCAATACATGTCCTGTTCATCATCTCTGTGGGCTAATGTTGCTGTTAAGTGCCATTGGGTCGGTTCTGACTCATAGCGACCCTGTATAGGGTTTCTGAGCAGGTGGGTTGGAACTGCGGACCTTGTGGTTTGCAGTCCAGTGCTGATCCTACAGCGCCATACCAGGAGTCCCTATGGGCTAGTGATCAGACACTATTTCAAGGACAAGGGAGGCACAATTGGGGATGTAAGGATGAACAGACAATCCCCCTGACCCTAAGGAACCAACAGCTGGTAGGGAAAATAAGATGAGTAACCAAACAATTACCCAGGTATATTTTAAATAATTAATCCTAAATATGGTGTCCTGCTATAAAGCTATCTAAGCCTTTGTACAACGTCCCACCCTACCCCACACAACAACCGGAAGGGCCCTGAAGAGACGGTGCTTCTGCAGATCTGTCTCCTCTGCTAGGATGACCTTTGCTAGCACCAGCACTACCTACCCATCTTACCGATGATCATTCATTACCAATGATCAAGGACGCTAAACGTTAAAATCTAAAACGTTTGTTAAATGACTAAAGCGGTTATCATCACAGGACTCTCTTCTTCAATCAATTAGATCAAAATAAAACAGATCCTAGAATCACACGCTGAACGGACTCAGCTTCCAACATGAGCTGACATTGTGAGTCTATCAGTCTGGGCTGGGTTTCACACTTTCAACTCTCAATCTAGAGGATAAGATTTTTGTCACCAGAAAGACTCTTCCCTAAAAGGGAATTCATGGTTTTTGAAACTCTAAACTCTGTAGGATAAAACACTGGACCACAAGGTCGCTTTGAACCAAAGGTTGGCAGTTCAAACTCATCAGCTGCTTTTTGGAAACCCCATACAGGATCAGGATGAGGTGGAATCAACTCTGAGGCACTTAACAACTAATTCTTCCCTGATGTGTGCGTGTAGAAATGAATGTAATGGTCAACTGTTATGTTACATATTTATTTACAGAAATAAAGCAACAACAAAAATCGGTAAAGCCTATACAATATTAGCATGATAAAACCCATATATGTGACAGAAATGTATAATGAAAGACAGAAATGTTAAGAACAGGAAAAATAGCATACATACAAACTATAAACTGCAGATCCAAGAATTCTGGGTAAATGCTGAAACCATGCCAGGACTACTCTAAAGCAGCATGTGCAGTAACAAGTCAAACTCAAAACAATAAAAAAAATTGTTTTTTCTTTTAAACTAATAAAATAAACAAAGCGAAACACAACAAGAAAAAGCAATCGTGACACTGAAAAGTTTGCTGGAGCGTCTTGTTATCGAGGGGGTAGCAGAAAACAACCCAGATGTCTCAAAGTAGCAGACTGGAACATCATTTCAATAAAGAGGAAAACAGGAAGCGACCGACATGGTCCTCAGTAGAAAACTGGTTAATTAATGATGGTTATTGTTTGGATCAACTATCAACACTCATGGAAGCAGCAGTCAAGAAATCAAATGACATAATGCATTAGGCAAATCTGCTG
>NW_006408635.1:2451887-2506767 GCF_000296735.1 Chrysochloris asiatica | reverse complement strand
TCATTGGCTGCTGGGGGAAAACTCAAAATGAGAAGAAACAAGTACAAACATCCATTAATAATCAGAACATGGAATTCACAAAGTGGGAACTGAGGAAAATTGAAAGTCGTCAAAGATGAAACAAATGCATAAAGATTGATCTCCTAGACATTACTGAGCTGAAATGGACTGGTATTGGCCATTTGGAATCTGATAATTATATGTTTTACTATGTCAGGAATGACAAACTGAAGAGGAATGACGTTGCATTCATCATCAAAAAGAACATTTCTGGTGTGGCACTGTAGGATAAGAAATGGACCACTAACTTAAAGACTGGTGGTTCAAAGCCACCATGCTCCTTGGAAAGCCTATACAGGGTCAGTATGAGTCAGAACCAACTCAATAGCACTTAACAACAACCACCACCAACAACTTCTTCAGTCTGAAACTGATCAAACATGTAATCAGGATATATTGATCATTACTGCTGATTGGAATGCAAAGGTTGAAAACAAAAAAGAAAGGATACATAATTGGAAAAGATGCTAGAGGTCACATGATAGAATTTTGCAAGACCAAAGACTTAATCATTGCAAATAACTTTTTTCAATAACATAAAAGGCAACAAGGGGAACTCACCAGATGAAACACACAGGAATAAAATTGAACACCTTCTTGGGAAGAGACAATGGAGAAGTTCAATATCATCAACCAAAACAAGGTCAGGGGCAGATTGTGGAACAGACTATCAATTGCTCCTATGCAAGTTTAGACTGAAGCTGAAGAAAATTAAAACAAGTCCATGAAACCCAAAATATGACTTTGAATATATTCTACCTGAATTTAGAGACCATCTCAAGGGAAGATTTGATGCATTAGACACTAATGACCCAAGACCAGAAGAGGTGTGGATGACATCAAGAACTTAATAGAAGAAGAAAGTCAAAGGTCATTAAAAAGATGGGAAAGAAGGAAAAGACCAAAATGGATGTCAAAAAAAGACTCTGAAACTTGCTGATGAGTGTGGAGAACCTAAGGCAACTGGAAGAAACTTGGAACAGAAAATTTCAAAGTCAAGTATTACAATGAAATTTGCAAAGACCTGGAGCTAGAAAACCAAAAGGGAAGAACACGCTTATCATTTCTCAAGCTGAAAAAACTGAAGAAAAAATTCAAGCTTCAACTTGCAATATGGAAGGATTCTATGGGCAAAATATTGAATGATGCAGAAAGCATTTAAAAAAAACAAAAACAAAAAAGAAGGAATACACAGGGTTACTTTACCAAAAAGGAGGCATTCTTGAAAAAGAGGGCTCCAGGAATAAACAGAATACAAATTGAACTGCTTCAACAAACTGATGCAGCACTGGAGGCACTCATTCATCTATGCCAAGAAATCTGGAAGACAGCTACCGGGCCAGTTGATTAGAAGACATTCATTTTTGTGCCTATTCCAAAGAGAGATAAGCTAGCAGAATGCAGAAATCATCAGACTATCATTAATATCACATGCAAGAGAAATTTTCCTGGAGATAATCTAAAAATGGTTGCAACAGTACATCAACAAGGAGTTGACAGAAATTCAAACCAGATATTGAGATGAGGACATGGAACAAAGGATAGGATAACACAGCTGACATCAGATAGATATTGGATAAATGCAGAGAATATGCATTTACCAACTATGCAAAGGCATTCAACCGTGTGGGCCACAAACTACGGATAACTCTGAAAATAATGAGTATTCCAGTCACGTAATTGTGCTCATGAGGAACCTGTACATAGATTAAAAGGAGATGTCGAATGGTTTAAAATCAGGAAAGGCATGCACCAGAATTGTATCCTTTCACCAAAATTATTCAATCTGCATGCAGAGCAAATAATTCGAGAAGCTGAATTGTATGCAGAAGAATGTAGCATTGGGATTGGAGGAAAATTCAGTAACAACCTTCTTTGCTTCAAGTGAAGAGGACTGAAATATTTACTGACAAAGATCAAAGACCACAGCCTTCAGTATAGATTACAACTTAACACAAGAAAACAAAAATCCTCACCATTGGACCAATAACATCAGGATATTATTGGTGTAGTGCTGTGGGTTAATGCACCGGACTGCAAAGTCATTTGAACCGCACAGTTGGTGGCAGTTCAAGGTCACCAGCTGCTTCTTGGAAACTCTATACAGGGCTGCTGTGGGTCGAAACTGATTTGAGGGTACTTAAGAACAACAACAACTAACTGAGAAGAGATTGAAGTTGTCAAATGTTTCATTTTGGATCCACGATCAACACTCATGGAAGCAACTGTCAAGCAATCAAAACCATGTATTATTGCATTAGGCAAATCTGCTGGAAAAGCCCTTTTTAAGGTGTTAAAGAGCAAAGATGTCAGCTTGAGGACTAAGGTGCTCCTGACCCAAGTCATGGTCTTTTCTGTCACTTCATATGCATGTGAAAGTTGGCCAATGAATAAAGAAGGCCATAGATGACTCGATCGATTTGAATTATGGTGTTAGAGAAGAATATTAAAAGTACTATGGGCTGCCAGAAGAACTAAAAAATCTTTCCTGGAAAAAGTACAGTCAAAATGCTCCTTAGATGCCTTGACTTCATCTACTGTTCTTTGGACATGCTGTCAGGAGGGACCAACACCTGGAGAAGAACACCATGCTTGGAAAAATGGTTGGCCAATGAAAAAGAGGAGGACCTCCAATGAGATGGATCAACACAGTGGCAGCAACAGTGGGCTCAAACACAACAATATCAAGGATAGCACCTAGCAGTGTTATGTTGTGTTGTGTAACAACAGCAAAAAAACATGGCATGCTTACTGCTTTCATGCACTGGAAGCATCTAGAAGGACACATGGGGTAACGGCACTTGCCTTGGCAGAAGAAGGATTAAGCTAGAGGATAATTTAAAGCTTTTAACTTTATAACCCTTTGGTACTTGTTGGATTTTCATAATGAACATGCATAATCTTAAAAGTAAAGAAAAGGGAAAAAATCATGAAATAACAAGGAAATGGCAAAAAATAAAAAAATTTTTTAATTAGAACCCCAAACAAATAAAAACCCGTGCAATGGAAAACAGAATACATAATGGGGTCAGTATATGGTAGTTCTTACAACAACAACAACAAAAATCATGTAATTCCCACCCCCCTCCACACACAGAGTAGACAGGGATGGGCAACTTGGACATTGGCTACCCAAAATGGCGGGGGTGGGGGGCTAGAAAGGCAAGAAGTGACTGGCTTACAAGCTTTCAAGAGGGAACCTAGATCCAGAGGGCCTGGAGGAAGGTAGAATCTCCAGTGAGTAGTATTCAATCTGACTAGGCGGGGCTGATGCCATGAAATACAGATGGGTCTCTTGTGATACAATAGTGAATAATTGTTATCAGGACTGATTGTGAGGGTCGGAAATGTAAAGGTAGACGTTTTATAGCAAGGATGGGAGTGATTAATTTTTCAGTCTAGGAGCAGAGGTCCCTAGGATCATCAAGGGAGAAGAGCAGATAGCGGGACCCTACCCAGAGAAGCAGTGATGCCTGAAATGGAGCCAGAGATGATGACGTGGAGCGATGGAGCAGCTGGAAACTTTAGATCCAGAGAGGGAGAGCGACTGTGTGCTGAAGACCTGGGGGGTACGGGGGAAGGATTGCATGGAGGGGATTGTAACCATGGCAATGAGACGATATACGAATGTAAAACGAATGTTCTCCCATGTAAACTATCACATAATTCACAATAAAACATTTAAGCAAAAAACCCATGTAAGACAAAGTACTTAATTTTCGGGGGGGTAAGTGGAGAAGAGGGACATGAGGCAATATAATAAAATCATTTGACAGAACAAGTCAATGCCAATTTGAGAAATTTAAAAACTGAGTGAATTGCATAAAGTGCCAGCAGTAGTCCAAGGAAAGAAATATTTTGCACGAATGTCCTTCAGTTTGAGAGCGTTTTATAGCTAATGCTTCGTAAACTAGTTTCTATTTCCATGTTATCCTCACATATTTTGTTTGTTGGCTTTAGTCGAAGTACTACGACGCATGAGGAGGTTCTAAGAGTTAGCTTCCAGCAAACCGTTTTCCTGTGGAAGCTTTCATGAAGGCAGAAAGTAACAAGAATGTGATCTGATAAGATGAAGCATGTGTACAAGCCCTCAGGATACATTCGGTTGACAAGTTTCAGGCATAGGACAGAATTCCCTAAGGGAACTAAGAATGTACTAAAGATCATTTAGGTTAGCAACCATAATTCAAAAATATACCACAATGTTTTTAAAGATAGATCGAATTTTAAGGCTCCAAAACATTATAACTAAGAGATTGTCTTCTCCTTTGCTTTTTGAAAGTATTGTACAAAATTGGAACCAAAGCCAACCACCACCCACCACCTCTTGTGGCCCAGTGTGAACCCCTGTCATAGGAATTTTCAGTGGAGTGGATGCCTCGGGGAGAGAGTTATAGGGATGGAGATGAAACCTCCACCTTTCTTCTGGACAAGAAACCCAGGATAGAGATGCACCTGTTGTTAAGTACCGTGGAGTCGGTTCCGACCCATAGTGACCCTGTACAGGGTTTCTGAGGCTGTAAATCTTTACGGGAGCAAAAAGCCTCATCTTTCTTCCATGGAGCGGTTGGTAGTTTCTAACTATTGACCCAATTCGTAACCACTGCGCTACCAGAGCTCCTTGGAAATGCACCTGGGAACTCCACAGTGCTTACCTGCCTGAGGGTGGGGAATGGCGAGTCTCAGAGCAGAGAAGGTCTGAGATGTAAGATCGAGAGTTGGGTTTGGGTGTGGGACTGCCTGATCTTATTCCTATGTTAATGATTTATTAAGAACAGATTTTGCTCTGTGTCGAAAAGTGGATGTGATAGAGTGAAAGTGCACGAGGATTACTCAAGAAAGTAGGTGGAGAGCTTTCCTTGAGAGATGACAAAGCCCCAAATCCCTACTATGAAGTCGGTCTGACTCCGGCTCATAACGACCCTGTCAGAGACGAACACAAGTGCTCCATAGTGTTTCTGAGGTTCTACATCTTCACAGGAGCAGAAGGCCACATCTTTTTCCAGCAGAGTAGCTGGTGGATTTGAACAACGAGTGACTTTCGGATAAGCAACCCAACGCTTAACCCACGGCATCACTAGACTAATAAAAAACACACAGAAGAAAGCAGAAAAGGAGGCCAGGAAAACAAACCTGACATATGATCACTAGAATCTGACAACGTATTTTACAGGTTGTCGTTAAGCGCCGACAAGTTGGTTCCAACCCGCAGTGACTCTGTATAGGGTTTACAAGGAGCAGCTGGTGAACTTGAACTACTGACCTTGCAGTTCAAACCAACTTTGGAGTCCAGTGCATTAACACACAGCACCACACCATGTTACTGACCCAAAACATGCCCAGACTACCTTAGCAGTAATTTGAAAATTCTTTAGGTCCCTGTGGGGCGCAGTTTTGGAAAGGTGGCCTCTTTCACAATGTGATTCCAACAGGTAGTGTGCCTTGTCCCAAAATGTGAACTACCAGCCATTTCATCAGTAGACTCATGAAACTTGACCAGGAAGATTCTAGGTTTATAGGATCAACGTATTAAAGTTGATTTTGTTTTTCTTCATTTTTAAGAGATTATCCTAAAATTTCAGAGTCCTGGTGTGATGTTGCAGGATAATACACTGGACCTTAAGGTCATTTTGAACCAAAAAGTCAGAGGTTCAAACCCACTGGCTGTTCCTTGGAAATCCTAGACAGGGTGTCTATGAGTCAGAACTGACTCTATGACACTTACCAACAACATTCCCTAAGATTATTAATTTGCTTAGTAGTAGTGATTTGTCTAGCATCAGTTTATCAGAATGCCGACACTGGAGAGAAACATGAAAGGAAAAATAGTGAAAGAAGAGCAGGATGAAGATTGCAATGGTATGTGTCTCATTAACACATCTGCTGCCCAGACAAGGGCCGGAACCAAAAAAAAACCCCATAAACCCACTAAGTTCTGAGTCGATTCTGACTCAAGAAGATCCTATAATTCAGTTGAACTGCTCGACTCCAAGACTGTAAATATTTACAAGAACGGACAGTCTCCTCTTTCTCCAGCAGAGTGCTAGTGGCTTTGAACCTGCAACCTTGCAGTTAGCAGCCCAACGTCTAACCCACAGAGCCACCAGACCTCCTTCATTCAAGGACTTAATGGAGCAAACTCCATACTCATTCTCTTAGCCAATCAATCTCTCCTTAAGCAACAATTTACCCAATCACGTTTCAGCTTGAGAAAGGAGCTCCCATCAGATGACATTTGAGCTCTGCAGCTCCTGATGCTTAAGTGTTTGTCAAGCCCAGTCTCATCTAACCAATCGAGCCCTATGTCCCTTCACACCCAAACTTCCTTCCGGCTCCACCAGCAGGTCATATAGCTCATCAACCTTTGCCCTCGTTGGTCTCCTACTGGGTCAGGATTCTTGCCTGGGGTATCTCCCACCCTTGGCTCCACAGAGCAGAGTACAGATCTACTCCATTCCCCATTTTCCCTGAACGTCAGTCACTACTGCCTTTCTTTGCTGATCATCTGTAGTGTCTCACTTCTTTAGCAAGTACGGAAGCACTGGGCTTACATTCAACCTAGCATTTATCAGAGTTCTGCAGTATGTTCTCCATCTCAACCTCTACCCCCAAGTGCACATTTCCAAGTCCTTTGAAGTTCGGCAGTAACATTTACAGAATTTCTTGATATCTCTATCCCCACCCTCTCTCCCCTTTCCACAAGATGCCAGGCATATAAAATTGGCTTGATAAATAGCATCACAGTGTATTCCAATGATTTAAAGTCCTCAACAAATATCCAAGTAGCCGCATTCATCAAGCACTGTTCCTAGGCACTAGGGCTACAGGACTCATGGTGACACAGTGCTTAAGCACTTAGCGGGTAGCCAAAGTTTGGCTGTTCTAACCCAGCAGCTGCTCTGTGGGAGAAAGCTACGGCAGCCTGGGAAATTCGATGGAACCATGAAACCTACTCTGTCCTGTAGGGTAGTTGTGAGTCAGGACCAACTGAACTGCAAAGTTTTGTTTTCAATGTTGTTCTTGTTTAAATGCTCTTGAATCAGTTCTGATTCATAGCAACCCCATATACGGTTTATGACGCTCGATAGATTTGAACTGCCGACCTTGCGGTTTGCAGTCCAGTGTTTATCCTACAGTGCCACGCACATTATTAAGAATTCTGAAAATTTATCAGAGGATGTTCCATTTGTGTGACTGGTGAATATTACAGTAGAGAAAAGGAGTTAAGACGTCGTTTTCACCCCCAGACTAGAGCACTGAATTGTCTATTTTATCACTCCAGCATCTGGGGATTAATCTGAGGCATGGATTTGATTTCCGATGTGCCCCATGCAGTGCTTACTAGAGAGAAACATTTGATATGAACTGTAATCATTCTGATTTTCAGAGCCCCAAATTGAAGATAAATGTCATTTGAGTAAAAAGGACAGAAGTAGAAATGCCTGAGGAAGGACAATACTTGTTGTTAAGTGCTGACAAGTCAGTTCTGACTCATAGCAACCCTTTTAGGGTTTCCCAGGAGAAGATGGTGAACTTGAACAGCCAACCCTGTGGTTCGAATTGAACTTACGGTCCAACGCATTAACCCGCAGCGCCAGGAAACTTGGTATGTATTTTTATATGATTATAAATTATTGTTGAAATTGTACTGTAATACTGACTAAAAACATGGGATCATTTCCTGCAAAAACTATGCTGTAGAGTTCACACCTGAATTTGGAAACTAGTGCTGACAAAAAGCATTCATCAAAACAGGCTTTTAATGTTCTCTGGTAGCGCAGTGGTTACGAATCGGGCTGCGAACCTCAGGGTCAGCAGTTCAAAACTACCAGCTGTTCCACGGGAGAAAGATGAGGCTTTCTGCTCCCATAACGATTTACAGCCTCGGAAACCCTGTACAGGATCGCTATGAGTCGGAACCGACTCCATGGCACACAGCCAAAAAGCCAAGTATTTTAGGTAATGAAGTCAAATATTAAATAAAGTGAACACTAACTCATTTCCACATTATTTTTTAAATTTCATAAGCGGCTCCTAACAACAGGAGAGGCTAATCTTTATGGAGAGTTTGCACGTGCCAGAAACCTGAGAAATGTTGAACACGCATTAGTTTTTTTTTTAGTTTCATTGAAATAGGATTCCTATACCATAAAGTTCACCTTTTTCACGTGTATCATTCGGTGGTTAGAACAGTCACAAAGTTGTGCAGTCATTACTAGTATCTCATTGCAGAACATTTTTACCCACTCCAAAAACTCCACCTCCTGTAATCACTCCCTACTCGCTCTGTCTCTCTTGCCCATGGCAAGAGACTTTGCTTCTATGGATTTTTCAATTCTGAATGTTTCATATAAGTGAATCACACAACACATGGTCTGTTGTGATTGGCTCCTTTTACTTAGCAAATTGTTCTCATTGCATTGGTTTTTTAAAAGTCCACAAACGAACCGCATGAGCCAGATGCTGTTAGTGAGGAGGATGGGATCGAAGGCAGAAGAAATGGCGAGACTCAGGCAAGAATCCTGGAGGAACTACAAAGCATACAGGACTGCGGAAACATTATCCGTTAAGGTACCAGCAAGGTAAATTGCTGGACTAGGAAGAGTCAGATCCTAAAGCAGTTCTACTAAGAACGGTGGGCTTCATCCGTTAGAATATCCCACCAGCGGACTCACGATCATGTTACTACATACAAGTAGCTTTGTTGTACTGGTTACGTGCTGTGGAATCGGTTCTGACTCGGTGCGACTCCATGTAGGGTTTCTGAGGAGCGGTTGGTTGGTGGGTTTGAACCGTGGACCTGGTGGTTAACAGTTCAGTGCTTATCCTACAACACCACACCAGGAGTCCTTATTTATGTGCCAGGAATTGTTGACATGTACTTAGTCACCAATCCTCCTCACATGTACTTATCGAAATTGCTGCTATCCTGCTCATTCTGACTAAGGTCACTGAGAAAACGCTGAGAAGCAAAATGACTTGCCTGCATCTCAAACATATGGTACCTAAGAAATGCACAGAAACATCATCGGATAGCACTTACAAAATAGTTGGGAAGCCAGGGGCCAGTCAAGGAAAGAGATGGTAGTAGCCTGAATGAAGGCAAGGGCGACGGAAACAATTTCCGTGATGTTTAATGAGTAAAGTGCTAAGACCTTATCATGGAGGGATACCGTAGGTGTAAACGAGAACTCTGATTTCCCCATTTCTAGCTTGGAAGATGGGAGGAAAGGAAACGTCAAGGAGTGATCGGGGAAAACACCATTTGGGGTCGGAATTTGAGGGTGAAAGGATGGGTATGAAGTTTGAGATGCTTATGAGATCTCTAGACAGGAACCTTTTGCAGAAAGTCAGACAGATTGACTATCAGTGGTGTCATCATTGGAATGTTGGTAGTAAGTGAAGTCATTTGGCATGAATGAAACCATTCATGGGGGTTTGTGAAATTCCAAAGTGGGGGTTGCTGTTGTTAAGTGCCGTCGAGTCGGTTCCGACCCACAGAGACCCTATCTAGGGTTTCTGAGCAGCAGCTGGTGAGCTTGGACCGCCAATCTTACAGTTCAACTGGCTTTGCAGTCTGGCGCATTAACCCGCAGCGTCACACGGGGGTGGGGCTAAAAACTGACCAGTAGCAGCTGAGAGTAGAGTGTGCAAAGCCAATGGGAATCTTGGTTCAAAGAAGAAAGCAGTCCCTATCATTCAAGGCTTTACTGAGCTATCAGGTAAGACAAGACACAAAACTGGCTGCCAAACTTGGGAATGAAATCACTGGCAACTCTAGGAATTCTAGTGAACCGGTGAAGTCAAAAGCAGACCAGAGGCCTGCTGGCGGGGCCAAGGGGGAGTGGCTGCTTCAGGGGTACTGAGGTGCTATGCTGGGGTGATACGAAATGTTTAGAAAGAGATAGTGGTGATAATGGAGATAAATGATCTATCCCTCACTTAATGTCACTGAACTGTACACTTAAAAAATGGGCAAAATGGACATTTCTTGGTTATATTTTACCACAATAAAATTGTGGTCGAAAATTTTTGAATGAAAGGAAGTTGAAGAAATTAAGACACGTGAAAACATTCTTCAAAAATATCTTGGAATAAAGAGAGATGAATAACTAAAAAAAGGCAAAAGGTCAAAGGGAAATGTTTATTTTTTTTATAGACAGCTTTTATATTTTATTTGTGTGAGACACTTGAGCACATAAGTAGGAGAATTTGGGGTCGGTGAAAAGGAAAAGATTGGAAAATACAGGAAAACATTTGAAGTCGCATGATGAGGAGGAAGCAGATGCTGGTACCCAAGAGGGAGGAGGTCTGCTGGTGACCTTTGAACATGGCCTTGAAGAATGAATTAAAGGACCTTTATTAAAACATCCTTCTTTGTAACAATTAAGGAACTAGGTCACCCAGAAAAGAGTTCTCACTCTTACAAGAAGCAACTCTTTTTTTTTTTTTGCATAAGTGAACTTTGGAGTGAATCTTTAATCTCTCTCCCTCTCTCTTTTTGACCACTGAATAATGTACAAGTGTCTTAGAACTTGGTAAAATCTTTAACAGGAAGGCTTCTCTATTTAACAGTCTCAAATTCCATCCACCACAGTCAAGGCTTGTGTTTTTATTTAAGACACAAAATAAAAATGGTATATTAAACTAGACATCACCTTTGAAACAGTCATATTCGCTGTCACGCATTACTAGATATTGGTCCACAAGAACATCTGTGCTCAGTATAGGTGAAAAACTTGTATTTAAACCAGAGTCCTCACATCTTAAGGAGTACACATTATCAAAACTTGTATTTAAACCAGAGTCCTCACATCTTAAGGAGTACACGTTATCAAAACTTGTATTTAAACCAGAGTCCTCACATCTTAAGGAGTACACGTTATCAAAAGCGAAGGGTCCGAAGACACTGGAACTAGTAGTCTCTTACTTGAACTTTATTTTCTAAATATGAGACTTCAAAACATTCATGGAAAATGGAATTCAAAGATAATGGAATTTTTCATGAACTTTTTGAAGCTCCCGCCACCCGCCCCAACCTTTACAACTTGAAGATCTTGGTTTATGTTTCCACGGTCTTAGAATTGTCTGGAAATGTTGAAATTGCAGCTGCTCACAGCCCTAGCACCAGACAGCAACACTGATATCCACATGCACAGAAGGGACCAGTTAGATGAGCTCTGAACAATGTTGTGACTGTAATTAATGCCACTGAATTGTTCGCCTACAAGGGTGAAAATGGCTAACTTTGTTTTATATATTTAACCACACACACACACACAAAATTGTATATTCCAAAAATACATTAAAAAACAAAACATGAAACTCTGCCCAAGACATATCTCTCCTTTCTTCTTTGGGGATTCATCAACTTACTGAAGTGCCTCCAGGTGCAAGGAACAGAATTGGTTTTACACTTCCCAACATCTGTTGCAGGAATGTGTTAAATCACAGCTCCAGAAGACTGCAGACAAAAATTCTCATCTTCTCTAAGTCACAGAATAAGCATCTGTTCAAGAGCATGCTTTCTTTTAGCTACAAAAAATGCCCTACCGTATACAGGGTTGCCATGGGTCTTAACAACTCACTGCAGGAGATCTCATGGTGGTCACACCAAATCACCTGGGGCTCTACATCCACTCCCAAGTTGATCAGAGTATTACAAGGTAAGTTCTTTGGATATGATAACAATTCTCTTCCAGATGAAGAAAACTGACCTTGGACTCACTTTCAGAAATAAATGCTGTATGTTCTGATCCATGGACAAGAAACATTAGATGAAAATTCCGTCTTCTACAGAGTAATTTCAACAAAGGTATCATTCCAATGCCTGGGTATGATACCTTGACCTGCGTGCTTCAGGTCTCTGATAATGGACAACTCAGGAAAATCTAAAATCTGACTAAAAATAACAAATGAAACCCCTAGGACTGTGTCCAAATCAGAACAAAAACTAACTAACAGAAATTGTAGCCAGGGTTATATCTAAATTTGTTAGCTTATGTCTCTGCTCCCCCCAAAAATGGCAACTGCACATGGTAAGAAAACAGGCTAAAGCTTAGGAAGGGGAATCTTAGTTGTTAAAGAGTAGGCTAGACATGTTGTTGTTGTTAAGTGCCATTGAGCTGGTCCAGGCTCAGTGCGACCCTGTACAGGATTTCCGAGGAGTGGCTGGTGAGTTTGAACCTTGCTGTTCAAACCAAACCTTTAGTCTCGTGCATTATCTTGCAGTACCACACCAGGACTAGACATAAATAAGTTAATAACAGCTAACAGACCCAAGGATAGCACCACCTGACCTGAGTTTTAAACTACCGATAGAAAAACAGCTGCATGTATCTTACGTTTTGCTGCAAGCTCCTATATCACATTACTTCAGAGCCAACATAAAGCATATAAGATGCCACTTACCACTTCAAACAATTGATTCAAGGCACCAGGTTATGTAAGTTCCAACGTGGACAAATTTCTGAGACTGTTTTTACTTTTAACAGAAACTAAAATGGATCCAAGGTGCTCAATACGGAAAAGTCCGCAAGGCCACCTGCATTGGTTTCCATGACTGTCCATGATCTTACTTTGTGTTATTCTAACATACATGAGCTACACAGATGCGCTGTGCTGACTACTGCATGAACATGAAAGCTTGATGCCAAGTTTTTTTGTTTTTTACCCCTTTTCAATTCAAAAGAAAATCTGGTCCCTACCTAGAAAAGTAGCAACAGCAGAGGCGGTGGCATGGAGAGACAGAGCAGCTGTGGACTCTGGGTCCCTGGACTGAGTAAGGCTGTGAGCCTGCGGGCAGGAGGCTGGCTGTCAGAACAGGCCCTGTGGACATTCATAAATGAATATATATTTTTTGTTTTGTAAGTGTACATCAGATATTTTTGTTTTGTTCATTTATAAACTATAAGATGTAAGTGGGGAGCCACAGGGAAGAAGCAGGAAAACTGTTATTGCAGGGAGGGGACTGCAATCACTGAGATGGAACAAAGTTTTTAAAGAAAGGAAATCAGATAGATTAGGTACTAAACAATGCTTGCTTTTTTTCCTTACTCTTTGCACTGGCCTTTGAAAATTCAAGTATACCAGTCCTTATGTTGTAACTGTTGTTAGTAAGTGCCGTTGAGTCAGCTCCAACTCATAGCAACCCTGTATACATTTCCTGAGGAGTGACTGATGAGTTTGAACCACCAGCCTTGCAGTTCAAACCGACCTTGAGGTCAAGATCTAATCCTACAGCACTTTATATATATATACAGACACACACACATAAATATATACAAATGCTATATACATATATTCAGTGTATATAGCATTTATCCAATATATATGCTGAATATATATATATATATAGAGAGAGAGAGAGAGAGAGAGAGAGAGAGAGAGAGAGCGAGCTCTGGTAGCATAGTGTTTACGAGTTGGGCTGCCAAGCTCAAGGTCAGCAATTTGAACTACCAGCTGTTCCGCAGGAGAAAGATGAGGCTTTCTGCTCCCGTAAAGGTTTACAGCCTAGGAAACGCTGTACAAGGTCGCAATGAGACGGAACCAGCTCCATGGCACATAACAACACCACCACATATGTATATACATAGCACTGGACAAACGTGCTACAAAAAACCTCTTTAGTGTTCAAGAGCAAAGATGTCACGTTGAGGATTAAGATGTACCTGATGCAAATCATGGTATTTGTGATCATCTCATATGCATGGGAAAGCTGGACAATGAATAAGGAAGGACCTGAGAGAAATCAATCAAAAGCATTTGAATTACGGTGTCAGCGAAGAATATAGGGAGTGCCGTGGGCTGCAAGGAGAACAAACAAATTTGTCTTAGAACAGTTACAGCCAGAATGCTCCTTTTAGAAGATATTTAAGACTTTATCTTTTGTTTTTCGGACATGTCAGGAGGGACTAGACTCTAGAAAAGGACATCATACTGGTAAAGTGGAGGGTCAGCAAAAAGAAGGAAGACCCCTCCACCAAGATGTACATTAACACAGTATCTGCAACAATGGTCTCATTCATAGCAGTGATTCTGAGGATGGTGTAGGACTTGGCAGTGTTTTGTTGTTGTACATAAAGTTGCTGAGTTGGAACCAACAAGACGGTACCTAACAATCCTCTTGTTGTTAAGTGCCGTTAAGTCGCTTCCAACTCATCTCAACCCTGTATAAAGTTTTGCCAAGAGCAGCTGGTGGGTTTGAACCACCAACATTGTGGTTCACAGTCCGGTGCTGATCCTACAGCGCCACACCTTAAATCCAAAACAAATCCTCTTAAAAATATAAACAAGCAAAGATGTCACTTTGAGGATTAGGGTGTGTCTGCTACATAAGCATGTGAAAGCTGGACAGTGATTACGGAAAACAGAAGAATGGAAGTCTGAATTATGGTGCTGGTGAAGAACATGGAATAAACCAACCACAGACTGCAATGAAGAGCCAACCAATCTCTTAGAAGAAACATGGCCAGAATGCTCCTCAAAAGAGAAAATGGCAAGACTTGGTTTCATGTACTTTGGGCAAGTGATACCTCCGGAGGGATCAGCCCCTGGAGAAGGATATCATGACTGATAAAGTACAGGGCCAGAGAGAAAGAGCAAGTCCCTCAATGGGATGGACGGAGGCAGTGGCTCAAACCCAGCGATGGCTATGAGGACAGCGCTGGACCACGTAGTGTTTGATCCCTTCTGCTGCACAGAGGGTAGCTATGAGTCGGAACCTAACAAACCACTAGTCCTAATTCCGTTCTGTTTTTCTGAGTTCTGAAGTCAATTCTGTTCTGTTCTACAACTTTCTCTTTTAAAATACGTCAGGGAGCATGGTGGCTCCACACAATAAGCACTGGACTGCAAACCACAAGGTCCACAGTTCAAGCCCATCACGAGCTCTGCAGGAGAAAAGATGAGACTTTCTGCTTCCACGAAGATTTAAAGCCTCAGAAACCCTATATAGGGTCGCTGTGAGTTGGAACCGACTCCACAGCAGTTAATGACAAATTATTTCAAAGCGTTCTGGTGGCTCTGCAGGATAAGCAAGCACTGGACTGCTAACTACAAGTTCAGCATTTGGAGCACACCAGCTACTCTGAGGGAGAAAGTTGAGGTTTTCTGCTCCTGTAAAGATTTACAACCTCGGAAACCCTATAGAGGGTCACTATGAGTCAGAATTGACTTGATTAGGCAGTATTTCTGAATATGTTTCAGTAAAAATAAATGGCCTCTTTAACATGCTTTTAATAAAGTGTTATTTTAACACGAGACTAAAATTAACTGGGTTCAAAGGTCAAGCATTAACATGTCTCTAATAAGTCATTTAAAATAATTTTATGGACAAAGCTAAAGTCACTCTATAAGAATTGGCACCATTCCATTTAGGGCATCCATTATCTTTCCTGATGAAGAGCTGGATATAAGATCAAAATATACTTAGAAGGGTATTGTTGTTGTTGTGAAGTGCCGTCGAGTCGGTTCCGACCCATAGCAACCCTGTATAGGGTTTCCGAGGAGCAGCTGGTGAGCTTGAACTGCCGACCTTGCAGTTCAAATGGCTTTGCAGTCTGGCGCATTAATCCACAGTGCCACACCAGGACTGCAAAAGGGTATTAATAGAGCTATGAAAATGAGCTCATAATGCCATCCATATTGCCATTTAAAATACTTGAACTCATAAACACAAAAACTTAATTCAATTTTGGTTAAGAAGTGAGTCTGCATTTCAAGATAAGTGAAAGCAAAGACAAAATATTCTCCACCTAGTGTTTGTTAATGCTTAAAAGGTGCCCTAAATAATTCAGGTATCCTCAGCTGGACACTGAAAACAGAGAGGAAGACACTGGAAAAAGTTTCAGAAATGCATACAACTTTAAATAGTGAAATGTTCCTGGAGCATGAATAAGTAGCTTTCAGATCTAAAACCAACAACTGTGATGAGCAGCGTGTGCCTAGAGAAACATGGACAGTTTGGGGTGTAGCAGGAAAGAGTCCCAGGAGATATTCCTGGCACCTGCAGTGGCTGCGAAGATAAGGTGTTATGTGCATCTTGGGGGAGAGGGCAGGAAACTTTGGGGCTCCTTCCCATTTTTTATCCTTGCTCAAGATTAACAACTAACGTGTTATAGCATACTGTGTTTGCCAAGTGCCAGTGAGTCAGGTCCGACTCACAGTGACCCTGAATAGGATTTCTGAGGCTGTATATCCTCATCTTTCTCTAGTGGAGCGAACAGCTGGGGGGCTCAAAGCACGGACCTGGTGTTCCCCAGTCCAGTGCTTATCCTACAGAGCCAACGTGCTCCCTGCAGTAATCACATGATTATCACAGTGCTAGCTCCCCCCAGGTTCAGAGATTCTGTCTATTGTGCAAGTTGAAGGGAAAGGGCGCTCTAAGAGGCAGGAAGTGCTCCCCAAGGCTCTTAATTACAGATGAACCCTTATTTGTAGACTAAATGGATAGCCGGGGAGGGGGTGGGGGGGGGAGGAGAAAGCCACACTGTCTTAGCAGCTGTTACCCAGGTGAACTCCAGATTTACAGTGTGCAGAGAGTACACTGGGGAACAGAATGGGAGCACAACAGTAAAACTGCTGACCAAAAAGCTAAGGGTTCAAGCCCACCCAACTGTTCCATGAAAGAAAGACCTAGTCACCTGCTTCCATAAAGATTAGAGTCTAGAAAACCCTTGGAGGCAGTTCAACTTTGTCACATGGGGTCGCTAGGAGTAGGAACAGACTCGGTAGTACCTACCACCAACAAAGACACTGGGATTGTTACTGACTGTAATATCCTAGAGAACCAAGGGTCTCAGACTGTCTGAGCCACTAAATACCACAGGGAACTAACTAGTCTGAAGAGGCCATAGGAAGAGTCTGTCAGTTTGTCACATTGTGGTGGCTTGTGTGTTGCTGTGATGATGAAAGCTGTGCGGTACCACCGGTAGTTTAACTACCAGCAGACTCATCCACGGAGTCCTGGTGTGGCGCTGTGGCTTAATGCACCAGACTGCAAAGTCATTTGAACCACAAGGTTAGTGGTTCAAGCTCACCAGCTGCTCCTTGGAAACCCTATACAGGGTCGCTATGGGTTGAAATCGATTCGACAGCACTTAACAACAACAATAGGGTCATCCATGGACTCCCCGTGTGGTGCTATATAGGGTAAGTACTAAGGTCAGTTTGAACTGCAAGGTCAGAAGTTCAAACTCACCCAGTGCTCCTTGGAAACCCTATACAGGGTCACTATGAGTTGGAACTGACTCGACGGCACTGAACAACAGGGTACGCAGGTTTCACCAAAGTGTCCACACTAAGACAGACTAAGACATTCTTCCCAAACCAGAAGACGACCCATTTTCTGGTTGCTGTTCTGTTCTTCATCAACTGAAGAGATGTACGGCTTGGAGTTTCATATCTATACTCTTAAGCCAGATCTATAGTCTCACTATTACTCACATACACACAGGTTCATTTAAACAAATCACTATGTTTTCATCAGTTTGGTTATTCAGAATAGCCACTGCCATAGGACTGATGCTCACTCACAGCGACCCTGTAAGACAGAAAAGGGTTTCTGAGGCTCTAATCTTCATGGAGGCTGACAGTCATGACTTTCTCTTGTGGAGCAGCTACTGCATTTGACCTTTCGGTTAACAGCTGAGCACTTAACCACTGCACTACTAGGGCTCCTTGGATTTTAGAATACTGCTTCTCAAATTAGAACAGCCAAAATGATGCCCATAACATATCCACTTAGCCACAAAATAGGAGTTTCTTCATGATTGAACGAGGACTATAAAAATAGAGACCACATCAAGGGAGACGAGAACAAGCAGAATGAGAGAGCTTATCCAGAGAAGCAGCAACGACAAAGATGGAGGCAGAGACGGGGACATGGAGAGAGGGAGCAGCTGAGGACTCTAGATTCATGGGAAGTGAGGGAGTAAGAGATGGTGGCCAGGAGGCAGACTTGAAGAATATGCCCTTTGGAGGTGTAAATTATTATACATGTCTGTTTAGAAAAAATAAAGAGCTAAAGTGAATAGAGAGAAATACTGTTAACTGA
This sequence comes from Chrysochloris asiatica, assembly GCF_000296735.1. Taxonomy (NCBI): domain Eukaryota; kingdom Metazoa; phylum Chordata; class Mammalia; order Afrosoricida; family Chrysochloridae; genus Chrysochloris; species Chrysochloris asiatica. The sequence continues at coordinate 2,488,652 of NW_006408635.1, read as the reverse complement.
TGGTACATGGAGGGGATTATAACAATTGTAATGCAACAAGGTATATGATTTATTGAATGTAAAACTGATGATCTGCCCTGTAAACTTTCACTTAATTCATAATAAAAACGTTACAAAAAACAAAAAAACCAATCAGGTAAGAATACACCTTACCTGACTTTAAACCGTTTGGTGTCCCCTGTTCTGTCTAACAAGAACCTCTCAGTCTATGTACAGGTTACTCATGAGTATATTGTAGTATCCTGGAATATCCACTTATTGCAATGTTATCCGTATTTTGTCTTGGTTTACATAGTTGCAAGTCTTTGCACAGTCAATAATAAAGCACCGGTAAATGTCTAAAAAAAAAAAAGAAAAGAAAACAGAAAAATAGAGGCCAGTAGCGTGCAAGACCCCTAGCAACCTGTCTGCACTCCAGCTTCAATGACCTCTTGGCAGGTTATAGGTGGTGAAGCACATCCATCAAATGAGCCACAGCCTTCATGCAAATAAGAGCATTCTGTCAGGCTGTATGTAAGACACCAGAAGATGCAGCTACTGATTCCATACCGACTTCATATCAGTACTGTTCAGTCAGCTCTCACAAACCGCTCTGAAAACTGGAAGCAGCTCTCCTGCTCACTCCCACCCTGAACGTGGAATCTAGACTTATTTATTCCTGGTCTGGAGCACTTAAACGAGTTATTTTTTTAATGTTGGCCCCGATTAGCAAAATACCAGACTTCAAAGATCAAATTCCAAATTAGTATAACTTTGGTAAACCAATGTGAGACTCAAGCAGAGAGGAAAACTACAGGTTTTAAGTGGCCTGACTTCTCAGAATATTCAAGGCATTGTCGTAAAAAACGGTCAAAGAAAATGCACAAGCTTTGCTGAAGGTTCTCTGAGGATCATATACACATATATGTGTGTATGTGTTGCCAGAAAGTCAATTCCAACTCATGACAACCCAAATGTGCCAGAGTAGAACTTTGCTCCACAGGATTTTCAGTGGCCACTGTTTAAGGAGTTCTGGTAGCGTAGTGGTTACGAATTGGGCTGTGAACCTTAAGGTCAGCGGTTCAAAACTACCAGCCGCTCCACGGGAGAAAGATGAGGCTTTCTACTCCCGTAAAGATTTACACCCTCGGAAACCCTGTACAGGGTCGCTATGGGTCGGAACCGACTCGACGGCACTTAACAACAACAACAACAACAACAACTGTTTGTTTAAGTAGGTTTTCTAGAACTCAAGCCTTTTTGTTTAAGTAGGTTTTCTAGAACTCAAGCCTTTTTGTTTAAGTAGGTTTTCTAGAACTCAAGTCCTAGCTGGTGAAGGTGGTAACTATTTCAGTAGCTAGGGGCTCTGTGTGTGTAATCACATATGTCCACTTATTAGTTGTATTATTATTGTTATGTAATGCCGTCATGTTGGTTCCAACTCACAGCGACCCTGTACAGGGCTTCCGACTAGTGGCTGGTGAACTTGAACTGCTAACCCTGAAGTTTAAACCGACCTCACAGTCCAGTGCATTAACCCACAGCGCCACACCAGGACTATTTTAAAATGTTAAACAAAAATGTAAAACTGCCTAGAGAGAAACAAAAGTGAGGTTGAAGAAAAATTGTTTACTATAAAAATTCAAAAATCAACCTGGTTCAACTACTTGCCCAGAACAAGGGCTCTATTTAGGGTTCCTGAGAGGGTGTTGGACAACAAGACAACTAAAAACTATGTTCTATAGTCACTTCTTCTTCCCACCAGACTAGCAGCCACTTGACACTAATTACAAAAGGAATAGTTGTTGCTAAGTGTCATCCAGTCGATTCCAACCCATAGCGAGATGGTGAGCTTGAACCATCGACCTTGCAATTCAAACGACTTTAGCCCACAGCACCACACCAGGACTCCCAAAAGGAGAGCGGCTTAAGTGGCTAAGAACAGTGAAGAAAGTAGGTTCTTCCTTTGTAAAAATATACTGAAAGGGCTTCCTAATCACAGGGTATCAGCCTCATTCAGTTCTCAGACCTGGCTACACTATTCCTATGGTTCTGCTGTTGAGGTGTCAGGGAATCCGTTCTGACTCTTAGCAACCCTGTGCACAAAGGTTCGAAACACTGCCCAGTCCTGTGCCATTCTCACAGTTATTATAGTTGAGCTCACTGCTGCTGCCACTGTGGCTCTAACCTGCAGCACTCACCTTCCAGCACCATACCAAACAGTGTTTGAATGCTGTATCCGACAGCGTCCAAATGCCCTATCAGACAGTGTTCGAGTGCTGTATCTGAGTGTTCTAACGTTTCTGAGTGTTCTAATTCCGTATCAGTGCTATAATGCTGTTATCAGTGTTGTAATGCTGTATCTGATAGTGTCCTAACGCTGTAGCTGAGTGTCCTAACGCTGTATCTGACAGTGTCCTAACGCTGTAGCTGACAGTTTTCTAATGCTGTATGTGACAGTGCTATTCATAAGGTTTCCACCTCTCCTTCTTCCTAATCTGTCTTAGTCTAGAAGCTCAGCTGAAACTTGTCCACCATGGGTGACGCTGCAGGTAGTTAAAATACAGGTGGGCAGAGCTTGCAGCATCACAGCAACACACAAGCCACCAGAGTACAACACACTGGCAGACTATTCATATGGCCTCTTAAAACTATTTCCATGTGGCATTCAGTGGTTTAGAGAAAAACCAATGCCATAGCCTTGATCATGGCCCTTACAGATCTCCAATCCAGAGCCAGAGGCCTTTAATCCCATAGACTGCCAGGTAAATCCTTTCGGCCAAAATGTTTTCTTCATCCAGTTACATTCCCACATTCCCTACATTCCCTGTCAGTTATCATTGGAATTGCCTCACAAGGGAGGAGGGATTTGCTTTTGTGCCCTCTGAAAACTCAGAGAGCTGAAGGCAGCTAGCTAAAGGACCCTTTCTATTCCAATTTTTACCGTATCTAAGGAGTCCTGGTGTGGCGCTTTGGGCTAATGCACCAGACTGCAAAGCCATTTGAACTGCAAGGTCAGTGGTTCAAGCTTACCAGCTGCTCCTTGAAAACCCTGTACAGGATCATTATGGGTTGGAACCGACTCGACGGCACTCCACAACAAGATGACAGCAATTAAATTTGATATTCTCCCCTGAAGTATCTATTATTTTTTTTAATCTCTGACAAGAAATTTTGTCCCTTTACATTATAAAATATAGGTAACTCTGGTTCTTATGGCATTGTATGGCCTTCACTGGAGCCAGGAGTTCCTAAAATGGTTACTATGAGTGGTTAGAGATTTCAGAAGTAGAATATCTATCTAAATGTTCTACGTTCTATTATCGGCACCAAGCTTGCTATAAGCAGCACTTTGTTGGCTGTGGTTAAGCATCGTCTAGTTGGTTCTGACTCATGGCTACCCTGTGTAGGGAGGGGTTCTGATGAGTGGCTGGTGGAGCTGAAACGCCAACTTTGCAGTTAGCAATCCAGTGCTAATCCTACAGCACCGCACAGGAACTGCATCAGCAGAACTTGGGTAACTTAATTTCTCTCACCAAATAGATTGCTCTTCAGAGGATGTAAATCTTACCGGACATGCTTTGGGACAAAAATGGCTCTAAGAAAGCTTTTCAAATTCTTGCTATCCTATGAAGAGAGCTAATAATATTTCTTAATTACTTCCCCTAAATGTGGTTTCCCAGATAGTGAATTTTGATTCAGACATAACTTAAATATGTTTGTTGGTAATGATGAGCAACAAACTTTGCATGAATATATCCAAGGGGAAAAATGCAAACCTTTTTAATGAAGCAAGCCTTTTTCAAGAGGGAAAAAGAAAAATATCTACTATTAAAACTTGCTTTCCTATTTCACTGAATTAGAAAGGCAGCAATCTTATTTTTAACCACTGCATTGTTGCGATCTGTACAGACTTTAGTTCACAAATGGATCCTGCTAAAAGGAGATCACAGCCAGCTCTCCATTGCAGGCCAGCCGCACGGGCCAGCAGGATGCTTGCCATCAGTCTAGCAAACGCTTCAAGGATGGTTCTGGGAAACAGAAACACAACAACAGCTCTAAGAGTGGAGGCTTTCGGGGTCAAAGATGAGCTAAGCGGCCTGTAATGTTCTAAGAACCAGAAAGCTTTCTTTTTCTCCCTGACCTTAAATTGTATTATTAAATCTGAATTAAAAACACCTTATGTGGCAACAACAGTAAAGAACACTGATTTACAAGTCCCAGAGCTCTGGTTGTTCTTCTTGTTAAGTGCTGTTAAATCGGTTCCGACTCATAGCGACCCAGCATAGGGTTTCCGAGGAGCAGCTGGTGGGTTTGAACTGCTAACCTTGCGGCTCAAACCAAAACTGCATGATGCTGCAGCACCATACCAGGAGCCCAGAGTCCTGGCAGCGTGGTGGATTACAAGCTGGGCCACTAATAAAAAGATCAGTTATAAGGCATTACAGGTTCACTGTGAGTCGGAACCGACTCTACGGCACACAACCATCAGCCCAAGTCCCTGTTAGTCCTTACTGACAATTCTACCAGAGGAGAAGGTCCACAGGCCATCAGGCAGTGTCCCCAGAACTCCCCACATTTCTAGAGAAGTGAGGGCCCAGTGGGAGCACATAGAATATTACTTCTGTGAAACACAAAGCTACTTCTCACAGGATCAAACAAAAGCTTTGCTAGTTAATTCTATGAAAAACTAAGGAAAACATGTGTTAAGGTTATAACTTAATACACTATTGTCAATAATATACGTGAATCAATTGGCCATTTAAAAACCTGTTTCTAAGAAGTCACTGAAATGGCAAAATGCTCACTTACTGGAGAGGAACTTTTAAGACATAGACAAAATAGGAAATGCTAATATTATCAGTTAAAAGAAAGGCATTAAACTACTAAATTCCTAATAACTACAGATTATTAAGGATTCAAATGTGTTAAAATGCCCAAGGTAATTTATCCTGGTGTCACCTAGGATAAGCACTGGGCTGTTATGCACAAAGTCAGTTGTTCGATCCCTCCAGCTGCTCCACGGAAGGAAGGCCAGGCAGTCTGCTCCTATAAACACTTTCAGCCTGAGCAGTTCTACTGTGAGCAAGAGGACCACTATGAGCCCGAGTCGGCTTGAGGGCGAAGGGCACTAAGAGGCAGAAGTGACATGCAGTGACCACACGGCACTTTCAAGGTTGCTGTGAAGCTGAGGACTGCAAAATTGCTTTGAACTTCAAGGTCACTGGTTCAAGTTCATCAGCTGCTCCTTGGAAACCCTATAGAGTTGCTATGAGTAAGAACCAACTCGACGGCACTTTACGTTTAATGAAGTGCTAAAAAAAAACTCCATCAGGAATAATTCATAGCAAGTAAACTTTTTGGTTCTTATACTGGCATTCTTGTATTTTCTTTGCAAAGTCCTTTAATTCAAGTTTTACTAAAGAAACACAGAAGTATGAGTGTTACAAATTCATCTAAATAACACTTACCAGAACAGCAGTATTCTGGCTTGCAATACAAGTTATTAAGGATTTAAATGTGTTATAATGCCCAAGTAATTTACAAACAGAACCCTATAAAACTGTGTGTTGTGGCCTGCTAAAATGTGCCTACTGCTTCAAGGTGCCTGAGGGTGGGTGTGCATGGTACACAGGGGAGTCCTGGTGTGGCGATGTAAGATAAGCACTGGACCGCAAGGTCGGTTTGAACCACAAGGCTGGCAAGTTCACACCCACCAGACACTCCTTAGAAACCCTATACATGGTCACTATGAGTCGGAACTGATGACTCGATGGCACCTGACAACATGTGTGTACACAGGAGAGTACATAATGTACCTTAAAACAAATCAGGTCAATCTTACTAAGACCTTAGTTACAGATGTTAGTCACAGATCATCTATTAACATCCACCTTCCTAAACAGGTATCTTTCATCATGAAGGAAGTTTACAAAATCTGGGTTCAAACAATTATGTTTGAACAATTAAGTCAGAAATCTGTGTTCCATCAACAACTTGAGTTTGCATTCTCATTGGTGAAGAAGAGGTAGCAAAGCTAGGCCAAGAGGTTTACAAAATATCTGTCTCTCTGCCTATAGACCCTTCTCTCCTTGTAATGAGAATTTCGATCTTTCATCATAGACTATTGGGCCAACGATTCAGAAACTAACTGTATATGCTCATTATAGTTACATATACGTTGTACATATACATTGTCATATAAACTTATGAACATTGTCCTTAGTAGTCCTGGATAGTTTGCCACATAGGGTCAGCACTGACTGATGTTAGGCCTTCTCAGAACTTTCTTAGAAGAAGCTACTCTCTGCTCGCCATCGCACCAAGTCATTTCTACCACCACAGATGGAAAGACCAACCCTTTAGTTAGCCTTCACACTTTCAAAGATTATTTAACAAAAGTCTTCTGACTTACTAATGCCTTTACTATGACTCTAGTTCAGGAGTAAACACAAGACTTCTGTTTTTTAAAACACTAGTTCCAATGTAAGAACATTTTATGTCACGTTATAATTGAAGCACAAAGTGCTGATTACCTTTGCCCAGATTAGAAGAGAAAATGAATTCAGAGACTAGATGAGCACGCCCCCTGGTGTACGGGAAAGGCAGCAATATGGCCACTGGGTTTAGTCATCTTCCCTGGCTTGTGTGGAATAAACTTTGTATGAATCTTAAGTTTAGTGATTTATATTTGAAGAGAAAGAATACCTAGAATCAGGTTATACATTCTAAATAAACTAATTGCCAATTATCCATTGGCATCAAGGAGAAAGTCTCTGTCTGAGGTGAATCCAACTAATTTACAAATGTAATCAGCAGCCCAGCTCTTAACTCACTATGCTACTAGGGTAGCTCATGTTTACTATGTATCAAGACAACCTCATATATTTCACGTCATTGAAGGCACAGAATATTCCTAAAATAAGCAGATAGCAGATACACCAATTTTACAGACAAGAAAATGGAGAGCAACGTTTTGGTAATAAATCCAGTAATGCTGCTGCTGTTGACAAGTGCCCCGCGTCGGTTCTGACTCACAGCTACCCTATATAGGGCTTCCCAGAAGCTGCTGGTTGCTTTGAACCACCGACCTTGCAGTTGTTAGTGCAATGCTTATCCTATATTGCCACACCAGGACCGCACATCCACTATGTGTTGTAGCTGAAGTGCTGAGTGGTTCCGACTCATAGCAAATTTGTTTGGGTTTCCGAGGAGTGGCTGGTGACCTTGCGGTTCAAACCAGCCCTTCGGTCCAGCATATTATCCTGCAGCGCCAAAAATTTAAAGGAGCTACCAAAAATAGAAATTTGCAAGCAAATCATTGGCCCTGCTTTACATGTGTGAAAGCATTTTAAAGCTTTCAAATGTTTTCATTTGTAGAAGAAAACCTTATTTACCATTAATAAATCACTCACCAGCCACACAATGAATGGCCAGTTACTGAGAAAATTACAATGATTGTTGCCCAGAGTTGCTGTCGTCATGCTGGGAGCTTTCAGAGGCCCCTTCAGCTCTTTTGTTTCCCATCCCCAGTGGGTGGGCGCCTACTGCAGCGCTTTGAATCCTGGCTCTGCAACTCAGTAGTTCTGAGATCCTTACAGGTTACCCTGCTCTCTGCACTTTGGTTTCCTCCTTTGTACAATGGGGTTGCATCTTGCTGCAGAGCACAGGTATGTGAAAGGACTGAGTGAATCTGTGTGAGGTAGACCAGCACCTAACCTGTTACCCTTGTGTGCAGAATAGAACTGCTCCAAAGGGTTTTCAAGGCTAGGGCCTTTCAGAAGTAGACTGCATAGCCAGTCTTTCAAGGTTTTGAGAAAAAACAAACCCTAAAGAATGGCATGTAAGACTAGGCTGACGGGATAGTTTCGTTATAGGAAAAGGAAATCCCATCAAGCAGACTTGTAGCAAGGAGAGCAAAATTGAGCTGAGTGTGTAAGTGCAGCCACACCCTGATAGACTGAAAAACCTGGGTGGGTGTTACACACGTTTGCCTTATTTTCTAGTCTCTGCCGACTGTGTCAGGCACTTTATCAGGCGGCACATGTAGGTTTCTGAATCTGATAGAGCAGGAAATGGAGTATTTACAGATTTTATAAGACCGTGTAGAATTACTTGAGTCTGTGACTTCTCTTGAGTATAACAGATACTAAAATAATGACTACCTCATAAGAAAGCCATGGGAATTATGGTAAGCACATAACTCAATGAACCCAGTTCCTATCACGTGGTGGGTGTCCATTAAGTATTAGCTAGCTTTACTGCCAGCAATAATGATGTAACTCTGTAGATGAGTTATTCAGAAATGATGCTTAGTGGCTCAGTTACCTGTCCAAAGCCATATAACTGTTGAAGTCAGGTCTGAGCCTGAAGCAAAATATCAGTATCAGTGCTCTTTTAACCCCCCTGGCTTTTCTTCCTTAATCTGGCCTTTACAGAAATCTTAATTCAGAAACCTAAGGTATTTAAATGCTGAAAATGACTTTACAAACCACTAAGGGCAGCAAACCTTGGAATGATGGGTCAAAGGAGCCTGGAGGGTAAAGAAGATGCTGAGGTTTATTCTGAGAATGGCAGAACACTAAACACTAACAGCTACCTACTGGAGGAGAGAGGAGGGTCAAACACAGGACAACCTAGTGCCACATATCTGCCAGCGCTTGTTGTTGTTAAGTGCTGGTGAGTCCGTTCCAGCTCATAGCAACCCTGTATAGGGTTTCCAAGGAGCAGCTGGTGGGTTTGAACTGCCAAGTTGTGGTCAGCAGTCCAGTGCTTCTCCTACAGGGCCACACCAGTCACCTGTACTAGGCTCATTAAGCCAGGCCTCCTGGTTCAGTCAGGAGCACAAAGTTCTCTCCAGCATCTACGGGTCTGTATGAGGAAGCCTGCAGAGTTTGCCTTCACTACAGGGCACCTTCCCACCAGGCAGATGGAGCCTCTCATAGGTTAAAGCACAATTCTACCCCTTGATATACTGCAGGTAAGAGTGGTTATTCTGTGCCTTGAATACTCCTTAGTGCAAAGCAGAATAATTCATTCTGAGTTGTCATCCTTGATCAAGAGTGTCATGGAAAAGTAGTGAATCACATAGAAGGGAAGAAAATATCTTGGCAAAGCTTGTGCCAAAATCAAACACTGACTTGCATTAAATTCTGATGTGTGACCCATAATTAAAGACATCCTGGTGGCAATGAGGGTTAAGCACTGCTAACTTTTCCTTTGCATGGTTCAAACCCACCAGCTGCTCCCGTGGGAGATTAGGCAGTCTCTTTCTATAAAGGTTTATATACTCTCCTAAGGGTACAGGAACTCGATCTCACAGCTGGGGTAACCCACATTTCAGGAGTCCCACTTCTCGTCCCGGATCCATGTATTTTTTCCAAAAAAGGTTCTTTCTATAATTACAGGATATTAAGTACATTTTTCTTGGAGGATTCTGTAAGTCACTTGAACTTCCCAGAAAACCATCTCATCTGCTTCCTTCCTTCTCATTCCTTTCTCATTAGAATTCATTTTTACGTTAATACTTCAGCTTAAGCCATTTGAGATAATGGGTTCTCTGTTTCCTACTCATTTTCTAACACCAAATTCTATAATTGACTCTCTTTGTTGAGACACTTTAGAAACTAAGTTCCTATCACTAAAATTATCTCAAGTATTGTTGTTTAGTGCTGCAGAGATTGTCCTGACTCAGGGATCCTGTACAGGGTTTCCAAAGAGCAACTGGTGGATTTGAACTACTGGCCTTGCAAGTCAAACTGACCTTGTGGTCCAGTGCTTATCCTACAGTGCCACACCAGTGTATGGTATATTAAATATTTACCTTATTTTAGAATAAAAGTAGTATGTAGGGATTTTATAAAACAGTAACACACAGAAGGTATGTATATATGCCCACACACACACACACATATATATATACACACACACATATATGCACACTGTTAAGTGCTGTCATATGCACACTGTTAAGTGCTGTCAAGTCGGTTCTGAACCATAGCAACCCTGTATGGGGTTTCCAAGGAATGGCTGGTTAGCTTGAACTGCTGACCTTGTGGTTCAAACCAGCTTTGCAGTCCAGCACATTAACCCACAGGGCACATTGTGTGTGTGCGTGTGTGTATATATATATATACACATACATACAGTAAAATAGTAACTACCTCATATATATATATAAATATATACACACACACACACACACATAAATATGTATACACAGAGAGACACACAAATTGCAAGGTTGGCAGTTCAAACCCACCAGCTGATCCGTGAAACAACGATGAGGCTTACCTGCTCTCTTAAAGTTTACAGTTATGGAAACCCTATATAGGACTGCTGAGGCAGAACTGACTCGCTGGCAGTGGGTTTGCTATATCGTATATATGTGTGTATTTTTATACATACGTATGCTGCTGTGGTTGTTAAGTGCCCTTGAGCTGGTTCCAACTCATAGCGACACAGAGTGGGCTGGTGGGCTTTAACCACAGACCTTGTGGTTAGCAGTTCAGTGCTTATCCTACAGCGCCACACCAGAACTCCATATATATATATATATATGTATACATATATATATATATTCGGTGCATATGTATATACTTGTATAGGGTTTTAGAGGAGCGGCTGGTGGGTTTGAATAGCCAACTTTGCAGTTAGCTTGCAGGCAGCGGTCCAGTGATTATCCTACAGCACTGTACAACAAAGGCACTTAACAACATAGAGATCTTGCCGTCAGCAGCCCAATGCTTAACACAATGAGCCACATAAATACATTATGTGCCATGCAGTGGGGTCAAGCACTGGGCTGCTAACTGCACTGTCAGTGGTTCAAACCCAACAGCTGCATGTCTTTGTACTCCCATAAAAGCCTTACCGTCTCAGAACCCTCCCGAGCAGTTCTTCTCTGCCCTGCAGGGCCGCTCTGAGTCAGTCTGGTGCTAACCTAGGAGGGCCAGCACTGCTAAGTCTCCACCGGTGACTCTGGCAACATGGTTCTGGCTGAGAACCACAGTGTATTTCAAATACTTTTCAGCATGTTCCAGTTTACGTGATGGCTCCGAATCAAAAAGAAAATAACCTGGGGCCCTTAACTTGAAGTTCTAGTTCAGAATATTTGGCTCCATCAATGAATCTTGTTTATGACTCTCCTGTCAAAAATGTAGTTCTTTTCCTTTGAAAATGGGAAGCAAAAGTTTTGGTTGTAACTAACTTAAATTGCAGTTTAAAAGATGTTCTACATAAAATCACAGCATGAACAATTAGGGAAACATGTTAATTATCTGCCAAACTGCAGTATTATAGTACTGAGTAATTATGATTATTTGTGATAATTTGGTTTTTATTGTGCCTATGGTTACGAATCGGGCTGCGAACCGGAAGGTCAGCAGTTCGAAACTACCAGCTGCTCCACGGGAGAAAGATGAGGCGATCTGCTCCCGTAAAGATTTACAGCCTCGGAAACCCTATTCAGGGTCGCTATGGGTCGAAACCGACTCGACGGCACTTAACAACAACAACAATCTTGAAAATGATCTCCTATGTTACGCAAACAAATATTTATTTTTAGAGACATAAGATGCTGATTTCTTATTTCAAAAAATTCAAAGTCAACTGGACATTTTTAAATCTAGCACCCAATAAATAACAGTGATGAAGGCACATAAGGTGTAACAACTTTTAATTAAGTATTAGATTTAATTGTCCATTAAAGTCTGTGCCCATCAAAAACACACAGTGAGAAAACCATCAAAAGTTCCAACTCATTTAATAAGTTGAGATGGACAGGACATTTATTAAGAAGTTTCACTGAGTAAAATGCAAACAGTCTCCTTGAACTGAACATCAATTTCAATATCCTATTTCTGGGAGTCTAAGATACTTTTAGGAGCTGTGGGAGCGTAATAGGTTACGAATCGGGCTGCTAACAGCAGTTCGAAACTACCAGCTGTTCCATGGGAGAAAGAGGAGGCTTTCTGCTCCCAAAAAGTTTTACAACCTCAGAAACCCTGTACAGGGTTGCCAAGAGTCGGAACTGACTCCAAAGCACATAATAAGATACTTTTGCCCACTATAAGATCTCTGAGGACTCCTGATGTGGTCCTGTAGGATCAGCATTGGACTTTGAATCACAAGGTCAGCAGCTCAAACCCACCAGCTGTTCCTCGGAAACCCTATGCTGTTAAGTGGTGCTGAGTCAGTTCCGACTCATAGCGACTTTGTATAGGGTTTCCAAAGAGCAGCTGGTGAGTCTGAACCACTGACCTTCCATTTAAACCAACCTATAGTCTAGTGCTTATCTTATAGCACACCTCACGAGGACTTCTGGAAACCCTATACAGGGTTGCTCTTAGGGCATTTAGCATCTCTGAATGAGGGCCTGTGGCTTGTAGCCACTAGTATGCTTTTTTGGAATGACGATCACTGGCAACTTGTTGTGTTTTGTGCCATCAGTGGATTTCAACTGCCAGTGATCCCATGACAGCTAGAATCGCTCTTTCAGACCAGATGAAATGTGTCTATTTAAAAATAAAAAAAACAAAAAGCACAGCTTTTTCAAATTTAAGAGGTAACTTTTTCTTTGTGAATATTACAAAATACTTCCACCACCCAAACACCCCTAAATGTGTGGTTCTATGAACTGTAGTATTTTGAATAAGTAAAATAAAGTAAATAAATTTAATGACGTAACTAAAAATTCTAAGAAAAAACTGCTCTAATAAAAATGTAAGGGCTTAAATAATGGACAAATATCAATTAAATACTACATTAAGTCATTTCCAGAGTTTTCATAAAAGAATTTTATATGATTTCCATCTTCCATTACAAATCTTTTGAAGCATTTGTCCACCCGACATGTGGAAATAAAATTAGGATAAAAGAGCATTTTACCTATACAACAAAGCTAAAAACTTTCTTTGTAGTAACATAAGCTTCTCTCTACAAACTAAGCAAAGCACAGTATATATATCTATGCTAAGAACAGATTCCAATGTGTGATGCAATGTTTAGAGACATAAGAACCATTTAAGACTTAATGGATAAATTCACTAATATACACAGCAGAAAATAAAATGACCTCTTTCTAACATGTCACAAACTAAAATGCTAGGTGATGTGTTGCCTAATGTAGTTACTGCCTGCAGCACTTCTAAACCTATTAAAATGGCTAGGCTGCTTCTTGCATATTTCCAATTGTTAACTTTTCAGTGACAGAACTGTGGTCCAAGTACAGCATCAAGAAAGTGACAAGTCCCAGGTCAAATTTATCAAAGGTGGACAGTCAACTTTGCTATTCATCACTCGAGAAAAAAAGAAAAGTGGATGTTATTATCCACTGGGAAAATTCAGTATGAAGAAGAATATCCAAGAAAACTAGGACAAAATGGGAACAAGCACACAAGGATTTCTTCTGCTCTCATAAGAGCATCATCACACACTGATGAGGTGGTTCTCACTGCTGGCATCTTCACACCAGTGCGACACGTAAGACACGTTCAGATGTCAGGTTTGCACATGAAGGTCCAACAGTGACTTACTTACAAAAAAAGGCTTGGGATTAACAATTATTGAAAGGTCTTTCATTTATTATTACTGCTCAATCCAAGTGAATGGGACTTGATGATAAACGGAACTAAAAGGGTTTGAGAGAAATCCCAATGTAATTTCCTTACAGAGGGCTAATCTTTCCTCAACAATAAAATGCCAATGCCTGTTTTTCTCTTTACCTCAGGGACAGATCTCAAACCAATTCAAATTAATATTATATTGGGTAATGTTAGAGAGGAACACCAGGGAAGTTTCTACTCTCAACCACTTTTCCAAACAACAAAATAAATGATCTCTATCCAGAACTTGTAAAAAACAATTTCCTTTTGGGCCAGAAACCTTACAGCTCTTAGAGTCATCTAGGTCACAGACTGTAGGCAAGAACAATTCCATTTAAATGATTGGTATGCTCTTTTTGAAGGCTTGATGAAAAGGAAGCAAATGAAGAATTGTTTGAAATGTATAGAAAACAAAATGCCTATTCCGAAAACCAAACTAAAGCCTCCTATTATAAACTATGGTCTCCTGGTGTGGTGCTGTAGGGATCAGCACTGGAGTGCAAACCACAAGGTCAGCAGTTCAAGCCCACCAGCTGCAACTCGGAAACCTTATACAGAGTCTCTATGAGCCAGAACCGACTCGACAGCACTTAACAACACACATATATGTATGTGCGTGTGTGTGTACTTATGTGTGTGTGTGTGTGTGTATATATATATACGTATACACACACGTATGTACACACATATATTTATTTATATGAAGTTGCTTCAAAAGTATGTGGATAAATGGAATTAAATGATGATGGAATTTTTCCACTAACATTCTGAAGCCCCTTCATGTAACGTATAAAACCAGAGGAGAAACAAAACAGCAAATGAATGGAAACTGTAAAGCAAAAACACACAGGAAATTAACCCCCGCTTCTCCTGCTACCTCAGAGGCTAATCTGAGCAGTGTCACTCGGCGCCTACAGAGCACAGGATGGACCGGATACATTCACCAGGACCACGGTACAGTTTGTGCTGTTAGTTCTGGTCTTTAGAAATTCACTTCAGACAACTGACCACTAAGTACAATAGTGCCAGCGCAATCTACAGAGAATAGCAAGTAGAGTGTCAAAACAACACAATGCAGGCAGCATTGGTGTGAGATCTGGCTTCATGCTGATCTAGATTAGAAAGAATTGGCAAACTCTGACCTATTTCTGCTCAGTATTTCCTATTTCATTTACATAAAGACCCGGGGCAAGAACTATCAGCAGTGCTGTTAAGTTTCTCTCAGGTTTTACAGAGAGTATCTTACCTAAGCTTTTTCAACTTTCTGTTTTTCACTGTATGTTCATGAAAATAAACATACAGAAAAGTAGAAAACTTGACACATGACTACACAATACACATGCAAAGGCATGACACACACACTAGCGAGACTGCAGGACTCGGATACCAAAGTACACGCTTTCTCCAGCCTCCAGTTCCTGCACTGTGGTTAGGAGTCAGATAAAACTTTTCAACAAGTAAGCACATGCTACTTATGATGCGAGGTTTTCAGCAGAATTTTGTAGGTTAAAAAAAGAATACAATTCCTAGAACACTGTTATCAAACAAATAAGTTTTATTGGCATCTAAAAACAAAACTCACCCAACATTGAAACGCACTTTAATATTTATGGTGATGTTTTTTCTTTGTTCTTTTTGCGCACTGCAGCGTGAGGAACATATCACAAACACTCACTTTGGAGGGACAGAGACCATAGTGCAGATTTTACAAAACCACTGATTGAAATCTCTGTACTGTGCTCCTCGAATACCTAAGTCTTTGCATAAAAGATCACAGCTTTGTCTATTACCTTAAAATTCTGCAGCAGCCTAAAGATATGGGTCAGATATACCACCACTTGCTATTTTCAAATATATCTATTACCATATCCAACCTAATGGTAGTAGTTAAAAAAAATTCTTTCTTCCATAGGAAGTCTCGGACAAGCTGTTACTCATTTCCTTGAAGTTAAAAGAATCTGGGGGCAACATTTATATTTACCAGAAAAATAAAAAAATGTTTACCTACCATGTTCATAGTAAGAACAATGTCTATACAAGTCAGTTGTACAATTATTGTAAGAGAAAGGTGAACATGAACATCAGATTAACTTAATTCTGGCAGACAAAAGTGAACAACTATGGTCCAGTCAGCCATTAATCGATTACAGAGAGATGACAACTTTACAAAAGGTATCTTTTACCTACTGAGTGATGATTATGTCCCCTCAGTTTCTGTGCTTTCTACCACTGGTTCACTTTCTACATCAGCAACTGTGTCACTCTTCTCCTTGTTGACCTCACTTGGAGAGGTCAGTCTCTCATAGAGCTCAGGATCCTTCTGCACTTGTGGAGGCGGGGGAGGAGCATGTCTCTCTGTGTTTTCACCATTCACCTGAGGCACATGATCACCTTTGCGTTGAGAAGTGGCCCCTTCAAAATAATCAAAAACCCGAGCATGGGGAGGCGGGACCCAGGTGTTTGGAATTCTATCCCGTCCAAGACGATTTCCATTCATCTCTCGACAGAAATCAAAATCTCTGTCATCCCTATCCCTCTGCCTCTCCCAGGGTCTTCTGCGGTCATCAAAATCTCTGTGAACTTCGTGTCCAAATCCTCTGTTCCAAGGACCACTTCTAGGATCAAATCTATAGTTTCCAGGCCGAAATCTACCTCTTTCTTCATGTAAGCCTTTTGGACCACCATAGACAGGTAGAACTCGATGCTCCCTTTCATCAAAATCTCCTCTGTGGCCCCAGGGCTTCTCTGGATTAAAGCCAAAATGGTCTCTTCGACCAAGATGATCTATACCTGGCCTCACAAGGTTCTCTCTCATATCTACAGGTGGTCTTCCAAAATGATCCCTCCCATCTAGCGGAGGTCTTCCAGGACCTTCTCTTGGATCCACAGGCCGCCCGACCACATCCCTAACATCCACGGGGGGAGGTATACTCAGGCCTTCCCTGGTCTCTATCGGAGGAAACCGATAGTCTCTGTCACCTTCTTGCTGAATGTTATCACTGCCGAGCGGCAACCTCTTTTCTGGATTAGGAACACTGTCAATAGCTGGCCTTCCAGGAGCTAGAAAAGGTCTTTCGGGATGACTGAAAAGATCTCCTGGAGGGAAAGGTCCACGGGGTGGTGGGTGAAGAGCTGATTCAAGTACTGATGGGGGAGGGAGTCCTCGGTGGGGTGGCATTCCAGGCTGCATTAAAGGGAATCTTGGTCCAGGTGCCTGAGGTAGCAGTCCTGGACGAAGGTCTAGCATTGGCATTGCGGGCATTCTTTGAGACATACTTAGAGGGGGTAAGTTTTGAGGGCCAGCTGGTGGCTGCGTTGCCAAAAGTCCAGGTGCATTTGGAACATTTGGTGGTTGTAGTCCTACAAGTCCAGAATTATTCGGCATGTGTGGAGGTAGCACTCCCAAAAGTCCAGAGCTACTTGATACACTTGGTGGCTGTAGTCCCAAAATTCCAGAGTTATTCAGCATATTTGGTGGCTGGGCTCCAATTACCCCAGAACTAATGCTCGGGGCATTAGAGGGACGGACTCCCAAAATTTCAGAATTACTTGAGACATTTGGTCTTTGGACTCCCAAGATTCCAGAGTTGCTGGTCATGTTTGATGGCGGTCCCCCTAACATCGCAGGGCTACTTGAAACATCATTTGGAATCACTGAAATAAAAACAGGAGAAACAAACTTGTAAATATTCACAAAATTAGTCATTTGATATGAAAAGAACAACATATTTAGAATAATTGTTAGCATTTCTAGTAGTCAGACCACCTACTTTTATGACTCAAAAATCAAGGTGTACTAGATATGAAATAAAAATTAAAACTAAAATAATTAATACTATCCAGAGTAATATTTTATAAATGGGGATGAAATTGTGAAAAGAAATTTAAATAAATCGTAAGGTTGTAATTTTCTACCTTTGACAAAAACAGATACAATCTTAACATTTTAACCATGGTATCTCAATAAAGTGCTATTTTCAAACATCCTAGAATTTAGTTTTTGTTAGAAGTTACTGACATCTACTATTTCTTCATTTGTACCTTCCTACAAAATAGGATAATGTTCATATGCCCACTAAGAAAGGCATGTACTGTGCCTGTTATTTAAATTTACATATCAACCACTAATGCCAAAGATAAAGAAACTGATCAATCATGCAACCAACATGCAATGATAATTACTGGTGACTGGAATTCAAAAGTTGGGAACAAAAAAGAATAGGTACTTGGAAAATGTGGATTTGGTGGCAGAAATTATGCCAGAAAACAGGTGATGGAATTTCACAAAACCAAATGTACTCCTGGTGTGGCATTACAGAATCAGCACTGGACTTTGAACCACAAGGTCGGAAGTTCAAACCCACCAGCTGCTCCTCAAAAACCCTATTTAGTTAGAACCTACTCAACGCCACTTCACAACAACTGTTGTTGTTAAGTGCCGTCGAGTCGATTCCGACCCATAGCGACCCTGTATAGGGTTTGCAAGGAGTAGCTTATGGATGAGCTTGAACCACCGACCTTGCAGTTCTAACAGCTTTGCAGTCTGGCGCATTCACCCACAGTGCCACACCAGGACAACAATACTGACATAATAACTGCAAATAACATTAGTCAACATAAACAGCAACTATACACGTGGCACTCACTAAGATGGAACACACAGGAATAAGACAAGGGAGAAACCAACGCAAGGCCAGGAATTGGCTGCAGAATAGATCACCAACTGTTCATGTTTAAGATGAAGTAAAGCTTAACAAAATTAAGTCAAAGTACAACCCTGAGTAACCTTGAGTGTATCACACCTGAATTTAGAGAACATCTCAAGGTAAGATTTAAAGCATGAAACACTAATAACTGAAGATGAGCTGTGAGGTGACATCACACATGCAAACAACGGGCAATAAAAAGAAAGGAAGGAAAAGACCAATAGGATGTCAGAAGAAACTGAAACTTAATCTTGAGCATAAAGCAAATAGAACAAATCATGAGGCAAAAGAGCTGAACAAAAGGTTTCAAAAGTAGGTTAAGGCAGCAACGTACTATAGTGAAATATACAATTCTCAAGCTGGGAAAAAAAAACAAAAACTGAAGAAAAAAACTTTGCCTCAAGCTGAAATACAGAAGAATTCTTTGGGCAAAATAATGAACAATTCAGAAAGCACCAAGGGAAGGTGGGAAAAACACACAAGACTCACAGTACAGGTGATTGCCATTTAACCATTTCAGGAGGTAGAATATTACCAGGAAATCAATTCAATGGTACTCAAGAAGAAATCCAAGTTGCACTGAAGGAACTGGAAAAAAAGAAGATTCCAGGAAACAGGGAATCAAAATTGAAATGTTTCAACAAACAGGTAAAGTAGCCAGAGGTGTTGATGCCAAGAGGTTTAGAAGACAGCTATTTGGTCAACCAGCTGGACAAGAGCCATATCCGTGACCACTGCAAGGAAAGGAGAGCCAACGGGATGTACAAATATCTAACGGTATCATTACTATCACATTCAAGGAAAATTTTGCTGACGATAATTCAAAAACTGTTGCAGCAGTACATCAACAGGGAGCTGTCAGAAATTCAAGTCAGATTCAGAAGAGGATTTGGAATGAGGGCTACCAACTGCTGACGTCCAAGGGATCTTGGCGGAAGCAGAGAATACCAAAAGAGGTTTGCTTGTGTTTATTAAACTATGCAAAGGCATTTGACTGTACGGATCATAACAAACTACTAATAACATTGCCAGCAGAACACTTAACTGTGGTCATGAGAACCTGTACATAGACCAAGAGGAGGTGGGGTCAGCAGTTCTATCAGAACAAGGGGATACTGAATGGTTTAAAATTAGGAAAAATGTGGGTCAGGGTTTTAGCCACTCTCTATAGTTACTCAATCAGTATGCTAAGCAAATAATCTCAGAAGCTGGACTGCAAAGAAAAGAATGTGACATCAAGATTGGATAAAGACTCATTAACAACCTGTGATATGCAGATGGTACAATCTTGCCTGCTGAAAGGGAAGAAACTTGAAGCACTTGCTGATGAAGATCAAAGACTAAAGCCATCAATGTAGGTTAGGCGTCAAATGCCAAGAAAAAAATTCTCACAACTGGATCAGTAAATAACATATTGGTTAGCAGAGAAATGACTCAAGGTGTCAAGATTTTCTCTTACTTGGATCTACAATCAATGCCATGGAAGTAGCAGTCAAGAAATCAAGCATTGGGCAAATTGGCTACAAACGACCTCCTCAGAGTACTGAAGAGCAAAGATATCACTTTGAGGAGTTAAGGTGTGCCTGACCCAAGCCATGCTATTTCCATTTACCTCATACACATGCAAAACTCTGGACAACAAGGAAGACGGATGAGAAATTGAGACCTTTGATTTATGGGACTGGCAAAGAATATTAAATGTACCATGGAGTGCCAGAAGAAGAAGCATACCACTCTTGGAAGAAGTACAACTAGAGTGCTCCTTAGAAGGCAGACTAGCAAGGCTTCATCTCTCATATTCTGGACATGTACACTAGGAGTGACCAGTCCCTGGAGAAGGTTATCATGCTTGGGAGAATGAGCCAAAGACAGGAAGACCCTCAACAAGGTGGACTGTCAGTGGCTGCAAATGGCTCTAATATAATCATGACTATGAGGATGGTGCCAGACTGGACACAGCTTTGTTCAGCTATATAGAGGGTTGTGATGAGTTGGAATCTAGTTGGAGGCACCAAAATGCAAGTATACAGATTTTGTGCAACCATACTGGACAACACACTTAAGGAGTCCCAAAAGGCAAAACAATCGAACAAACACCCCAGGTTAAACATACACTATGCTCATGAAAGCAAAAAATAATTGTAATAATAATTTCAGTAGAAATTTTAGAAGATTGTGATCTTCTAGAAAATCACAACACTTTAACATGTATGCACTAAGTTAGTCACAAAAGTATACCACTACAGAATGAACACCTACAAAGAGAGGTGGTGTTCATCATTTAATTCTAGTTCTGGGGTTGTGCTGTTTTGCTTAATCTTTACCTGCTCTGGGGTTTTCACCAGAAGAAATCTGGTGGTCTGTAAGATGAGGTCCTTTTTCTTCTGGCTCGCCTGGTTTAGTTGGAGGATTAAAAACATTCCCAGCTGGCAGTGTAGAAGGAGCAAGACTGCTGGCAACAGAACCACCTGGCAAAACAAGGCTACCAAAAGCAACATCTTTCACAGTTTCTGGCGTCATGGACAATGGCGGCTGCACTAAAGCTGTTTAAAGAGGAAAATAGATTTCAGATTTAATTAATTAATCCTTTCATTGGCCCTAAGGTAAAATAGTACCTGGCCTAGTCAAACCTGTAAATATTCTTCCTAGCCTCTCCTCAACTTTTGAATCACTGGCCTACTGAACATGGCATATGTGCATTCTCTCTTGGTCATGTGACTAACTTCTGGCAGCCTCACTGGTTCATTTAATGGCATCTCTGTATTACTAAGCACACAATGTGTAATAACAGATGTTCAAAATTACAGGTAATAATCATGGAAAGCCTAAATCACCGTTACAAAAGCTTTACTTGCTAAAATATCAAGAGAGTCACACTTTTGAAAATATTTTCATCAAAGGTCACACCTATCGGCCAAGAGGCAGAGTGGCTCATAAAATAAATGCTATCTGATGAGTACTATGCTACTCTACAATCATGTAACTGAGACCGAAAAGTCACTGTTTAGCTAAGACCAATATGAGACAGGCAGGAGAGGACACACAGGAACAAGGAAGCTAGATTCATGGAAATGAAACTACCAGAAAGGAATCATGAGAATAATGCTGACACATTGTTTATTAATGTGTAGTCAGAGTCAACAATGCTTACGAAATTGTTGAATGAGAGCTTCATTTGCTATGTAAATATTTCCTAAAATCAAAATTATTGAAAAAAAGTTTTCATCAAAAATGCTTAGTGAAGTTGAGATCAGCACTTAAAAAGTAAATTCCAGTCATGAGAAAAGTCATCATTGTCCAAGGATGCCCGACAAATGACTACCTAAACACACAGGCTGACAAGTAGGTATGAGAATGACTATCAGTCTAACTTCTTTGAAATTACACCGTGCTCTCTGGTAGCGTAGTGGTTACAAATTGGGCTGCGAACCTCAAGATCAGCAGTTCGAAACTACCAACTGTTCTGCAGGAGAAGATGAGGCTTTCTGCTCCCATAAAGATTTACAGCCTCAGAAACTCTATACAGGGTCGCTATGAGTCGGAACCGACTCCATGGTACATAACAACAACAACCTATTAATTAACTCTAGATGAGCACACCTACCCAGATGAATAGCACACAGCAGAACTGGAGAACAGGGATAAAACCACCTCTGGTCTGTAATGGAACTGTTCAGAGTGCATGTGACAAGACAAGTCATCGGGGGAGCTTCTGTGCACAGCCAATTTCTTCTGATTTTCCAAAAAGAAGAAATTGGGAATAAATAACTGGGAGCTAATTTCTAGGATGAACCTCTTTGAAAAATAAATTCAGAAATGGGTGTGAACAATTCTTCCGAATGAACGACTGGAAAGAAAGACTGTGATGCTACCTAGGCCTTGAGGAGAAGACGGCCTTTAGACAGGAGGATGAGTGAGAACAGAAGGGAAGCTCTGTGTCCAGCACACACTTCCTCAAGTCCTGACCGAGTGCTAAGTCTCCACACAAGTCTGCCTCAATTGCCAAGGGTTTACTCAGAGTCCTGAAAATAACTCTAGGTAAAAACATTAACTAAAATTAATAAGAAGAGTATTTGACATTTCTGAAATGCCCCATGATAGGAAGAAAAAAAAAAGAGTCATAAGAAAGCTAATAAACATCTGCAAATGTTTACATTGAGGTTGGTTTGCAGTCCTTTTGAAATGTCTACTCTAGGGAAGAAACTATAGGCATCAAAACCAGGCAGGCTGGGGTGTATATTCCATTAAAATGCAAAATAAAAGTTAACTCACAAACATGAAAAGTTGATGTCACAACTACACAAGAGAATGATTATTTCAGTGACCCTGGGAAACGACACTTTGGATCCACACATTCCAAGTGAATTTCTATTCTGAAGACAAAAAAAGCAGCAGAGAAATCTTAGTTTCCTCCAGCGGTCTCATTGCTGGCAGTAACACCCGGTTTCTATTTTCATAATACAGTGTGTGCGTCTATTGTAGAGTAATCCAAACGGGTTAGCATGGTAATGTTTTCAGCAATGTGAATACAGAAAAGTATAAAAAAAACTCAAAGCAGCTAACTAAAAAATTCCTATGTTAAAGTCTGTTGTGAATATTTTGTATACTCATCCCCACCCAGCAAAAAAATAAGTAACAAGAAACCCTCCTAGACTCAATCAAAATCCAAGAATAAAATGAGACTGATACCTAGATGGGGGTGTCTCACTTCTGTGCTCTCCTTAAGAAAATGGTTCTTTCTCAGATTGAAGCAGAAAATACACAACATTAGTCTAGAACAAATTGGGACAAAAAGCAAAGAAGCTCTCAGAAAAAATGTCATGTCAAAAGAATAGAAAAGTAACATGAAAGTCTCTGGCTGTCCAAAGATGGGACATTCTGAACCTTAAAAAAAAAAATGAATGCAATGAATTCAAAGCAATAATCAATTCACACATACTTGACAAAAGAAATAAACAAGAAAGAGGGAAGGAAGAAAGAGGAACAGGTAGAGAAGGAGACATTCCTCTCCCCCCTCACTTCAGTCATTGGCTATCATTAGAAATGATCACAGCACATCCAGGGAGGGATCCCTGGACGCCCCAAGGATCAGCGACCTAACTGCAGGGTGAAAGGTCACAGCCTAAAAACACTACAGAGCAGTTTTACTCTGTACACATGGGACCATCACAACTCCAAATCGACTTCACAACAACTAACCGCATTCACAACAGAAGAAGAACTAAAAAACGTTGGAGAACAAAAGAGAAGCGAGAGACAAAGCAACCCCCTGAAAAGTGTCGATGCAAAAGGGAAACGCAGCATCTCCGCTGGTTTTACACACACTAAACTTCCAGATAACTAACACTAGCTGGCAAGAGAAAAAGTTTTCTTTATAGAAAAATTCTAGTTAATAAATGTGAAAGGAATTACGGAAGTAGGAAAATCAGTATTTTGCAACAAATGGAAATTAGATTCAAGTAACAATGATCAATAGGTAAATGTATTAGATGAAAACTTGGAAGGGAAACTTTAATCAGGTTCCACTATGTGAAAGATACGATCCATCCTAACATCATGAAGCGAGGGACAATAAGGTACTGTGTGCCTCCTAATGTGAAACACTATCAAGGGTACAGCACCCACCAGTGAAGGAGTCTTGCTCCCAAATTTTCAACAAGCATCTAATAAAGCCTTTGGTGGTAACTTTCATTTTACATTAAATATCAGGAGATGAAGGAATAAATTCAATACAACAACAGACACACACAAAAAAAACCCAATAACAAAAGAAAAGAAATTTAAAAAATTCATTGCATGGGATATCATATAGACATGAAAGATTAAACAAAGCAGGGTCTGAGCAGGACTGTTCTGGATTAAGAAATTTAATAAACAAAAACAAAATAAATAAGATATACGAAAGATCTTTGAATTTTGAGTTAAATTAATTCTAAAAAGCCACTTTTGAGATAACTTGTCAACTTTCAATATAGACTGGGGATTATGATCCTGTTAATGCTTTGTTGTTGTTTCCTACTGATAGTGACCCTGTTACACGGTTTCTGAGGCGTGGGAGCAGAAAGCCTCATCTTTCTCCTGCGGAGTGGCGGGCAAGCTCGAACTATGGACCTTGTGGTTCATAGTCCAGTGCTTACTGTGTGGAGCCACCACGTCCTCTGTGAATGTTTCAATTTTAGAAAGCATGAAATAAAAAAATGAGCTTCACAATAAAAGATTTAAAACAATTCACCAGAACGCAAGCTGACACATTACTATCATGCCTAAAGAAAAAACCCTAAAATTCGAAGACTCACATGTTGGTACTACCGGTGGAATCGTCGGCGGTGGGACAACAGGTGGTGGAACTGGGGGTGGCATGAAACCTACACAGAATAAAAGAAACAGTACAAGAAAAATTATTTTTAGAAACCAAAGATTTCTATAATAAAGTGGTCTTTCATGACTATTTGTGTACTCATTTTCTATTTACAAAATGCTTTTAAATACTACTGCATTTGAGTTGGCCCCCAATTTATGGAAACGCTGTGCATACCAGAAACACACACTGCCAGTAAAGTGCCTTCTCTCTGGCTGGTTTTTCAGCAGTACATCACCAAGCCTTTTTCATCGCCTGTCTTAATCTGGAAGCACCCATGAAACCCGCTCCATATCACAGCAACACACAAGCCCCCAATGACAGACAAGTGATGGCTACACATGAAGTACCCTGGTTAGGAGGTACCCTGCATCTCACACATCTTTAAGCATAGTATATATATATATATATATATTATACAGACTCTTTACTGAGTCTTCAAAAAGAAAAAGAACAAGATACTACAAATCCCCCAGGTGGGGGAAATCAGATGCCATGATGAAGTTCCAATGTTCTACCTCCCTGCGGTGACCTCTGATAGGACACAGAGAAGGAATCTCCTCCCATAACCACAGCTGACAGCATCACTGACTCGCATACACATACAGGGAGAGGACTATTGCAGGTAGGAAAGCTTACAGTCTCTGAGACTCTCAGAGACTGTAATAACATCACCAGGTAATCATTAAGGGTGTGCCCACGAAAGTTCCAGCCAAAGCTAGTCAGAAGTGGCCCAGAAGCCATGTTTTAAATACTCTGCTTCTAACTCTGGCAGGTCAGCTGTCAGAGGTCCATGAGGTATTCAAGAAAAATTGGGACTGCTGGACACTAAAACCTAGGTTAAAGGTGGGCTTCAGCTCTGCCTGGCTGGAGTTGTTCAAAGGCAGAAAGTCTTCAGATTTCACGTTCTATAGCAACCACCAAGGGCCAAGATAAGTAAGGAAGAGTGACCCTTATCATGAACATTCTATTTATTTACTCATCCTATTTACGGATCCCTTCCCGTTATGTGGCACTTTCTAAAATGCTGTAAGGCAAAGATCATTACAAGCCAAGTAATGTGGTTATGCACCAACAATGACTATGTGGGGATCAAATAAACACTGGTTTTCACGTTACTTTTCACATGATATGCAATAATGTCACCTGTCAAATACGACAATGCCTTTCTTCGATACACACAGTAACCACTAACTCAGAATAGTATTAACTGATCTTGGGCAGTTCACTATGATGCCATGTTTTGAGCACTGGAATAAACCTTTAATTTATTATTGGCTTTTTCATGATTTTAAATCAAGTAACCAATCTAGAATTTTACTTGCTAATATTTTTTGAAATTGAAAATCATTAATAAATCCATTGTAAAACAATGGCAAAAATAAGGGATGAGACACTAAATTGCTATCATCTTGTCTAGATGGGTCTGGTGAAAGGAGATGGGGATAAGATTCGTAAGACTCAGTAGTGAATTACTGTTATCATGACTAATCACAACTGTCACAATTGTAAAGGTAGAAGTTTTGTAACAAAAATAAAGGGGAGTGATTAATCTTACAGTCCAGAAACAGAGGACCCTAGGACCATCAAGAGAGGAATACACAAATAGAATGTGGGACCTTATCCAGAGAAGCAGCAGCACCAGAGATGGAGGTAGAGATGGGGGCATGGAGACCCTAGATTCATCAACTAAGAAGAGAAGGACTAAGAACTGGTGGCCAGGAGCAGACTTGCAGAATGTGCCCTTTATTATATATGCCTGAATGGGTTTTTTGTTTGTGTGTTTTTTTTAAAAAAAAAGCTAAAGTGGATAAAGAGAAATACTTTTAACTGATGGTATATGGAGGGGATTATAATCAATGTAATGAAACAAGTTATATGAAGTGTTGCATGTGAAACTGATGATGTGCCCTGTAAACTTTCACTCAATCCACAATAAAAACCTTAAATTAAAAAAATAAATAAATAAATAACATAAGAACAACAACAAAAAAATAAGGGATGAGAGAAGTGATTTTTCAACATGTGTGATAGGCCATGCCTTTGTAAGATTTATGCAGTTTGGTTTTATCAAATCAGTTGTAAAACATATTCTAAGAAATTAAATTTTAAATTGCAAACTCAGAAGTATTTGATAGGAATAATTTTTAATATTAAAATTGAAAGAACAAAATTCTTATTAACCTGCCAACTTTAAATTCTCATATCATAATTTTTAATTTCCACATTATATATCAAATTACAACCATTCTCAATGAGTCCATTTTTTTTCATTTTACTGGCACATTTAAGAAGTGTATGCAATTGGTCAAGAACTAAAACTTCAGAAAGCACCCTTTAAAACCTGTAAGTAATTCATGAAATTCAAAAACAGAAGAAGTTTGAGTCCGTTTGTAACTCTCCCTCATTCTCATAACACCCCACGGCCAAATACTAAAAGCTCTAATCTCTAAGCAGTACAAGTAGCTACTTAACTGTAAGATACAGGTTAAGTCATTTTTCATCTTTATCTGGAAACACTGATTCACAGAACTTCTGTTTATTAAAAAAATTATTTTTCAAAAGTACTGCAAATGTAACTAACATTTAGAGTGTTTACAAATTCATATAAATGTATTTTACATATAAATACATATAAATTTCTAATGTTAAAATGGACATTTATGTTTAGTAGGGGCAGTTTCTGATGGGTGATAATTACGGAGAACTTGCATGTGAAAACTATACTAGTTAAACTTAAAGAGTATCCCAATGATTTTGAAAGATTCTGACTTCCTTTCTGTCTCTACTTCCCAAAATATAGTCTTCCAGAAACCTGAATCACCTGAGAATTTGTTTGAACTGCAAATTCTCGGACTCACACAGACTGATTATGCAGGTATTCTGGGGTGGGGCACAGCTGTCTGCTTCAAGAAGCCCTCCAGGTGACTCTGATACAGGCAAAGCTCTGACAACCATTGTTCTGTGGCATTTATGTGTGGAGAAAGGCCAACTATAACAACTTTCTAAAAAGAATTCAAATAATAAAGTATCACCAGAATTCCTTACCAGGAGGTGGTTGTGAAGGGTTAAAACTTGCACGAAGAAAAGGCGGTGGGGGCAGTGGACTGAATCCAGGAGGCGGAACCGGCATTGACACAGGAAACGCTGGTGGGACTAAACTAACCGTGGGCACAGCTGGTGCGACTGGAATCTTTTGGAGATAAAAAAAAATAGCGAACATCATTTTATCTACCTGCATGATCACACCTTGGGAAAAATAAAAGGCATATATATTACTTTTTTACTTAGGAAGGTAACAAATACCTTTACAGAAATTCCCTTTCTTGTCTTACACCTACGTTGTAAGTGAACCTTCTTGGGACAAAGGCAATGGAATGCTATTCAGCGGATAGTTTACTTGGAGATACCTACCTTACATTCAAGGCGCTCTGGCAGTGTAGTGGTTACCTATCGGGCTGCCAACCTCAGGGTTGGCAGTTCGAAACTATCAGCTGTTCCACGGGAGAAAGATGAGGCATTCTGATCCCGTAAACATTTGTAGCCTCAGAAACCCTGTGCAGGGTCATTATGAGTCGGAACCAACTCCACAGTCCTTAACAACAACACCACCTCACATTCAGATAACGGGAAGTAATTGGTCAGCTATTCAAATACTGAGTATTATGTTCAATTTTAAATCGCCACCTCCCAGCAAGTTGAAGAACATCTAGCTATTCTGTGCAATCTAACCTTTAAGAAGCAGATCAATAACAGCTTTGAATGGCTTGGGTTTCTCACAATTGTATTTTCTAATCCCAATATAACTGTCTTTTTCATACTCATCTGCCTCCTGGACCTCTCCTGAACTTAGGTAGAAGCAACCATCTCAGTTTAACTGTTGAAAACATATTTCAAACTTGATGTGCAAAACTGAACTCCCAATTAACTATCCCAAGGCCAAGGTGAGTCTTCCTAGTCTTTACCATCCTTATTGTTGCTGTTGTTGTTAAGTGCCGTCGAGTCAATTCCAACCCATAGCGACCCTGTACAGGGTTTCCAAGGAGCAGCTGGTGTGCTTGATCCGCCAACCTTGCAGTTCAAATGACTTTGCAGTCTGGCCCATTAACCCACAGCGCCACAACAAATGGTAATTCTCTTTCCAATTTCTCAGGTCCAAACCCTTCCCCCCCTCTGCTCTTTTTCACAAGTCCACATCTAATCACAGCAGAAGGTCCCATGAGTCTACCTTCGAAATCTGTCTGATGGCTGAGCACATCTCTCCAACACCACCGCGATCAGCTCCATCTCAGCCACATCTCAACTAAACTAACACAACAGCTAACTGGTTTTCCCTGCTATGATCAATCCCCATAGAGATTTACTCTCCAAAATAGCAACTCTTTAAATACTACATCCAATCAAGTCACCCCTTTGCTCAAAAGTATCCAATCTTCCCCTTCATTCTGGCATATTTGCTACTCCTGGAACACCCCAAGTGTGTGTGCTCCTGGCAGCTCTTTAAAACACTGCCTGTTTTGTAGACCTGTAATGCTCGTTCCCTAGACATCCATGCACACCGTTCAAAGGTCATCATCTATTTCAACTTGCAAGCACTTCTCCAGGCACTTAGGATCAACCCTACCCAGCTGTTTATACTTCAACAGAATCCATTACCTGATTTATTCAGTATGTCTGGCATTGCCAGTGAGACTGTAAGTTTCCATAAGGGGAAGAATGCCACCATTTCTGAAAATAGTCTTTATTTAATAATAGTTGGACTAAACTCGATAAACTAACCTATAGTTCTATCAACTTAAAATCTTCTCAGAAAACCATGAACCACCATGTTACACACAAGCTTTCAGAAACCATACTCGTACTTCCGTATTTCCTGGCTCTGTTTTAAATGTAATGTGAAAAGCACCACCACCACCACAAGGGTACGCAGAGCATCAGCAAAACTTTATGAAAAGATTTAAATGAATCAGTACTCTGCCTACTACTACTGACAAATACTTGCTCAAATGTGTACAGTTCACTCAGTTTTTCATCCTTGCATGCTTCAAAACCCAGATGTAACAGCACCGCCCACACAACACAGAACCAGTACTAACCTGTAGCATGGCAACAGGGGGAGGGAAAACCTCTGCCTGGGTTGTGACCACGGTCTCCTTTTCAACGGGAGGTGGAGGACTTGGAGTCGTCTGAACCGGTTCTTTTACAGGTTCTGCAGTTTTCACTGTCTCCCACTCTAAACAAAACATTGGAAATGGATTTCCTTGACTAGGTGTAACTCCATTTTCTTCCCATGTCTACACTCGTTTCATTCACCCTTTGCAATCAATCCATTCACACCTTTAGGATGTGTCCACAATAGCCCGGGTAAACAAGGAGTCCTAAGCTTGGCATAGGAAACCTGCATGAAGGACACTAAGAGATTCTGGCTAACATACATGCACAAATGTGCAATAGTAGAGATATGACAGCTGGTCTGAGAAAGGTGGCCTTTATTCTATACTTTCTCACAATGTTCAACAATACAGAAACTTCTTCTAAGGAAAACAGAGTAGCTCAAACAAACAACCAAGAGACAGAGCTAGAAAATGCTTTGAGGAAGAAGAGGCACTAGAATTACCTGAAAAAGAATTCTGGAGAATGATACTGAGGTACACATCCAAACATTTCACAAAAAAGGCAAGAAAACAAAGAAGAATTCAAAAAAGTGCTACAGGAACAATCAAACAAAACAGATATAGCACTGGAGGCAATACAAAATCTGCAACAAAAATCCAGAAGATCAATAATACTAAGATACCAAAAATGGACAATATATTGAAAGGGCAAAGGAGTAGAATCGAAATCAATGGAAACCAGAATTAGCAGTCTTAAGATAAATTTCTCAACACTATTAAGATAGAAGAAAAACTGAAAAAAGAATGAAAAAATATGAAGAAAGCCTGAGATTCATGTGGGACAACATGCAATGGAATAACCTACAGGTCATAATTCCAGAAGAGGAAGAGACAAAGACAACCACACAAATGATAGTCAAAGAGCTGCTAGAAGAAAATTTCCCTAACATCATGAAATATGAGATGGCTATGTATTCAAGAAGCTGAATGAACATGGACACTGAACAGCATTCTGCTACAAAGCCAATAGGTACTAACACAAATAAAAAACAAAAGAAAAATGTCTTGTAGCAAACGAGACTGACAACACAACATACTGAAACCGTTGGGACACCGGAAAAGCAGTGTTAGAGGGCAATTTATAGCAATCAATGCACAAATCCAAAAAGAAGAACCAAAATTAACACATTAACACAATACCTCCAACTATGAGAAAAAGAGCAGCAAACTAAGCCTACAGTCACCAGAGGAAATAACAAAGACTAAAGCAGAAATAATTGAATTAGTAAACAGAAAAACGATTCCTCAGACATCTGGTGATGTCACACCAGAACCAATGGAAATAAAAGTAACAGAATACTACGAAAGCTTATTATGTTCCAATAAATCTGAAAATCTGGAAAACAGGAAAGACCACATGATCATATCAATTGATGCAGAAAAGGCATTTGACAAAATCCAAAAAACATTCTTGATAAAAACACTCAACAAAGTAGGAACTGAAGGGAAAATTCCCAACATAGTTAAGAACATAATTAACACAATTAATACAAAACCAATAGTCAACATCAGACTCGGTGGAGAGAAACTCAAAGCCTTCCCTTTGTCAGCAGGACCCAGACAACAATGCCCTTTATCACCACTCAGTTCAATACTGTATTGGAAGTCATAGCCACAGCTATAAGGCAAGATAGGGAAATTTAAAGGAATCCAAATTAGCAAAGAAGTAAAACTATTTGCAGATGATATGCTCCTATACATAAAAAATCCAAAAGAGTCAGCAAAAAACTTATTGGAGCTCACTGGAAGATTCAGTGAAGTGGCAGGGTACAAGATCACTAAACAAAATTCAGTTGTATTCCTCTACACTAAAAAAGACCGTTCTGACAAGGAAATGAAAAAAAATACCATT
This sequence comes from Chrysochloris asiatica, assembly GCF_000296735.1. Lineage (NCBI taxonomy): Eukaryota > Metazoa > Chordata > Mammalia > Afrosoricida > Chrysochloridae > Chrysochloris > Chrysochloris asiatica. The sequence goes on along the minus strand of NW_006408635.1, from coordinate 2,456,979 downwards.
TACAATAGCCACCCAAAGGATGAAATACTTAGATATAAATCTAACCAGAGAACCACAAACCTGAACAAATAAAACTACAAAGCACTACTACTAGAAACGAAAAGAGATGTTCAAAAATGGAAGGATATACCATGCTCATGGATAGGAAAACTTAGCACTATGACAATGTCAATAGTACCCAAAGCAATCTACAGATACAATTCACTTCCAATCCAAATTCCAACAATGTTCTTTAAAGAGATGGAAAAAAAGATCACAAACTTTATATGGAAAAGAAAGAGACCTCAGAGAAGCAAAGCACTGCTTAAGTAAAACAAAGTTGGAGGTCTCTCACTCCCTGATCTCACAAAATACTACATAGACATAGTGGTCAAAAGAGCCTAATACTAATACAATGGAAAAGAATCAAGAAACCCAAAGTAAATCCATCCACATACAGAACTTATCTTTGACAAAGGGCCACAACACAAAAAATGAGAAAGTATAGATAGTGACTTCAACAAATGGTGCTGGCAAAACTGGAAACTGATTTGCAAAAGAATGACACAAGTCCCATAGCTCACACCATATACAAAAATACATTCAACATGGATGAAGACCTAAATGGAAAACCTAGAACAATAAAGATCATCAGTGAAAAAATAGGAACAAACGTAGGGGCTCTAATATATGGCAAACATACCCTATCCAACATGCCACAAAACAACAAATAATAGCAGAGTAGCAGACACAATAGATGACGGGGACTTGCAAAAATCAGAAACTTCTGTGCATGAAAAGATTCCTTCAAAAGAGTAAAAAGGGAGCACCACAATATTGAATGAAACCATTATTGTAAAGGCTTAAAAAATGGTTTCCATACCTGGTGTAGTGGCATAGGAGAAGCACTTGATCTCAAGGTCGGTTTGAACCACAAGGTCACAGGTTCAAACTCACTAGACACTACTCAGAAACCCTATGCAGGGTTGCTTTGAGTCAAAATAGACTCAACAGAAATTAAGAACAATAACAACAAAAACGGAAAGAAACATTCTTCGATGGATACCAGGAGCGGGACAGAGGGGAGAGTACTATACTGGCTAGAGGGTAAACAAATGTCAGGGAAGGCAATATATAAGAAGGGAGAGTATAATACACAAGAGGGAGGGTGAAGGATAAACAATGAAGATAGGGAAGACTTAGGGAGGTATTATGCATGGACTATATGGAGTAGAGGTAAATAGTGATGTATATACACAACCTTGGAACAACAGTGTTCTGTGGGTTGATAGGTGGATCAAGACATAGGCTGAATGGGTAAAGGAGTGGAGGGAATGTTTATGCGTTTGACAGTCTTGTGGATACTGGTTTCCCCTGACTAATACTGTAAAATAGACATTTATAGGTGATGGAAATTACTATTGAAAATTATGATTACAGAAAGCTTGTAAGCCCGTCTTCACCCAACAACTGACTGAATTTGCTAAAAGTCCATACAGAATTTCTCCATGAAAATAGGCTTCTTTTGAAACCTGGGTAGAGAAGGGGGCCTTTGGTGGAATCTTGAACCACATCCAGAACCTTCTGAGTTAAGACATTCCCATTTGAAAAGCTATTCAGACCAATTCAAAACTGCTGGGAAATAATCAGATTCTTACTGATAGAAAACACCAGCGGAACAAAAAGCAGATTGCTTGGCTGTTTGAGTTCCAAGCAAACTGTTTGCTTTGGAGGCATCAAGGCAAGTCCAAATAGCCCAGCAGAGAAAATCCTTGTCTAAGCCTGAAAAAGTCTTAGTATGCTTGCTGGTGACCACTTTGGGTCTCCTTGTGAGAAGAAGTGGGGAAATGCAGGAACAGACACCTGGCTGAGTATGGTCATGTCCCACTGACATTCAATGACCTTGAGATAAGAGAGAGAAGAAGAAGGACTGGCTGGTTTGAAGTATAAGGAGCTGAGTGACCTCCTGATCCACAGGCATTCATCTAGCCCCTGGCAGCTAAGGCTGAGAGTGAAGTGGCCTGCTTGTCTGAAGGTCTAGGAGGTGTGTTTGAACTCCCAAGCATGCAGCTAGTACACATCTGACTTAACATGCATAGCTAGCGGACCAGAACTTGAACAGGTGAAGATAAATGTGTTTGTTACTGTGAGCAAGTGTAAATTATTACAATGTGATGAACTGGACTTTTGCTTATAGGTGCAGTTGCTCAAAATTCCAACTGAAGTGGAAGGATTCGTCTTATCAAGGAATAAGCTTATTCCCTCAATGTACTGGGTTGACAGGGATGGGCAACTTAGACATTAGCTCCCATAAAGGCATGAAGTAGATGGCTTACAAGCGTTCATGTGTGTGCTGTTTCAGAACAAGGCGAGTAAGCTAGAATCCCCACTGAATACTGTTCCTCTTTTCCAGATGGATCCGGTCAAAGGGAAGGGGTATGATGGTGATAGGATTTTAAGATTCAGTAGTGAGTAAATATCAGAAGTATTCATTGTGATTTTCACAACTGTAATTGTAGAAAGATATGTAACTAAAGGGGAAGAGCAGTTATTCTTTCATTTCAGGAAGACGATCCCAGGACCATCAAGAATGAAGAGCATGAGTGGAGCATGAGATCCCTGACTTGAAAAGCAGAGACAGCAGCGACGTGGCCTGGAGACATAGAGCAGCTACGGGCTCTAGACAGATGAACTGAGTGGGGCTGTGGGCCTGTGGAACACATCATCAATGTGGCAAGTTCAGGCTGAAGCTGAAGAAAATGAAAACAAATCAACAAGAGCCAAAATATGACCTGGAACATATCTCACCTGAAATCAGAAATCACCTCAAGAACACATTTCAGGCATTAGACTCTATAAAGAGCAAAGAACAGAAGAGAAGACATCAACAACATCATAACAGTAAGGAAGGAAAAGGTAAAGCTAGAAAACCAAAAGGGAATGACACACGTTCAACATTTCTCAAACTAAGGGAACTGAAGAAGTAGTTCAAGCCTCAACTTGTAATACTGAGGGATTGCATGGGCAAAATGTTAAATGATGCAGAAAGTATCAAAAGATCATGGAAGGAATACACAGAGTCACTGTACCAAAAAGAAGCAGTCAACAATTTAAAGAGGTTAACAACAAATGATCAAGAGTCAATGATACTGTAATTCCTATCCCCTCTGTATACAGCATTGACAGGTATGGGCAACTTAAGACATTGGCCACCTAAAATGAGGGGGCAATAAAGGCACGAAGTGACTGGCTTACAAGTTTTCAAGAGGGAGTCTAGTTTTAAGAGTATGTGAGGGAAAACTGAGTCCCCACTGAACAGTTTTCATCTTGTCTAGACGGATCTGATGAAAAGAGATGGGGATAAGATTCTTATGATTCAATAGTGATTAACTGCTATCACGACTAATTGCAACTGTCACAACTGTAAAGGTAGAATTTCTGTAACAACAACAAAAAAAAGAGAGGTGTAGTTAATCTTATACAGTCCAGGACCAGAGGACCCTAGGACCATCAAGGGAGAAGAGCACAAGGGAATATGGGACCCTATCCAGAGAAGCAGCAACACCAGAAATGAAGGCAGAGGTGAGGACATGGAGAAAGGGAGCAGCTGAGAACTCTAGACTCGTGGAAAGAGAAAAGCTGTGTACTGGTGGCCAGGAGGTAGGCTTGCAGAATGTGTCCTTTGGTTGTTTAAATCATTATATATTCCTGAGTGTTTCTGTGTACACCTCCCCTCCCCAAAAAACAAAAACAAAAGGAATAGAAGCAAATACTGTTGAATGATTATGCACGGAGGAGACTGTAATCATTGCAGTGAAATGATGAGTGTAAAACTGATGTTCTCCCATGTAAACTCAATTCACAATAAAAACTTAAAAAACAAAAAAAGAAGAGTTAATGATATTAAAGGAAGAAGTCCAAGACGCATTGAAGATGTTGGCAAAAAACAAGGTGCTGGGAAATGATGGAATACAAATTGAAATCTTTCAGCAATCACGCAAAGCACTGGAGGCACTCTCTCATCTATGCCAAGAAATTTGGAAGACAAGTCAAATGACTGGAAGAGATTCACATCTGTGCTTATTCCAAAGAGAGGTGAGAGAATGGAATATGGAAATCATTGGACACTATCACTAATATTGCATATACAAATAAAATTTTGCTAAAGATAATTAAAAAACAGCTGCAATGATATATTAACAGTGAAATTCCAGAGGTTCAAGCTGGATTCAAGAGAGGATGTGGAATGAGAGATATCACTGCTGACAGACACCAGATGGATCCTGGCTGAGAGCAGAGAATATCAGGAAGATGTTTACCTGTGCGTTATTGACTATGAAAAGGCTTTGGATTGTGTGGATCGAAAGCTATGGACAACATTCTGGAGCACTTAATCGTGTTCATGAGGAACCTGTATATAGACCAAGACACAGTTGTTCGAACAGAACAAGGAAACACTTTAATGGTTTAAAATTAGGAAAGGTGTGCGACAGTGTTGTATTCTTTCACCATACTTATTCAACCTGTATGCTGAGCAAATAATCCAAGAAGCTGGATTCTATACAGATAAATGTGGCAGCAGGGTTGGAGGAAAACTCATCAACAACCTGCAATATGCAGATGATACAACCTTGATTACAAAAAAGTAAAGAGAGCTTAAAATGCTTACTGATGAAGATCAAAGACCACAGCCTTTGGTATGGGTTGCACCTCAATGTAAAGAAAACAAAAGTCCTCACCACTGGACCAATAAATAAGATCCATATAAATGGAGAAAACACTGAAGTTGTCAAAGATTTCATTTTACTCAGATCAACCATCAACACTCATGGAAGCAGCAGTCAAGAAATCAAATGATGTACTGTACTGGGCAAATCTGCTGCACAAGACCTTTTTAAAGTGTTGAAGAACAAAAGATGTCAATTTGAGGACTAAGATGTGCCTGATCCAAGCCAGGGTATTTTCAATAACCTCACATGCATATGAAAGTTGGACAGTGAATAAAGAAGACTGCAGAAGAAATGATACATTTGAGCTATGGTGTTGGAGGAGAGTATTAAAGGTATCGTGGACTGCCAAAAAAGCAAACCAATCTGTGCTTTAAGAACTACAG
>NW_006408635.1:2449303-2451492 GCF_000296735.1 Chrysochloris asiatica | reverse complement strand
TTGGTATCTCACACTTTGGACGTATTATCAGAAGGGACCAGTTCCTGTAGAAGGATACCATGTTTGGCAAAGTGGAGGATCAGAGAAATAGAGGAAGAGCCGAGATGGACTGGCACAGTGGCAGCAGCAATGAGTTCAAACACAGCAATGACTTCAGTGAGGTTGGCACAGGACCAGGCATAGTTTCGTTCTGTTGTGCATAGGGTCACTATGAGTCAGTACTGACTAGATAGCACCTAACAACAACAAGAACAACATGTGTACATCAAATATTTTGCTTTGTTCATTTATGAAATATAAGCTGTAACTGGGGAAATATGGGGAGGAAGTAGGGCAACTACTGCTGCAGGGAGGGAACTGTACCCACTGAGATGAAACAAAGGGTATGATTTGTTGAATGAAAAGCTGATGATCATTTCTATAAACCTTCAAACTCAATTCACAACTTAAAGTTAAAAAAATCCAGAAATGTGGTCATGCAAACAACAGAACACTGCGGAGATGCTTTCCAAAGGTTCTCCACCTCCCTCAGAGTAAAGATCCTAGTCTTCAAAACACATGGACTAACCCTTTGATTCACTGACACAATCCCTCACTCATCCTCTCGGCTCAAATTCAAATGTCTCAATATGTATTATCAATGAATTTGCATTTTCTGTCCCCTTGACATGGAATGTTCTTCAGAATCTGCAAGCCTCACTTCTTTCTGTTCTTTGCTCAAAGGTACCCTCTGGATGAACTCTCCCATGATCATTAACAATGGCAGTATTTCCCACCCACACTTTTCCCGACCCTTTTATAGTATCTTTGCACTTATCAACATTGAATAGACAACATACTTTCTTTTCATTTTCCTTCTACTAAGACAATATTAGTAAAGGTTTTTTTTTAATAGTGTTTTAGGCATTTTTAATAATATTCTATTTACAGCAATTCAATTATTGTTACTGAAAGAAAAAAAAGTAGAACAGGTAAAAAAATGAGTGTGATTGTATTTCAATAAAACACCTATTGACAAAAATCAGGTTGCCAGCAGAATTTGTCCCAGGAGTGGGCATGTGCAAACTTGGGACTAATATTAACTGAATGAATGAGTCCTGGAGAAATACACACCAAGAAAAAAACCTAAGAGACTGACATGTAATTAAAATCAAAAGAAAAAACAGAAAATACTTTCAATGGCCTGAGAACCAAAAATTTGGGAAAATTTACCATTTAAGTAAAAGACATAAAAAGTGAAGAAATCATATCTCACATTTCACTTCTTTTCAAAGTAGCAATTTTTAATTTTTGATTAGCAACAACTGCTAAGCATTGTGAATTTGTAACTGAAATGCCTAAAGACAAAAACACAATTTTAAAAACTGGAGGCTAGCAGGAAGGTTATAGGTATTCTGGAAGATACTTAGCCGTGGGTGAACCTAGACTACAGCTCCTAAAACTACTCTTGCCATGGCTTTTAATCAAATACTTTCCCAAGGAAGCGTCCCAAATCCCAGTTCCACGTTAAATCTATGGAATTAGAAACAGCATCTAAAAAATTCTAATCACAAATCTCTTCTTTAAATAGTTACATTTTAAAACAGGCATATACGGCAATAATACAATTAAAGAATTCTAAAACTATCAGTAGTTTGATGCTTATGAAAAAAAACCAATAAACTGAAGACATAGTGGGGTTTTTTTGTTCTGTTTTTGAAGATGAAAGCAGAAACACAGAAAACACAATCAATTCATTCTATCATGCAAAACTCATTTCCGTTACAACCTCTGAAGCCCACTTTCAAACAATGACATGGATCCCACCTTGAGCCCTTGTGGTTCTTACCAGTATTTACAGTTTCCTGATCAATCATGCCTCCTTCTGCAAACCCTTCCAAGTCATCCACTTTAACTTTTTCCCAGGGTATGTACGTAACACCGAGGTCCACATCCCAGAATTGTTTGTATTCTGTTTTCACTCCTTTGTTTAAAGCCCAGGCAATCTAATAGGAATGAGGACAGGTATATAAAAATAAATAACTAGAGGATGTTCAGAATTATAAACAATGTAAATACTTTGTTTATAAAGTGACTTTATAAAAGTAGGTGAGCTAGGCAAACTATCACTATCAGAAGACTAGAGGCCAAGAAACTCATACAGGGTATTGTCAACTTTGGCTTTTAAAATAAGAGAGTTTCCACATAAA
>NW_006408635.1:2421362-2449203 GCF_000296735.1 Chrysochloris asiatica | reverse complement strand
ATATATATCCATATACACTAATCTTTCCTAAAGATCTTGTTTGTGTAAGAACAGGAAATGTTAAAAAAAAAAAGAAGAAGAAGAAGAAGAAGAAGGAATTAACAATATGAGAATGAGATTAGGAAGGCAGAAAGGAAGAAGTGAATGAAAGACAAACTTGTTAGACCAGAAGTGTTCTGCTTAGAAACCAGTGCCCTGGCTAAAGTAGAGAACTGTACATGTGTGATGTCAAAGATCCATTGACTAAAACATGGTTACTGTGCTTATTTTAAGTTCCATCTAATTTAATACCTCAGCAATGCTAAAATAATATACTTTCTGACTAGGCTTGCTCATGATGCTAAAAGAAGATTAAATAGAGGGAAAGTCTAATAACTCAAACTAGCAAGTACATGATGCTTTCAGATGAAAAACTCAAGACGTTAATATGTACTAACTACAATAGTGCCCTGTGTAACCCCCACCTCCACAAAATCTCACCTTGATGACTTTAGACCCAATTTTATATGATCCAGAACTGAGTTTCTGAAGAGCCCGAAACGCATCTTGTCGGTGAACCATACAGACATAAGCACAGCCCCTGGGAGGAATCATCTATTTAATTAAAGAAAAAATGTTTAAACCATTAGAAAGAGTACATAAGGAGAGCAATTAGTTAGAAAACAGAACATTAACTAATGACTTATGTAGCTGTTGCTGCGGTGTATTTGTCAAGCCGTTTCCAACTCATAGCAGCCCCATGTGACAGAATAGAACTGCCTCATAAGGTTTACTAGACTGTAAATCTTTATAGGAGCAGATTGCCAGATCTTTCTCCCTGCTATTCCAATTCAATTTTGACAGGTTAGTTACTGAATTGTTATATCCTTTCTTCCTTCTGCAATCTTTTATCAGTAGGATACTAGGCTTTTGTTTTTAAGAATCTAATTTTTTTCTCCTGAGTATTTACTTCATTTAGAGTTTGTAGGGCAGATAACAGGAAAATATTGGTAGACTCAAATATTACTGAAAATGAACAAGTACAGAATGTCTACTTTTCCTACCTTTTATTACATGTTAGTTAGGAAGCAATAAATACGTGGTTCTAAGAAGTATTTTATGCTTTTTAGGCTTTGAGAAATCAAGAACTTCTGTTCTACTTATTTTGTTACAGTAGTTCCAAAACTGTCATCATTTATATAACATACTTCCATATTTGTTATAACCTTCTATCACATGTAAAATCAATTACTTTAAAAATCCCAAAACATAAAACTAATCTGGTCTTATTCTAAGCCATGATCTGTGTGAAATTGGAAACCCTGTGTGCCAATGAATAAAAATAGGAGTCCTGGTGGTTAAGTGAAGCCCTTGACTGCTGACTGGGCCAAAGACCCGGAGATCTGCTTCTGGAAAGATCACAGCCAAAAAAGGCCTGTGGGGCAGTTCTACTCTGCCACATGGATTCCAGGAGTCACCTCAACATGTGACAGTAAGAAAAACACGAAAGAACCTGAAGACAAAACACAAGGGGGCTCCAAAACGCTCACGGAACATTTCATTAGCTTTTCACTCCAACTTTTCCACAAACTTTCTTAAGTTCCCTTGTATGTATAATACCATACATACCAGATGAAAGAGAAATAATATATTGCAAGGCCAACATATCTAAAGTCATATAAAATATTCTAATTAGTATTTCATTTTTTCCAAGTGCTACTAAGCAATAAATGAGATTTTTTTTTTGATGTGAAGAAGGACCTAATGCTTAAAAAGGAGCTCTAATAGTACAGTGAATTTCAATCTAGGCTGCTAACTGTGAAGAATTGATCAGCAGTTCAAACCTACCAGCTGCTCCACGGGAGAAAGATGCTGCTGCTTTCTGCTTCCGTAAAGATTTACAGACTCACAAACCCTGTACAGGGTCACTGTGAGTCAGAACTAACTCCAAGGTACACAACCACCACCTAATCCTTCTTTTAAAACTTACAGACACTTGATAATAAAGATGAAGCCTTACATTTTCATAAAATTATATTTTGCCAAAGAATTTTAGGGAAAAGTCTGCAACATGAATACAGCAATAAACTCGGTGTAAGAACTAGACTGCCTTTTGTTTACAAAAAGAAATGAACTATTCGGTAATTTGCCAAATCAATGTATTAGTTCAGAGATCTAGGTACAGCACTTCAATTTGTCTCTGAAGAACTCAAAAGATATTCTATTGCTTTACTAGTACTTAATAGCTAATAGGAGCTCTGGTAGCGTAGTGGTTACAAATTGGGCTGCGCACCGCAAGGTCAGCAGTTCGAAACAACCAGCTGTTCCGCGGGAGAAAGATGAGGCTTTCTGCTCCCATAAAGATTTGCAGCCTTGGAAACCCTGTACAGGGTCGCTATGGGTCGGAACCGACTCGACGACACATAACAACAACAACAATAGCTAATGAGCTCTATTTGTCAAAATAATAACCATAGTTTTGCTGTCCTCAGTTTACCACCAATATTCTCAAAAGTTCCGTGAAGTCAACCTAACTCCATACAAACTGCACTTGGAATGTAGTTTAAGCTTCTTACCAAACACTAGGAGTCTTTTGTTCAAGCTCACCATGACCGACTGAATACCAAATCAAAAACGGACTCTTCTCAATCCGCAAACTCCCTAAAACCAAGTGAAATGTTTACAAAGCTCCCGTAAGTTTTTCAAATCCTGGAACCTACCACCAGTGAGTCTACTCTCAAAATAACTTAAGTCCCTGTCATCTGTCAACACCGTACATACAGAAGGCAACGTTGCAGAGCAGGGAGAAATGCAAGTAAATGTTCAAATAGCCTGAAGAAAGAGAGACCACAAATGGCATCTGCAACATGCATATCCAACATGCTACAATACATGAAGGCGGACGTTCCTCAGAGCAGGTTCTAGCCTGCTCAGAATGTACAGCTGTTGTACCAAGGGTATTCCTATTTTGTTTAAACATTAGAACATATTTCCACCAGCTTAAGAGTAGAAGAAGATCAGAAAAAATATCAAAAAGGTTATGCAATGAAAAGTAGTTGATATTTTGACAGGAGAAATTTAAGTGATGAGTAAGAGAATCCTACAGCATAACTCTGATGTAGAAAGAGGAACCTGCAATGCCCATGCTACAACAGTGAACTCTAGAAACCATGGGTAAAATGACAACTAAATTAATCCAGCTCTTATGAAGCTCCAATGAGATTGATTAGACAAGCATGTTCTTGAGAGTAAAACAGGAAATGCTAAACTCACAATTTAAATTAACAGTGCTAACATTAATACAGAAAAATCAAGTTTCCCCCTAATAAGGAAGGTTGAGATAAAAGACAGAACAGAAAATGCAGATAACTTTTTAGCAAAATAATGATAAATGCTCATATGAACCGAGAGTAAATAGACAAAGGCTCACAAAACAGACTAAATGCTTTAGAGAAAGAAAGACCGCTTAAGGGAAATAAGACCCAATATATCCAGACTACACTCCCAGCTAAGGTTACTCAAGGTATAAGTAGATTTGTGTTATCTTTCAGTAACCCAGAAATTAATTGGAACTTAATCCAACAGCATTTTAGGAGGTTGTGGAACAATATACACTTGTCTGGGGATATTCATCAGCTACATGCTCAAACTTATGATATAAGTAATTCTCAAAGTGAACACTGAGTGGCTACTGATTTGCTACCCATGCTAGAGAGTAAGATCCCCTAAGAACTGGATTGAACCTCAGCATAGTGATCCTGCTTGGTCACCTTAGAGCAGGTGGTGGACCGGCAACGTCGGACGCATGGGGTCCCCAGCTGATCTCCTCCCTCCCTGCCTTCCTCGGATGGCGGCTGTTTATGCTGGACGTGCGGCCAGAGATGGGTAAGGATCACGTGGAACCTCGGCTACTTAAGACAGAGACATTGCCATGCTGCAATGAGTCTCAATGACTGGTAAGACTGAGGAATTCGCACTGACCACCTAAGACAGGCAGAGTCCCTTAAACAATCAATAAATGAGGAGGACTCAGATGCAGACAGTACAGATCCGGTCAGAAGGTCAAGCCCCTGTGGGCCCAAGCGTTGTTGACCGTCCAAACCATAGGCTCTGAGGATCAGACTCTAGCCACCTAGTAGACATAGCAAACTGTCCCTCATCTGATTATTCAGTAATGCTTGTTAGTAATCTCATACATGAGCCCTGGATATCCACAGACAAATGTAAAAACCTTCCCTAAAAGCCGAGACTGTAAATTCCAAAAAGCCAAGCCCCCCCCCCCCCCCCTCCAAAAACAAAAAAAGGCTAAAGAGGATAGAGAGAAACACTGTAAACTGATGATATATGGCAGGGATAATAATCAATGTAATGAAACAAGCTCTAGGAATGGTTGAATGTGAAGCTGATGATGTGCCCTGTAAACTTTCATTCAATGCAAAATAAAAACATTTAATTTAAAAAAAAAAAAGATAAACGGTCCAAAGACCATAAAAGCATACCAATACTGCCTTAAAATCATAGATGTAATGAATTTTAAGTCTCCTCAAAGAAACAAATGACTATAAAATGCTCAGTTGACTTAGAACTTTTATTTCACAACCTAGAATTTACAAACTGAAAGGATGAGGGAGAGATGGGGCAGCAAATGGTTTGTATGGATAAAACTAGAATGGCCAACTAAGGACGTTTTGACATAACTCTTGGGAAAAAGCAACAGGTCTGGAGGAAGAAGATATTCCAAGGCAGCTATGGGGTAAGGCAAAGTCACTGAAAAAATGAGACTGAGGAGGGAAAAGTTTTGTTCAAGTGACCAGAGTTTCTCTAACACACAGGTGTGCTTTGTGTGATTAAAAAATCACCCAAGATGACTACAGAAAAATCTAGCAAAAGAGAGTAAGGACCCAGGTCCACGTGTATCTCATGCACAGGTGACTGCAATTCTGTGGGATTCAGTTTCCTCACTTGTATATAAAAACGGGAATGGGTAGTGTTTAAATTAGGTCACACAGAGGGTTCTTGCTAACTTGAATATTTTAAATAAGCAAGTGCTACACAACACCTCAGAATATCCTGTTAGAATTCCATTTATAAAAAGAAAACTTATTTAAGCAAAGAAACAGTACAACAGAACAGTCAAAGAAATGCGGAAAATAATCCTTGTAAAGATGTGTTATTTAAGTCAAACATTGGGGTAATGAGGGTGAAACCAAGGTGGCTCTTTAACTTACTAAGAGCTGATACTCACATTGATGGATTCAATTTGTCCAAACTCTTCAAACAAGTTAGTTAAATCTTGCTGTGTCGCTTTCTTGTCCACCTGACCAACCCACAGCGTAGTGCTACAGACTGTAAAGAAATGCAAAACAAATAATCAGGGACACATTTCTCTCAATCAGCTAAGGAAAAACACTAATGATTATAAGAAACTAAATGTAAAACAGTATTCTCTAAATACCTGTCAAGGGATACTTACATCTGCTTTATCTAATATAAAGTAAAATCCCAGGTAAAGTAAGTGACTTCAAAAAGCTTGTGGGAAAATGTCATCGTCCATTTCCACTTTTCCAAGAACGTTGGAAGCTCCTCCATACAGTCACATCTATGCCACTTCTGCTCTAACTTGGCTGCATATCTGAACCACATCTAGATTCCTGGGTCTTACTTTAAGAGATGACAGACCCAGAATTGGATTTTTTAAGATTCCCTAGATAATTGTAATGTACAACAGTTTCAAATCTACATTTCATTGCAATTCTATCTGTGTGTTTTTTTGTGCATCCTTCTGTGCTGGAATCATTAAGTGGGTGTCTTTACCTAAGCAACAGTGAAATATGAAAACGGGGCCCTGCTAACATTGTGGATTAGGCATTGGGCTGCTAATCAGCTGTGCAAAACCACCAGCTGCCCCACCAGACAAAAGCAGCAGCTTTTTGCTCCTGTAAAGGTTTACAGTCTCGGAAACCCTGTACAAGGTCTGTCTCTATGAATGAAAATCAACTCAACAGTAGTGAGTATGGTTGTTTGAATTTATTACGAACAGGGAAGATATAAAGTCCTGGAGGTGCAATTGTTAAAAGCTTGGTGGTGAACTGAAAGATGGACAGTTGCAGCTCAGCAGCCTGTTCTATGAGAACGAGGTGTGTCAGTCATCCTCCAAGGCAGTCCTACTCTGTACTGTGGGTCTCTCAGTACAATCAATGACAATGGGTTTGAGTTTCATTAAGGCAGTTTTACTCCAGAGCAAGTTTATCCCCTAAGATGACCATTTCAAAATCTCTCCTAAATGCTAGGTTTTCAACCAAGTCTTTCCACTCTGGTTGGTCAGTGCTTGTAAATTTTGGAAATTGTTCCCTTGGCTTACAGATCTCTGGGAGTTGCTGCAACCCTACCAGGTAGGTATCCTTTGCTTCATGGAGTCTCACTTTGGGTAGCCAGAGAACGGAGGAGCATTCTAGAGACTGGACGGTCAGACCTTTGCCATTATGTCTGTATTGACCAGCTACTAAAATGTTTGTTTGCATTTGGTCCCCTACCCTAATGGACAAATAGAACCTTCTAGACTAGGAGTATCAATATGATTAACGTTGGATCCCATAATCAGAGATGGTTCTGACATGACAGCCATGACCTGCTTAAATTCTCAAGTCCTCATAACATGACCCTGACCCCCCCTTTGATTGTTCCCAACTCATACATAGTAACCATGCATAGGATTTCTAAAGAACAGTTGGTGGGTCTGAACCACCAACCTTAGCAGTCCAGTGCTTACCCTAAAGCACCATACTGGGACTCCTGTGTGATCTATGAGTTCCCCTTAAAGTCAAAGCCCACCAAGAATCCTCTGATTACAACTCATTTCACAGTACCTCCCCCTATTCTATCACTATCAAATTTGTTCTAATCACACAATTCAAATGACATACAAAGGGAATAATGTTTGAACCAAAGGAATTTCTTCCCCTGCACATTTGTCACAGTGTTGGATGTTCAACACAAGTGCATGTTTTGCTGAAGAATGATTCCTCCAGACCTGGTGGGCAAAGATCACGGCTGTCCAGGATACAGACTCCAGCTTGGGCCACTTTGTATCTTTAGTCAAATCATGTTCCTGGTGTGGCACTGTGGGTTAATGTGCTGGACTACATGGTAGGTTTGGACTGCATAGTAGTTTTGAAACACAGGCTCGGTGGTTCAAGCTCACCAGCTGCTCAGGGTCACTATGAGTTGGAATCGACTCTACAGCACTTAACTAGAACAACATCAAAATGCTACTCTTTTTTCTTCTTTCCTCTACCATACTGCAAACCCCTAAGATGAGATTATTCATCGATCAAACCATGTGTCCAATTCTTCGTATCAAAATGAGATTAACACCATTTGTAGACAGATTCTTCACTTTGTTTGGATCAGAGAGTGTTATGTTATAGCACACTACTTACCACTCAGAGTTTTGGATCTAATCGGAGGCAGCCCCTTTTTCTGCCGCTCTTTCTCTCTTTCTCTCGCTCTCCTTTCACTGGAGTAGGACCGTGATGACTTCCTCTTCCTTTCTCGGGAGCGCGAGCGCGAGCGCTTTCTGTGTTTGCGTTTTCGAGAACCAGACCGGGACCTAGACCTGCGTTTTCTTGGTGATCTACTAAAAAATTGAAATAAAATCGTGTGACTCTACTGAAAGTGCTGTCATTCTGTCAAATTTTTCTCTTCTCAGCGAGGGGGAAAAAAACAAAACAAAAAATGAATGTCTTACATGTAGCTACCTCCTGAAATACTTATAAGTATATTCAAGTATCATACATACAATCTCATAAACCCAAGCACTATCCAGGTCCACGTGAGTCCCAAGTCTATGTGCAAGCAGTTCTTACTGAATGAAATTGGTGACTGCTCATAACCCAAAAAGAGGAGAGAAGGGGATACTATACAAGGTTTCACTTTCTCTTAGTGTCTTCCAACACTGTTGAAACCGGTGTCAAAAAGCCTGAGAATGAAAGCACAATGACTCTACAAGTGACAGAGCTGCTACAAGGCAGAGTACTCTCTAAGAGCAGGAAGGAGGACATGCACTGTGCAAATTCACCTAGCACTTTTCAGTCGCTCAAATTGTATTGGTGTCTGACTTCACAACAACATAAACAGAAATATCGTTTCCTCTTTTTATTACTGAACATTTTCTAAATGAAATGGAATATGGAAAACATTAACTTGTATTTCTCACTTGGTTCCTCTATAGCTTGACTGATCACTAGTTCAAGGCAATTATATTCTAAGCTCGGCATCATCATATTATTCACTAAAATGTTATTGTTGTTGTTAAGTGCCTTTGAGTCGATTCTGACTCACAGCGACCCTGTACAGGGTTTCCAAGGTGCAGCTAGTGAGTTAAATCTGCCGACCTTGCAGTTCAAAACCAGCCTGGCGATCCAGTGCTTATCACTAAAATAATGAAGAGTAATTGAAATTCCCAGGCTTATAATATGAATGCTATTGTTTATAAATTATTCAAAAAATTAGCAATAGGTAAATCCCTATTTAATTAAAAAAGAAACAAAGTTAATTAAGTTTTTACAATTCTGAACTATGTCTGAGTATGTAAAAAAAGACGTTCTGACAAAATAATTTCACTTCATCTTGATGCAAAGACAGAATCAGCATTTTGAAGGCTAACACACACACAGCTAGTATTAAACATCATAGAACCTTGAACGAGATCGTGAACGTGTTCTTGATCTTGAGCGAACAGCCACTTTTTTTGCTTCTTGTTCAAAGATCTCCTCCACCACTACATCTTGCCCTTCATCTATATCCATATCCTTGAAAGGCAAAAGAAAAAGAAAAAGCTTATATATAATGACAATATATAGATATATAATGGCAATAATTCTGACTTAAACAATCAATAGGCATTAATGGCAGATATATAATGGTCAAAGAAGCTCAAAAAAAACTTAGGACATATTCATTATAATTTAAAACACTTTCTCTACTTAACTTAAGAAATGTATGAGCCATAAATGTGGTTTCTTTTACCTGCTGTTGAATATCTATGGAATCATCCAAATTTGCTTCTGGTTCAAGAAACTGCTGCTGACTGCTCCCCTGGGAAGGGGATGCTGAGTGCTCTGAGCCAAAGGGTCCCTCCTGACTATCTTGAGGGGTTGCCTATTGAGAAGGATGGAAAAACACACACACGTTAGAAAAGCATTCATTTTACTACACATTCAAATTCAGGGATAGTTCCTGTTGTTCAGTCACTACCCTGGAAACAGCACAATTGTGTGTTTATATAAATATGGTGGTGATTATGTGCTGTGGAGCCGGTTTCGACTCACAGCAACCCTGTACCGGGTTTCCGAGGCTGTAAATCTTTACGGGAACAGAAAGCCTCATCTTTCTCCTGTGGAACAGCTGGTAGTTTCGAACTGCTGACCTTGAGGTTCGCAGTCTGATTCGTAACCACTACACTACCAGACCCAATCCAGAGATAAATCCCACGTTAAATCTTTTATGAGATAAGCAATCAAATGCTCCACTTTTACATAAACCAAGGTTTGGTTAATAGCAGGGAGCAACCCCCCATAAAAAGGGGTGAGGAGCTACAGGACTGAAGGAGATGTGAGAGAAACAGTAGAAAATACAAGCTCTGAAGGAGTAATTTTAGATTTTCTAATGAATGATATAGCACTGTTAAAGGAATCTAGAATTACAATGACAGCATTAATAAAAATGCTATACATAATAGTTCAAGGAAGTATTTTATATTAAAAAATTAAGTCACATATTACATATATAAAAGCAAAACACAGCTCAAATGCCAGTGTCAAAACCATTATTCTAGAAAAACCATTCACAACTTTACTAGTTTATTTCTTTAATGGGTCTCTCTATGAAACTGAAAACACCCTCACTGGAATCTGAAATCTCCAATTTCATTTTATAGTCCAGGAGAACCAACCTGTTATCAAATATATACAACTGCTATTTTGTGCGTGGTACACTTCAACAACATCATTAAATAGATAAGAAATCTGAATAGTTTACTATCTTCAAAACACAACTACTTCAAAGCAAGACCAAACTGATAAAAATATCACTCTCACTCTAAAGGCAATACAACTGGGGGAGGGACGACGTATAGGGAGGACAACCGTATCATAATTAAGAGCAAACTGAACATCAAAAAAAGTTTCAAGTATCTTTTGATACTAACGAGGAAACAGGTTCCCCAAGGATCAGTAAAACAAATAAAAGCTGCAGTTACAATTAGAACAGATAGCAGTGCACTGACTACTCATTAAAAGCTTGAACACCACACTGACCAGAAAATTAGCAAATAAGCTTAGTCTTCCAGAGTAAATCAAGACATGTACTGAAAACCTGCCTCAAGCCTTTCAAACGGCATAACAAGAATTTTTACTTATACAAGATAGGTTCACAGTTCATTCTCAGTCTTACTGTTGGGCTCTAACTCAGTAGTCACATATTCCTTACACAATGATTACTTCTTTCACCATACACCTGAAACCCCATGTATCTACTCCAACCCTGTTGGTTTCTCATCTTTAAGTAATCTATTTAATGTGTTGATGTGTTAACCTTTAGTAACCAACAGGATCTGTTTGCAATTATTTTTTGTTTTGAGTTTCCTTTTGAGTAGTTTAACCTGTTTGAAGGAATTCTTTCTTAGTAGTCTTATGAAGAACAGGCCTCTTTACTTTTTTAAAAAGAAGCTAACATTATTCTATCTTGAAAGTAGCACTAAGTCTACTGGCCCTTGAAATTAAATCTAAGAAATGTTATAGGACACAGAGATTTATTTTCCTGTGTCTTGAAAATTTTGGTACTTCATCAAGCTAGGAATTTTTTCATAACTACTCAATTATCCATCAACTATTCTCCATTATGTTAAAAGAATGAAAAAAATAAAACAAAGATCAATGGATTGGTAGGCGGATAATAAAATAGTGATATCAATCACTGTAATTTGATTTTATTGCATTGTCAAAAATATTCCATCATATTTCAAGATGGCACAAAGTAATCTAGTTTATCTTTCCTTATTCAATCTTTTCATCTTTACCCTAACAGAACAGTAAAGAAAACTGAGACATCATGAGAACAATCAGAAGAAGAACGCAATGCTATGGATTAGCACCACTTCCGACTATAATGGTAACAACAAGGCAATGTATCATATATATACAAGTGCAATTGCTGACTTGAGTTTTCAGGTAACCATATCATGTATATTGTTGTTGTTAAGTGCCATCAAATCGACTCCGACCCATAGGGACCCTGCAGAGAGTTTCCAAGGAGCAGCTGATGAGCATGACCCGCTGACCTTGCAGTTGAAACATCTTTGCAGTCTGGAGCATTAACCCACATCGCCACATCATATCTTGTATAGATTGCTCAAATTCAAGAAGTTGATGAATGAAACCTAAACTTCTAAGAAAAAGAAGGAAATATGCTAGTGTCATCCACTTAGACGTCATCCGACCGTACACTGCAGAAGAACCTGGGCTGCTCCATGTGGTCTGAAGAAGGCATGAGGCAAGTGACAGTGAGAGCGGCTCTCCTGTAGGAGTTCGGGCTCCGAGGTTTAATACAAAAAGGCAGCTATGCTGACGTTCTATTAAGATTCCTAATGCTCACCCCCCAGCCCACCCCATCACTCCACTCTCACTTCTGTCAATTATTTGTAGCGCATGGCTTAAAAAAATTTTTAAATGAAGAGGGTCACTGGATCCAGGTGATAGTGACTATTTTTCCTGGTGTAATAACATACATCCTTATCTATATCCTGGTACAAACATCCCTCGTTTCTTCAGCACTATCTACCAAGTAAACATAAAAGTGTTGAGTGAAATAAAGACAAAGAGAACAGGCGCTGGCAACATCCTTTCAAGACTGGCATTAACATTCATGAAGCATCACACTTTGATCAGTTATAAATCTACTGAAATACTTAGTCAAATATCTTACTGAAATCCACACGTATAAGCCCTAGACCATTTTCCAAGGAAACGCTATACAGGTGAGTTTGAACCACGACCAGCAGTTCAAACAGACCTTGTGGTCCAGTGCCTCTCCCACAGTGCCACACCAGGACTCCATATCCCTGAATTAAGGGGTCTACTAGGTCATCAGACTCAGGGTCATTACACAAGTTATTTGACATCAACCCATTTTAAGCAAAAAAGGGTTCCTAATAGCCCATCATAGACCTTATCATGTTCAATTGTACCCTTTCCATATTTTCCTGCATGAAAAATTTCAGTAATAAAATAAGTATCATTTTGGGATTCTGCTCCTTATCATTAAGTGGTGGAATCATCTTTAAATTTCTTGATTCTTAACATTCTTTTAAAAGCCCTTTTTATTTGCCTTACTATTTTCACCATCATTAGCATGTCATTTTGAGCTACAACTTCCCCGGACACTTCTCGATATTCTGATGTTATAATTATTGAAATCATCAACTCCAACTTGCTCAAGACAATAGAAACCATTCCTTTCGTGACATGATGTCTAGTCCCTTTATAATTGTGGCCACTCTTCTCGCAAAGTGTTCCAGTTTTTCATTGGTCCTTTAGTTTTATGGAGACTGAGACCTCAATAGGTTCTCCAGGTGTGTTCAGAGCTGTCATGAGCAGAGTGGTACTATCAACCTGATTCTGTTATCTAAGACACTACAACAAATCTGAAGCAGCCAGCTTGAGCTTACTGTTCAACAGAAACACCTCATTTTATTATATTCTTAAATAGCCTAAGAACTAATGACATGATTATTAAATTTAACCATCACCATTACAGCCCACGAGCCAGCTGTGTGACATCTGACTTCTCATATTGGGTTCGTCAGTGCCAGCAGCTAAAGGAATCAGAAAACGCCTCCAACCTACTAACTTGGGACATGCCAGCCTCCACAAGCTTATTCATGATATCCTTAACTTACTCTCTATCAAATATATGGAGTCCACATATAGTTAAGCACTAGAGACTGCTAAACAAAAGGTCAATGGTTCAAACCCACCAGGGGCTCCAAAGAAGTGCTATGCAGGGTGACTATGAGTCAGAATTAAATGGCACGTAAGCATTATCGAGGTTAAACCCAGTTCAAATCTACCAGTCACTCCTAGTAAACATCATACAGGGTCGCTATGAGTCAGAGCCGACTTGACAACACTACCAACAACATATACACACTTCACTAGTTTTGCTTCTCTCGAGAACCAACCTAGGATAATGTCAAAACATCGAGAGAGGAAAAAAAAAACAAAAAAAAAACATTGAGAGCATTGGGAAGTATGTATTGGGAGAAAGGAGGCGAATGGTTCCTCCTCATCTTGCATCTCTAAATATCTCTCATCTAGAGCAGAAATAAGCTTTGTAATGGGTTTAATTTTTACCTCTGTAATTTAAACATACTTTACTGATTCTGGGTCAGTAGTTTTTTACATTTTGTCATTCCTGAAATTTAAGATTCTTATCAATGGCATGTTGTCCTGTACTTGGGAGTGTTTAAAAATTCATGACTATCCACATAATATTTGCATCTTAAGAATGATGATCTATATGGTATTAGCTGTATACTTTGACTAAATGTGTCTACAACATGCCTAATAAAGGTACTGCCACATGGCAATGTTTTACTTTAAAGCAGCAATTGGCTCGATCACCATCATGAATAGAAAAAGCATCACTGTCCACCTTGATAGGAAACTGACGATGCAGGAAAGCATGTAAGTTTTCAGCAATGACACTGAAACATAGCCTGTCTTCTGTTCTACATCCCCAAGACGCTGAAATTAATTTCTGCCATGCTCCCAATGGGTTAGTAAGTTGCCAGAACATGCTTTGGTTACAGCAAAAATATTAAAAGTTCTACGAAAACTGGTCTATTTAGTAATGGATAGATCATGATAACTTAGAAAGGAAATGATGTGACTGATAAAAAACCATATAGATTACAAAAGACTCTACAGACAAATAGACCAACTTTTAGACTACAGGAAGCAATCACTCAAAAGACCACAGGATGGGGATATAAACCTTCTGCGGCGGCTGCTCCAAGAGCTGCTGTCTAAGCTGCTCCAGATTCTGCTGCTGTAGCTGCTCTGCTATCTGATGAAAAATGGAATTGTTCACGGATTCGGAAACATGAGGACTAAGGAGAAAAAGCGAAAGAAAAAAAAAAAAATCAATGTTTTAATCTCACTAAAGAAAAAAACAACTGGAGTCAACAAAACATATTCTGCTAGTGTTATTATACATCAAAGTAACATAACAAATGGAATACTTCATTAATATGCATTATTAACACATTAATTAAACAAAAGTGCATTCTTCAGTAGTGTTCCAAGGGAAAACACGTTAGAGGTGTTCTGTTGAAGACCTGATATTGCTACTTCATGCCTCTAAAACCAGGTAAGATAGATACGACGCTGGAGAACGCTTGATAGAATTCTGCAAAATCAATGATTTGTTCATTTCAAATACCTTTTTTAGACAGCATAAGAAACAATTTATACACATGGACGTCACCAGATGGAATACACAGAAATCAAATTGACTACATTTGCGGAAAGAGACGATGGAAAAGCTCCATATCATCAGTGAAAACAAAGCCAGGGGAAGACAGTGAAACAGAATCAATTACTCATATGCAAATTCAAACTGAAGCTGAAGAAAATGAAAACATATCCAGAAGAGACAAAATATGATCTTGAATATATCCCACCTAAATTTAGGGATCATCTGATAAACAGATTTGATACATTAAACTCTAAAACCGTAGACCAGTTTTTTTTTGGGGGGGATGACAAAAAGAACATCATACAGGATGAAAACAAAAGGTCATTAAGAAGACAAGAAAGAAGGAAAAGATCAAAATGGTTGTCAGAAGAGACACTAAAACTTGCTCTCTAGAGTAGAGATGCTAAAGCAAATGGAAGAAATGAGGAGGTCCAAGAGCTGAACAGAAAATATCAAAGATCAGCTTGAGAAGATAAAGCCAAATATTATAATAAAATGTGCAAAGATCTGGAATCAGAAACTAAAAAGGAAGAACATGCTCAGCATTTCTCAGGCTGAGGGAACTGAAGAAAAAATTCAAGCCTCGACTTTATTTACTGAAAGATTCTCTGGGCAAATTATTGAATGATGCAGAAAGCATCAAGAGAAGATGGAAGGAATACACAAGAGTCACTGTACCAAAAGGAACTGGTTCATGTTCAACTGTTTCAAGAGGTAGCATATGATCAAGAGCCAATGACACTGATGGAGGAAGTCCAAGGTGCATTGAAGGCATTGGCACAGAACAAGGCACCAGGAATTGATGGAATAAAAACTGATATCTTCCAAGAAAGTAAAGCAACACAGGAGGCACTCAACTCACCTCTGCCAAGAAATTTGGAAGACAGCTATCTGGCCAACTGATTGGAAGAGATCCTATTTGTGCACATTCCAAAGAAAGATGACCCAATGGAACTCAGAAATCATTGGACAATCTCTTTGATATCCCACACAAGTAAAGTTTTACTAAAGGTAATATAGAGGTTCAAGCCGGATTCAGAACAGGCCGTGCAACGAGGGCTATCATTGATGGTGTCTGATGGATCTTGGCTGAAAGCAGAGAATATCTGAAAGATGTTTACCTGTGCTTCATTGACTATACAAAGGCTTTTGATTGTGTGGATCATGACAAGCTATGGACAACCTGGTGAAGTTTGAGTATCCCGGAACACTTAATTGTACTCATGAGGAATCTGTACCTGGACCAAGAGGCAGTTGTTCGAACAGATTTTGGAAAAATTGAATGGTTTAAAAATGAAAAAGGGTGTGTGACAGGGTTGCATTCTTTCACTATCTTTATTCAACCCGTATGTTGAGCAAATCAACGGAGAAGCTCAATTATATGAAAAAAAAAAAAAAAAACATGGCATCAGGATTGGAGGAAGACTGATCAACAACCTGCGATATGCAGATGATACAACCTTGCTTGCTGAAAGTGAAGAGGACTTAAAATTCTTATTGATGAAGATCAAAGAATACAGCCTTCGGTATGGATTACATCTCAATGCAAAGAAAACAAAATCCTCACCACTGGACCAATAAACAACATTCTTATCAATGGAGAAAATACTGAAGTTGCCAAGGACTTCATTTTTCTTGGATCAACAATCAACACTTATGGAAGCAGCAGTCAAAAAATCGAACAACGTATTGCATTAGGCAAATCTGCTGCACAAGACCTTTTAAATGTGTTGAAAAGCAAAGATGTCAGCTTGAGGACTAAGCTGCGCCTGACCCAAGCCATGATCTTTTCAATAACCTCATATGTATGTGAAAGTTGGACAGTGAATAAGGAAGACTATAGAAGAATTGATGCTTTTGAGTTGTGATGTTGGAAGAGACTATTGCCACGGACTGCCAAAAGAACCAATAGATCCATTTTGGAAGAAGTGCAGCCAGAGTGCTCCTTGGAGGCCAAACTTGGACTCTCATACTTTGGCCCTGTTGTCAGGAGGGACCAGTGACTGGAGAAGGCTATCATGTTTGGTAAGGTGTTGTTGTTGTTAAGTGCCGTTGAGTCGGTTCCGACCCATAGCAACCCTGTACAGGGTTTCCGAGGGTGTAAATCTTTACGGGAGTAGAAAGCCCCATCTTTCTCCCGCGGAGCCGCTGGTAGTTTCGAACCGCTGTCCTTAAGGTTTGCAGCCCAATTGGTAAGGTGTAGGGTCAGAGAAAAAGATGGAGATCCCCAACAAGATAGACTGGCCAAGTGGCAGCATCGATGGCGTCAAGTGTGGCAACAGTAGTGAGGCTGGCCCAGGATCGGGCATGTTTCGCTCTGCTGTGCTATACTCGGTACTGACAACAAAAAACAGGTAACATACTGCTTATTACACTAGAGCAGTTTTTTAAAAGTCTCAGCAAAACACTTGTAAAAACAGTTTAAAGTATTTAAATATTGCCACTTCAATTCTTTCTGTAACCATTAAAAGTCCCATTGCCATCAACTCAAGTCCGACTGCTGGTGACACCATGTGGTACAGAGCAGAATTGCTCCACAGGGTTTTCATGACTGATAGCTTTACAGACACAGATCGCCAGGCTGTTGCTTCTGTGGTGTGGCAAGGTGGTCCAGCACCAGTCATCTGCAACACCAAGGAACCTCTCTGACTAAAGGACAATGCAAATGGTCTACCAGTCGACACACAAGAAATCTATTAATTTCAAGTGACCAGACACTTAATATACAAACTACTATGCTTTCCTTGGGTAATCATAGATATAATCAACTTCACTATTCCACACCTGAAATGCACCTGGAAATCTGAGTGCCAAGATAGGACATGAATAAAAAAGAGGGTAACCCAAAAGGGGAAACCCATCAGTATGACGTAAAGTTTTGAACAGTTGGGAAAAAGTCTACTACATCTGCAGCAAATAAATCTCCAAGAAGAATGATATCTATCTTCACATTGTGAAAAGCGATGTCTCAAAAAAATAATGGAGTAAATCTTGGGCCAGTTTATAAGAATTTATGGAAACAGGATTCGGTTGAACAAAAGAACAAACAAAACACTTAATTTCTTGCATAGAAGGCATTCAAGCAGGATAAATAATCCTGTGTCAGGACTATCAAGATAAGACTTTTTGACTATACAGGAGATTTATCTAAATGGTATCAAATGGTACTTTCAAGTTTAAATTTTATAATCTAAAATACTAGCTTTTCATTTTTTCAAGTAAAATAGCATTATCAAGTCATCTTGCATGCTATGCCAATATATGAAACAGTAACATCTGCTAGAAATGTGAGTCCCAGAAGGTCCTCCCTTTTTGTCCAGCCTCTACGACTCATCTACCTTCAACACATCCACTCTACCACCTCTCTTCCTTCCCACAGGCCCTCTCACACATCCCCACACAATCTAGAGCGCTGAAGAGTGTCGGGGATGGGGAGGTGAGGGGACTCATCCAAATAGACCCATACAATCCATTTTGTTCAAAGAAAAAATGAAACTGTACAATCTCAATCCTTATTTCTGATAAATTTGCTGTGTCCTGGAATTTTTGAATACTTCCTAAAAGCAGCCCCTTGGTATTAGAATTTCTTTCCTGGTATTTCAAATGTTCTTATAGTAATTGCAGAGATCTGAGGAAGAGTAAAACTAATACAAGGAAGCAACAAGAGAACAATTCTCTCACCTGAGGTAATGTCAGTATTCCAAAGCAATAATCAACCCCAAGTTAGTTGTGAAAGTAAAATGAGCTGTTCAGAAGGCAAAGTGCTCCCCAATATTTATAAAGAAAAAGATAATAATTCTTACAGTTGGGAAGTTGGGATATCCTTTTTGGGTTCTTCACTGTGCTCAGAATCGTCTCCAAAATCAAATCTATCCATCAATTTCTGAGGGGAGAGGATGAAGGAGAAAAACAGACTTTAAAAGGACAGCAAAAGTTACAAACACTAATTTGCAGGTCGCTGAAATACCCTTAATTTACCTATAACACTTAATAGATAACTATTTTATAACACTTTATGCAATGATAGACTAAAATTTCATTTTAGACATACAAGGGGCATCGAAAGTGTGTGGAAAAATGGAATGTAATTAAAGATAATAGAGTTTTTCCATAAACTTTTTGAAGTCCCTGCCCTCATTCACTGCTTTATCAACAAACAAATCATGGCATAAACAGGACAAACACTAACACTGTAACTTTACAGAAGACCCAATTTACATAGTCCAGGGTAATACAGCTTGTTAAAAAAAAACTACAAATATGAACAATAGATGCAATTCCAGGTCAACTGTTATCTAAGAATGCTTGCTACATTAATTTGTTAATGTGTAAAGGCTTTTTATGTGGTCAAGCTATTTTGTTAAGTGTCTGAGTGGCACTGTTCCAATCAACAGTGACCCCATGCACAACAGAACAAAACAGGGCCTGGTCCTGTATCCTCCCAATTGTTGTTACATTTGAGATGATTTCTGCTGCCACTCCCATCTCACTGGAGTCTTTCTCTTTTCATTGACCCGCCACTTCACCAAGTTCTTCTCCAGGGACTGTCCCATCTAATAACAGTCCACAGTATGACACAAAGTTTCAACATCCCAGTTGTACTTCGTCCAACACAGGGTTTTTTTTTCTTTCTCATAGTCCAGGATACTTTTAAATATTGTTCTCCAACACCATAATCCAACTTTCACACACATACGAATTTATCAAAAACACCATGGCATGTGTCAGGTGTACCTTAGTTCTCAAACTGACATCTTTGTTCTTTAACACTTGAAAGAGATCTTTTGTAGCAGATTTGCCGAATACATTATTCGATTTCTTTGCTTTCCTGAGTTGTTGACTGATCAAAGCAAAAACAAATGCTTGTTATTTGTTATTTATTGGTCCATAATTATTGTGAGGTGCAATCCATAAGTGATGGCTGTAGTCTCTGCCATTCGTTAGTATTTTAAAAAACTTTACATACAATAAACAGGATTGTATCATCTGCACATTGCAGAATGTTAATGAATCTTCCTCCAATCCTGATGCCACATTTTTCTTCATATAATCCATCTTTTCAGATTACTGGTTCAGCATACAGATAGAATAATTATGGTAAAAGGATATAACATTTGTGCACATGTTCAGTATCCACTTGTTCTGTTTAAACAAATGCCTCTTGGGTTATGTACCGGTTCCTCATGAGCACAGTAAGTGTTCAGGAACACCCAGTCTTCGTTGTTGATGCCAGGTGAATGTTGACTGAAAGCAGAGAACACTAGAAAGATGTCTACTTACGCTATATTGGCTTTCAAACTGTGTGGCTCATGACAAGCAGTGGTTAACACTGGAAAGACGTTGTGGTTAGCAGCCCAGCTCACAAGCCACTAGGTTACCAGGGCTCCTTCAATTGATGTATAACATTCCAAAGGAAATTAGACCGTTTAGGACATTAACTATTTGACTTACAGGTTAATAAATAATTTTACCGACACAATTTGTCTTTTTAGTCAAAAGAAAATACTTTAAATGTTTCCAGTGGAATTATGAAATGAATTTTTTCAGAAGTCTTTTTAAACTTTAGAATGTGGCTAAGCACTTGGCTGCTATTCAAGAAGTCAGCAGTTGGAACCCACCGACAGGTCTGCAGAAGACAGCTGTGGCAGGCTGCTTCCAGGAAGATTACAGCTCTGCTCCGTCCACAGGGTCACGATGAGATGGGATCGACTCAATAGCAACAGCTTCAGCTGAGTGTTTGTGTACTACAGTCTGTATTAACACAGCTCTCTGCTAGAATGGAGGCCTGCTAGGGCGCTGTGCGTTCCTGCTGTGGACTGCAAGGTCATTGGTTCAAGTTCACCAGTCGCTCCTTGGAAACCGACTCAATGGCACTTAACAACAACAATGTGCTAAAATGCAATCAAAACATACATATGAATATATAAAATATTTAACTTATACACTTCATATGAAGTCCTGGTGTGGTTCTGTAAGATAGGCACTGGACTGCTAGCTAGTGGTTAAAACCCACCAGCCACTCCGTGGAAACCCTAGACAGAGACGCTGTGAGTTGGAACCGACTAGACGACACTTAATACCACCAACACTTCATGTACAGCAGGTCTGATATCCTAATAATGCTTTACCTTGTTGAAGGAGACTCCCTGTTCTAGAGGGTTCAGGGTGTTGGCGGCTGCAGCCGCGGCTGTGAGCTGTGCTGTAAGCGCCTGCAACTGTACCACAAGCCCAGCATCCAGGGCCTGCAGGATGGAAGGCTGAGGCTTCTGCTGCTGGATCTGTAAAGTTTGGATCAGCTGTTGCAGCTGAGAGGGAAAAAGAACAGGGTTACAGAACAAGTCTTGGGTTTTAAAGAATGCCAGTCTAAAACCTTTTAATCAATAAAACTAATCACTAAATTCTTTGGAGAACAAGGAAAAAATACTAAGGCATTTGAAAAATGTCACGGAAAAATTCTATTATCGTTCTATTACTCTTTCCCATAAACTTTTTGAAGTCCCTCATATACATCAACTTAAATGGATTTTTTTTTCAACTTTCTTTTCTGTACCACATAGTGCATGGTTTGTCTTGTTTCTGCAAAGTCAAAGAACTTTGAACAAAATAAAGGGTCACGCTCTGACAACCTGAGAAAGGTCGTCAAATCATGTCCATTTTCTCTACTACAAAATTTTTTCATCCCCTCTTCAATTAATTTCCTAATCTCTGAAAACAACAAGAAGCTTTTGCCATCTTTCATTTTCACCATATAGTACAATGTTCTTTGAAGCAAGAAAACAACTAAGAAACTTTTTTTCAAAGATGCTCTTGGAGTAGTCTGAGATGAGAGAATTAGTTAGTAAAGGTGAATGATGTCAACATGAATTTCCACTCGAACCCCATCCGTCGTCATAAAATACTGATACAAATACTAAAACCTGGATGGTTCATGAGTAAATAACCCTACAAATAACCCAAGAGTAACTAATTACGTACCAATTCAGATGTAAACCTGAGTAAAAAATGAAAATGCTCAGTTTAGAGAAATAAACTTATCATAACCATTGGTAATACTGATATTACAGACTAACCACTAAAGCCAGTGAGGATGAAATAGAAGAATTCTACAAACTTCTTCAATCAGAAATTGATCAAACATGCAATCAAGATATAGTGATCATTACTGGTGATTGGAATGCAAAGGTTGGGAGCAAAGAGGAAGGGTCAGTAGTTGGAAAATATAACCTCAGTGACAGAAATGATGCTGGAGATCGCATGATACAATTCTGCAAAATGAATGATTTGTTCATTTCAAATACCTTCTTGAGCCAGCATAAGAGATGACTTATACACATGGACCTCACCAGATGGAATACACAGAAATCAAACTGACTACATCTGAGGAAAGAGACAATGGAAAAGCTCCATTCCATTAGTCAAAACAAGGCAAGGGACAGATTGTGGAACAGACCATCAATTTCTGATATAGAAATTCAAACTGAAGCTGAAGAAAAGGAAAACAAGTCCTACCTGAAATTAGAGATCATCTGAAAAACAGTTTTGATGCATTAAACTCTAAATACCGAAGACCAGAAGAGTTGTGGGATGACATGAAGAACATCATACATGAAGAAAGCAAAAAGTCATTAGGAAGACAAGAAAGAATGAAAAGGTCAAAATGGACGTCAGAAAAGAGACACTGAAACTTGCTCTCCAGCGTAGAGATGATAAAGCAAATGAAGAAATAAGGAGGTACAAGAGCTGAACAGAAAATATCAAAGATCAGCTTGAGCAGATAAAGCCAAATACTACAACAAAACGTGCAAAGATCTGGAATCAGAAAACCGAAAAGAAAGAACATGCTCAGCATTTCTCAGGCTGAGGGAACTGAAGAAAAAATTCAAGCCTCGACTTTCGTTATTCAAAGATTGTCTGGGGAAATTACTGAATGATGCAGAAAGCAGCAAAAGAAGATGGAAGGAATACACAGAGTCACTGTACAGAAAAGAAATGGTTGATGTTCAACCGTTTCAATAGGTAGCATATGATCACGCGCCAATGATACTGAAGGAGGAAGTCCAAGGTGCATTGAAGGAAATGGCAAAAAACAAGGCACCAGGAATTGATGGAATCAAAATTAAAATCTTTCAAGAAAGTGAGATGGCACAGCAGGCACTCACTCATCTCTGTCAAGAAATTTGGAAGACAACTATCTGGCCAACTGATTGGAAGAGATCCTTATTTGTTCACAATCCAAACAGAGATGACCCAATGGAATGTGGAAATCATCGGATAATCTCTTTCTTATGCATGCAAATAAAGTTTTACTAAAGGTGCTACACAAATGGGTGGCAAGCATACACTGACAGAGAACTTCCAGAAGTTTAAGCCAGATTCAGAAAAGGCTGTGGAATGCAGGATAACATTGCTGGTGTCCGATGGATCTTGGCTGAAAGCAGAAAATACCAGCAAGATGTTTTCCTGTGCTTTACTGACTACACAAAGGCTTTTGATTGTGTGGATCATGACAAGCTACGGACAACCTTGTGAAGTAAGAGTATTCCAGAACACTTAATTGTGTGCATGAGGAATCTGTACCTACATCAAGCAGCAGCTGTTAGAACAGAACACGGGAACACTGGAATGTTTAAAATTAAGAAAGGTGTGTGACAAGGTTATATTGTTTCGCTATACTTATTCAACCTGTATGTTGAGCAAAATAATCAAAGAAACTGGGTTATATGAAGAAAAACGTGGCATCAGTACTGGAGGAAGACTCATTAACAACCTGCGATATGCAGATGATACAACCTTGCTTGCTGAAAGTGAAGAGGACTTTAAATTCTTACTGATGAAGATCAAAGAACACAGCCTTTGGTATGGATTGCATCTCAATGTAGAGAAAACAAAAATCCTCACCACTGGATCAATAAATAACATTCTTATCAATGGAGAAAAGACTGAAGTTGTCAAGGACTTCATTTTTCTTGGATCAACAATCAATACTCAGGGAAGCAGCAGTCAAGAGATCAAATGATATATTGCATTAGGCAAATCTGCTGCACAAGACCTTTTTAAAGAGTTGAAGAGGAAAGATGTCAGCTTGAGGACTAAGGGGCGCCTGACCCAAGCCATGGTATTTTCAATAACACATACGCATGTGAAAGCTGGACAGTGAATATGGAAGACTGTAGAATTGTTGCTTTTGAGTTATGGTGTTGGAGGAGAATATTCAAAGTGCCACAGGCTGCCAAATGAACCAACAGATACGTTTTGGATGAAGTGCAACCGAGTGCTCCTTGGAGGCCAAGATGGCCAAACCTGGTCTCTCATACTTCGGACATATTGTCAGGAGGGACCAGTCGCTGGAAAAGGGTATCCTGTTTGGTAAGGTGTAGGGCCAGAGAAAAAGAGGAAGACCCCTCAACTAGATGGACTGGCCAAGTGGCAGCATCGATGGACTCAAGTGTGGCAATGGTAGTGAGGTGAGCCCAGGATCAGGCAGTGTTTCATTCTGCTGTGCATAAGGTCGCTATGAGTCGGTACTGACTCGATGGCACCTAACAACAACATTGGTAATGAAGACACCTATGTTCTTTCAGTAAAGTTCAACTTACACTAACAGAAAGCACAAATACCAAGCAAGGTAACAGTGAAAAACAGGAATTTCATGTCTGCCTAGGATATAGTTAGATAAGAAGACAAACTAGGGTCACTGATCTCAAATAGACATTTGCTACAAAATTATTCATATGATGTTGTTGTTGTTGTTAAGTGCCGTCAAGTCAATTGCGACCCATAGCGACCCTGTACAGGGTTTCCGAGGCTGTAAATCTTTACGAGAGAAGAACGCCTCATCTTTCTCCCGCGGAACCGCTGGTAGTTTCAAACTGCTGACCTTAAGGTTCGCAGCCCAATTCATAACCACTACGCTACCTGAGCTCCTTATGATCGCAAAAATAAATAAATAAATAAAAGGACAAAAATACACAACTGTTTAAGTTACTGTACCCGGAAATTACCAAGCTGGTAAGACCAGCAAATAAAAGATATGAATCCAAAATCACCACAACTAAAAACAGAAAGTCAAATTTCAAATTCTGAGTGTTCCTTTTGACATTCCCATGCTCTCCTATAGTATTATATTCCTTTTAAAACACCATGTAACAACAGACCTGATTTTTTTTTCTATCCCAATTTCATTCAATCAATTACTATTTCTTATTGATTCTCTTTCTTCTGGCTTCCTGGTGTGGTGCTGAAGGATAAACACTGGACCCCAGGTGGGTTTGAACAGCAGGACTTGTGGTTCAAACACAGCAGCTGCTCTGCAGAAACCCTTTACAGAGTCCCTATGGGCTGAAAGTGACTCAACTGTACTGAATTAGCAACAATTCTTTCTTCTGTTTGTTTTCTGGAGAATCCTTCACTCCTGATAAAAATATTTTAATAAACATTTTTTCCTCAAATGAAAACATTTACTTAATAAATTATTCAAAATCTCATAAAATTTATAATTCTACAATGTTATCCAGTGTTCAGTTCATGTTTAGTTTTCCGTATGTATTGAAAATGAACAAACTGGGTCGATCTAAGACTACACACTGAATGGGTTTTTTTATTTAAGAGTCTAGAATAGAATAGCCCCCTTTTTGGACAGTATTTTTAGAGCCCACATCCTACTATACTCACATATCCATTACTTTTTTTCCTATAATCATTGTTACCAAAAGGAAAAGAATCCATTTTCAGATATCCCTCATCTCCACCCCATGATATGGTGGTGGTCGTGTGCTGAGTCGGTTGATTCCCAGTACAGGGTTTCAGAGGCTGTAAATCTTCATGGGTGCAGAAAGCCTCATTTATCCCTGTAGAGTACCTTGTTGTTTTGAAATGCTGACCTTGCAGTTAGCATCCTAACTTGCAACCCATTATGCTACCAGTGCTCCTTAACTCACATTATAATGCTACTCAATTTCTCTTGTGAAAGTACTGTTCAGGTCATGTTTGTTGTTGTTGTCGTGAAGTGCTTTTGAGTTGGTTCCGACCCAAAGCTACCCTGTATAGGGTTTCCGAGGAGCAGCTGGTGAGCTTGAACCACTGATCTGGCGGTTCTAAAAGCTTTGCAGTCTGGTGCTGTAACCCAGAGCGCCACACCAGGACTCGTTACTTGGACATAAATACTGCTGGCAATTCTTCAGCAGAACAATCAATCCTATATTCCTCAGTCCCGCCTATGTTGTTGTTAAGTGCCGTCTAGGCAGTTCCAACTCATAGGGATCCTGTACAGGATTTCCCAAGAGTGGCTGGTGGGTTTGAACTGGCGACCTTGCAGTGTAAACAGAGTTCCTTGTTTAATATCACATTAAACAATCAATATTAGTAACACAGTAAAATAACGGTCACTGAACACCTAAGGTGAAACCATACGAAAATACGGGGAAAGAAGGGTTTTAGTGTAAATGTGTGTATGTGTGTATATTTTTATAAATATATATGAAAAAAAACACAAAAACACGAGTACCATATTTTCCTGCATATAATGTAAGAAAGTAATGTCTACACCCATAAAGGACATAAGGAACCAATGTGTAGGGGAGTAGCACAGTTTGAAAATACTAAAGAACAGATATAGCAAGTACAAAGGTCTGAGGCGGGATTGTAAGAAGTGTATTTAAGGAACAGAAAAAGCCAATTTAGCTGGGGCAAATGAGTCAGAGGAACAGAGTTCATGAAGGGAAGAAGCAGGAGATATTATAAAAGATGGAAGGCACCAAGATTAATAAAAATATAGAGCAAACACATTTATTTAAAAAAAATCTATTAATCAAACTGAGGCCATCCCAGGCCTTGTGAAATGTCTGTACGGACTGGGCTTTTGCTCTGAAGGAGCCACTAGAAGACTCTACCAGACGAGTCAATGATCTCGTATGCTTTAAAAGAGTCACTGTAGACAGACAACAGCAGACAGGTAATCAGACTGAGTTAAATAATAACAGTGAGAAATGATCGTGGCTTGCACTACTGATGGAAGTGGTAAACTGTAGTCTGAAGGTCAGGATCTGTAAGAACCTGGATGTGAAGAGAGAGGAGCCTGGGAGCAAAGTGTTTACAATGAGATGAAGACAAACACATGCAGAGTCTGATTCTGCTTTGAAGGGAAGTCATTGGTTACTTTCAGTAGTCAGCTCACATCGCGTGACCCAAGCTTTACCAGCATGCCATCTCATACAGCTTTCAAAAATCAAAATACTCTTGTCTGTACAATAAAAAACCCTGAACAAATTGTTTCAGCCACATGCATTTCCTTTCATTCTAAATTTCCAGGACCATTTCATTTGATTTCTCTCATGATTCTTACCAATTTCTAATTTAGATTACACTATGCATTCGTATTGATGCATTAGGGTCCCAGTGGCCAGGAAATGTTTCTTATTTATCTTGTAGATCTCAGCACAAAGGGTTCCCCAATAGGAGATTCTCCTGGGGACCAGCCCTCACTAGAAGCCCATGAACCACCATGAAAACATTGTGAACCCGCCACTAAAACCCTATGTTTTGGGGGAAAGAAAGTGGTTGAATGTACCTTGAACACCCAGTAAATGCTTGATTATTGAATGCATGAAAAACAAGTACCACTAAAGTGATGCAATGCC
This sequence comes from Chrysochloris asiatica, assembly GCF_000296735.1. Classification (NCBI taxonomy): domain Eukaryota; kingdom Metazoa; phylum Chordata; class Mammalia; order Afrosoricida; family Chrysochloridae; genus Chrysochloris; species Chrysochloris asiatica. The sequence goes on along the minus strand of NW_006408635.1, from coordinate 2,422,054 downwards.
ACTGGATTTCAATGACTGAGCAACCTCTTTAGCAGAGTCTGATTCATGTTTAACGGTATAAGAAAGGGAGATGTAAGACAAGCAGAGACAGAAAGGTGAGATGTGAGACAAGCAAAGAAGCCAATGCTATTATGTAAAAGGGGAGTCCTGTGAGCAAAGGGAACACTAACAGAGATACGTATGAGCCCATGATAAAAAGTGTTGTAAAGGCAATGAAACGTCACAGTGGGAATAACTTTAAATACTAAGGTATAAGAGACTACATTTTATTCTATGTATGATATCCAAACCCTCAATGTTTCGGAGCCTAAATTTAAGATTCATATCAACATTAACAATGACTGTTTTTAAAGACTAATCTTGCATGGAAATAATGGATCAAAAAAGTAAGACAGAAAGCAAACAGACCGAAGGCAATTTAGAAAATGACATCAATAATCCAAAACTGAAGGAGGTGAACAAAGTAAGACACTGAATTTACTTGATAAACAGTCTTTACCCACAGCCAAAGACAGCTAAGCCAACAACTATGGCCTAAACGAGGCTTTAGTGGAATACTTCCAACGTAATTAAAACGTCATGGAACCAAAGACTAAGTTTATCTGTGCTTAACTCTCTCCCCTTACTTACAGAGAACGTTAAAGGTAAAAGTTTGTCTCACAAAATCACTGGATGTACTTGAAAGCAAGAGT
>NW_006408635.1:2406835-2421192 GCF_000296735.1 Chrysochloris asiatica | reverse complement strand
ACTGGATGAATAATCCATTTTTAAAGATTAAAAAAAACAAACAAGAAATGTAAGGGGAAACTGGAAAATGGGCAGTGCTGGCCTCAATGTGATTACACGGATTACATTAACTGATGATGGTGGTAAGCGCCTTTGACAAGTCCAATGCTGCACAGGGTTCCTAAGGAGCAGCTGGTGGTTCTGAACAGCCATCCTTGTGGCTAATAGTCCAGTGCTGATCCTACAGCACCACACCAGAATATATTAGTCAAGAAACACATCATCTTTTATATATGTATACACACACAGAAGCAAAAACTCAAACAAGTATAATTTTTACAAAAGAGAAAATTAATACATGAATACCAAAATTAGTAATATTTAAAGGGAAAAAAGTATATACAACTAGGAAAAACACAGTGAATAACTGTAAACTGACCAAGAAAGGAACTGAAATGATCATTTAAGACTACTTTTACCCAAATATACCAAGTCCTAGCAGTTTCTTTATTAAGCTCATCTAACCCTTTCAGAAAGAAACCCTGGTACTATACCAAGTTATGTGTTGGGCTGTGAACCACATGGCTAGTAGTCTGAATCCACCAGCAGCCACCAAGGGAGAAAGATGAAGCTTTCTAATCCTATAGAGATTACAGTCTCAGAAAATATCATCAGGGTCACCATGTGTCAGAAGTGACATGACAGCACACAACAACAATCCTTTCAGAGGCAGCAAGCACTTGTGTTATACTATATAGTGTTGTGAAACGCCGTCCAGTCGATTCCAACCCACAAAGACCTTGTATATAGTTTCTGAGGAGCAGCTGGTGAGTTGAACTGCCAACCTTGGGGTTCAAAGTGTCTTTGCAGTCCAGTGCATTAACCCACACTAGGACGCTTTGTACTATATAAATACACAGAAAAAGCTAAGAGTTTCTGAATGGATTTCACACAGTAGCAAATAAACTTGATGATTAAAAAACTGAGAATGATTAAAAACTAGGGACTTATCTCACTAAGTCTTGGTACAAAATAGTTACAAATAGGAAATAGCTGCCAAAAATCATATATTTAAATGAAAAAGCAGACTCAAGGTATATTAAATGCATTGTGTCAAAGAAATACATACATACAGTTACAATGAGGAAACATTTTGAACTCTCTTGATACTATTTATTGTATCCATCAGTTAAAGAAAAAAAACATACTAATATTTCCACTGATAAAACTTTAAACCAAACTCTGTGGCTCTGGTAGTGTAGTGGTTACGAATCAGGCTGCGAACCGCACGGTTAGCAGTTCGAAACTACCAGCTGCTCCGTGAGAGAAATACGAGGCTTTCTGTTCCCGTAAAGATTTAAAGCCTCGGAAAACCATGTTCAGGGTCGCTATGGGTCAGAACAGACTTGACAGTACTTAACAAGAACACTGTAACCTTAGAAAAGCAAAATAAATCACTACTACAGAGTACATTTATCAACATACAGCCAACACAGTACTGAACAACAAAAGCAGCATTTCTACCTGAGTTTTGAGAACAGAGTGACTGCCATGGCACTACTTCAGTTAAAATCTCATCCACAATGTATGGCCAGTGGAATCAAATAAGAAAAGTCAATAGTAATTAACAGTAGATAGAGAATTAGCATGAGTTGCTGTATCTGCAAAGTCCATTTAAAACTAGGAGCAATTTCTTCAGATTGGCTACAGAACAAATCAACTCCTCTAACCGGAGACCCTGCCTGGCTACCACTAGACTGCACTGACCAGGGTACACACAGAAGATCCTAATTAGAATGGGCGAAATGGGGAACCAAACTGGAATTTAAACATCAGTCCAGATTTCCTGGACCAGTAAGAAGCTGAAGACACCCCAAGTCTCTCACTCTAAGACATTTATAACCTGGAAATGAAGCCACTCCCTGAGGAACCCTTTCAGTAAAACAGAGTGGCCGATAGAAGAACACCACCACCCCACAAGAAATGTGCTCCTTAGAACAGTGAACTGTACTGAGACCAAATGGGCAACATTTGCTCCAAAACAAAGATGAGAAGGGAAGGAAAGGCAGGGAAACCGGCAGGGTGGATAAAGGGAAGGCAGGGTGGAAATGGAGAGAGTGCAGACCCATGCAGAGATAGCAAGTAATGTCAAAGAATCAACTGTGTATAAACGGTTGAACTGGAAACTAATTTGATGCATAAACATTCACATTAAAACAATAAAATGTGTAAACTAACAAATCAAATGGATTCACAGAAATCAATCTAAGAAATGTTAAGAGCTGCTATTTAAAAACCTACAAAGCTTAACAGATGTACGAAGTAGCATGTAGAGTATGATTCCAGCTTTCTAAAATGAAAACACACACACTCCCAAGGTGGCGCTTCATGAAACAATGCTTTATGACATGGATATGGAACACACTCTGGACTAACAGAAAAGATGCTCACCTGCTGGCCTTGAGGACTCTGTAAGATCTGAGCCACAGCTGCCAGGGTATCCGTGTTTGTTATCTGCGACACCCATGGGTCAGGTAAGCCTTGGACCACATTGGCTGGAGTCACAGGTGTCACTGGAGTTCCTTGAAGACAAACACCCACCCACCCATTACAAAAGAAACATGAAAAGGAGGAAACATGTAGTCAATAGATAACTTGCACCACAGCTACATCACTTTGAAAAAATATATACATATTTATCTAAGTATCTTCATTTTATCCTTGTTTTGGAAAACAACTTAAATTAATTACAAAATTAGGTTAAAACTATTTCCCAAGTCATGAAAAATCTCACTAGTGAACAAAATTCAATAGTATGAGAAACTATTCAAACTACAATGTTCAATTTATAAATGATTGTTCAACAGTATACATCAACTTTTTTTTTCCCAAAGTTTTGTTTTTATATATAGGCAACAAAAACTAAAACATACCAAAAATGTTACCAACTGTAACTCTTGGACTACAATAAAAATATTTATATGATATTTAAACACCTCAACAAATGTGATTTTGTGGTTACTATTAAAGCATTTCTGACTTCATTAAACAATTTATCCAGGGTTCCTTTTGTAAATACTAAGTTCCTCAATCAGTTTAATTGTAAGCAAAATGCAGAGATTAGAGATGGTCAAAATCAGGGAAATCTACTGATGTCTCAACTCCCAAAGCTCATTACATTCATGAATTTCTTTTGGGGAATTTAAACAGGAATATAGCTTTCTAAATTTTAGGAAGAATCACACACATACATAATTTCCAATTTAATTTTTACTTCACAAGAGTCCCTTTTCCATTACCTAATAATGCTAGACAATTGCTGTCACCTAATAAGGAAAACACACATGGAATACTGATAGACCAAATCTGTATCAAAACAACACACCTGGGGTGTTGCTCATGGCAGCAGTAGTACTGGCCAGAACAGGGGTGACCACTGGAGGAGGAATCCCTGCGGCCATATCCAGAAGAGGCTGAATGATCTCACTCTTAAATACGTTATTCTTCTGCCACAAGTTTAATACTCTCACAATTTTACTCTAGAAGAAGAAGAGAAAGGAATTTTTATTTTTTGTTTTCAAACCTATCAATCAGACAGTGAGAATGGCAGGATGGAGTCAAACGCCTTAAGAACCGTTCCACCATGAAACGCATTTTCACGTAACTTAGCATTGGTTAACCGTAACTCATTTGAAAAACGATGGAACTTTCAATAGACAAAGACAATAAAGACAAGATGTAGCTCAAAACAGGGATGACAATTAGGCTTCCTCTATCACATATATCATCTCTAGACAGACAGATGTTTATGGCTGTCTACAGACACCTGGGGTAAGGGGTCTGAGGCAGAGCCAGGCCTGACCTCAGTACTTACTAAAGGCTCACTTCCAGCTGACACAGAATGTGTCTCATACATGTGATCTTTTGAACAAAGAAGTAACTACAGGGCAAAATCCTTATGTCATGTAAATTTTAAATTTATCATTTTATAAATAATTCAACAAATTTTCATAATCTAAGAACGTAACTAAATTATCTCCTTTCTGCAACTTTCCATGTTTATTCCCTCTTGGCATTTTTGATCAAACACACAATTTCCCATTTCATGATTTTCTCTTGTCCTCCTTCCCCTGTGGGAAACTATCAGAGTATATTGGCATTAGTCAGTCTGTTTGTAACCCTGGTAAACACCATACTCTAAACCAGAGGTTCTACATTAACCACAAGTGTCCAGCCATACCCTGAGCCCTTTACTACCCTGTAAAGAATTTACAAAACCAAACCCACTGGTTATAGGCATGTTTCTGTCCTACATGTATGCTCTGTCCCTCCAACAGACTCTTCAACTGCAGCAGCACATCCAACTCACTGTCTTCAGCAACCAGTCTCAACCTTTGCCAGCCACCTCCATTCCAGCCAATTCAACATCACTTAACCGGGTCTTTCTGTTTTTAATATCTATCACTTTCTATATGAGTACATCCAAAGTACTCAGTATGAATCTAGGACAACTGGAAGTTGTCAAAAAATAAAATGGAAGGCATAAATACTAGTATCTTAGACATTAGCGAGCTGAAATGGACTGGTATTGGCCATTTAGAATCTGACAATCATATGGTTTACTATGCCAGGAATGACAAATTCAATAGGAATGGCGTTAATTATATCGTCAAAAATAACATTTCAAAATCTATCTTAAAGTACAATACTGTCTGGGATAGGATAATATCCATACGCCTACAAGGAAGACCAGTTACTAACGCTATTATTCAAAACTATGCGCCAATCACTAAGTCAGTGGTGCTGAAATTCTACTAACTTCTTCACTCTGAAATTGATCGTAAACATGCAATCAAGATATATTCATACTTACTGGTGACTGGAATGGGAATGTTGCAAACAAAGAGGAAGAACTGGTAGCTGGAAAATATAGGCCTGGTGACAGAAAAGATGCTGAGGAGCACATGAAAGAATTCTGCAATACCAGTGACTTATTGACTGCAAATACTTTTTTCAACAACATAAAAGGCTGATTATACATATGGACATTATCAAATGGATACACAGGCAATAAACTGACTACATCTGGGAGAAGAGATGGTAGAAAAGCTCCATATCATCATCAGCCAAAACAAGGCCAGGAGCAGACTGAGGAACAGACAATAAATTGCTCATGTACAAGTTCAGGCTGAAGCTGAAAAAAATTCAAACAAGTCCACGAGAGCGAAAATATAACCTTGAATATATTCCACTTGAATTTAGAGATCATCACAAGAATAGATGTGATGCATTAGACACTAATGACCAGACCAGAATAATTCTGGGATGACATCAAGAACATCAAACAGGAAGTAACCTGTTTAATGTCATTAAACAGACAGGAGAGAAAGGATAAAATGGATGTCAAAAGAGATTCTGAACTTGGTCTCCAGCAAAGAGATGACAAAGCAAATAAAAGAAACGAGGTGACAAAAGAGCTAACAGAAGATTTCATAGGGCAGCTCGAGAAGAGACAGTCAAATATTAAAAATGAAATGTGCAAAAGCCTGGAGTGAGAAAACCAAAAGGGAAGAACACGCTCAGCATTTCTTAAGCTGAAAGAACTGAAGAAACCATTCAAGCCTCGACTTGAAATATTGAGAGACTGACTATAAAGGCAAAATACTGAATGATGCAGAAAGCACCAGAAGACGACAGAAGGAATCTAAGGAGCCACTGTACTAAAAAGAAATATTTGATGTTCAACCATTTTAAGAAGGAGCATATGATCAAGAATCGATGGTATTGAGGTAGAAGTCACAGGTGTGCTGGGACTGGCATTGGTAAAAAACAAAGCTCCAGGAATTAACGGAACACAAAATGAAATCTTTCAACAAACGATGCAGCACTGGAGGCACTCACTCATCTACGCCAAGAAATTTGAAAAACTACCTGGCCAATTGACTGTAAGAGATCCTTATTTGTGTCCAAAGAGAGGTGACCCAACAGAATGCAGAAATCATATAACGGTATCATTAATATCACATGCAGGCAAACTTTCATTTGAGATATTCAACAGTACACTGACAAAGAACTGCCAGACATTCAAGCCAGAATCGGAAGAGAATGTGGAATGAGGGATATCGTTTCTGACATCAAATGGACCTTCGCTAAAAGCAGAAAATTCCAGAAAGATGTTTACCTGTACTTGATGTACTACACAAAGTCTTTCAAGTGTGTGGATCATGAAAATCAATGGATAGCAGTGCAAAGATTAGGTTTTCTGAACACTTGATTGTGCTCATGAGGAACCTGTACACAGACCCAAGAGGCAGTTGTTATAACAGAACAAAGGGATAGAGAATGTTTAAAATCAAGAAAAGTATGTGCTAGAGTTGTATCCTTACACTGCAGTTCTTCAATCTGTATGCCGAGTAAATAATCCAAGCAATAAGCTGGATTATATAAACAACAACATGGCATCATGATTAGAGAAAGCCTCATTAGCAATCTATAATATAAAGATGATACAATATTGCTTGATGGAAATGAGTACTTATATAATATTTATTGATGAAGATCATAGACCACAGGCTTCACTATAGATTGGACCTCAATGTAAAGAAAACAAAATCCTCACAAGAGGACCAATAAATACAATAAATGTAGAAAAGATAAAAGTTCTCAAACACTGCATTCAATATTATCAACACTCCGGGAAACAGGAGTCAAGAAATCAAAGGACATACTGCATTAGTCAAACCTGGTGCACAAATCCTCATTAAAGTGTTCAAGAAAGACATCAGTTTGAGAACTAATGTGCACCTAACCCAAGCCATTTTCAATAAATAGTTCATATTGCATGTGAGAGCTGGACAATAATAAGGAAGACAGTAGAAGAATAAGTGCATTTGAGTTACAGTGTTGGTGAAGACTATTGAAAAGTCCCGTGGACTGCCAGAAGAACAAACAAATCAGTGCTGGAGAAAGTACAGCCAGAATGCTCCTTGGAAGCCAGGATGCTGAGAATTCGTCTCTCAAACTCTGGGCATGTTGTCAGGAGGGACCAGTCCCTGAAGAAGCACATCATGCTTGATAAAGCAGAGGATCCGTGAAAAAAAAAAAAAAAGGAAGACCGTCAACTAAGATGGACTGACAAGGAGCAGCAGCAATGGGCTCAAGTGTGAGGAAGGCACAGGACGGGGCAGTGTTTTGTTCTATTGTACAGGGGTGCTACGAGACAGAGCCACGTCAATGGCACCTAGCCACAATACCAACACTCTCAGCAGCATTTTGTTAAAATGTTCCGGCACTGATGCTGCCGCTCTCACACCACTTCTTGAACATCTACATTCTAAGTCATATTTCAGATTCACCTTGGCCATAGGCCAACTTTGTCAATAAACAAATAAGCCAGAGTCTTCATAAACCGAGGAAGAACACCAGAAGGCTTCCATTTCAAACTTCATCTAACAATTTTAGGATGTATGGTGTTTTAACCACTTCCAAATTTTGAGCCTCCCAGGACAGAAATGTGTCTTATTTACTAAGTCCAGCTTGCCTTCGAGTAATACTAAGAAATACTCATATTTAAATAGAAAACAAAACCAGCTGTCATCAAGTCGATTCCGACTTGTGACCACCCATGTATGTGTGCGCCACCAAGTTTCCAGTGACTCGTTCAAACACAGACTTGCAGGCCCTTTTCCAAGGTGCCTCCGGGTGGACTTGAACCTCCAACCTTTCAGCTACCAGACAAGTACACTAACCATTTGGACCATCCAGGGACTCCAATTTATACCCTAATCTTGATTCAGAAGAAATTTCATATGAATTCTATTTAGTTGTGAACTTCTATTTCTTTGAATTGTTGTCTCTTTTTGTTATGGTAGTGGTGGTTTTGTGTCACCAAGTCAGTTCCAACCCGCAGCAACCCTGTATGGGGTTTCCGAGGCTGTAAATCTTTACGGGAACAGAAAGTCTCATTTCTCATTTTTCTCCCTTGGAGAGACTAGCATACTTCAAAGTACTGCCTGTGAGGTTAGCAGCCCAGACACCACGCCTCTTTTGTCATACTCTTTATATTACGAACGTCTAAAGACTGGGTAATAATCAACTTCCATTTCTTTAGTAACTCTGAATTCTAAAATTATTAATTAGCAACTTCTTGAGAGCATTTGGTAACTGCTAAAATGCCGATTTAAGTGGTTCCTTTGGTAGCACTAAATTTTCAGAGGTCAGAAGCATCAGATTTATAGGCAAAGAATATGCTCATCAGAGAGGAATAGCTCAAGGTACTCCACAGTCTTCTTTGAGAAAAGTGGTTAGTCCATTTGCCTTGGTTCTTAAAATATAAGCATCTCAGCTAGCCTGGACCGCAAGGTCAGCAGTTCAAACCCACCAGCCATATCTCAGAAACCCTATACAGGGTCACTATGAGTTGGAACCATTTCAATGGTACTTAACTATAAAGAAGTAACAGTTTACGAAATTTACATAATGATTAACAAAAAACAGGATGATCATATATTAATTCTTTTCTTAATTCTTGCACAGAAAAATGTGATGATTGACCAGAATACTTCTATAAAAGGAGTCATGGTTTGGTGCTGTGGGTTAATGTACTAGGCTGTAAAGTCAAGATCATTGGTTCAAGCTCACCAGCCACTCCTCACAAACCCTATACAGGTTTGCTACAGGAACCAAATCAATCTCACTTAACAACAACATTGTAATATTGCTTATTCCACCAGGAAAAAACAAATTAAATGTTTTTGTGTGTCTCTGAGTTGGTTGTTACTCACAGTGACCCTGTATAGGGTTTCTGAGAGCAGATAGGGGTTGGAACTGCTGACCTTATGGTTAGAAGTCCAGTGCTTATCCTACAGTGCCACTCTAGGGGTCAAAAATGACAGGCAGGGACCATTTAAAAGAAAAAAACCAGTAAATTAAAGAAAGATATAAAATTATTGTTGTTGTTGTCAAGTGCCGTCGAGTAGGTTCTGACCCATAGTGACCCTGTATAGGGTTTGCGAGGGGCAGCTGGTGAGCTTGAACTGCCGACCTTGCAGTTCAAACAGCTTTGCATTCTGGCGAATTAACCCACAGTGCCACACCAGGGCGCCTTTATTAATATGTGACAAGATAATTTCATTAAAGAAAATTCTCCAGAGAGGATGAAATTAATTATATAAAAAAGCATTCTGTTCAATGCATATATTTTGCAACAGCAAAATAAGCAATTTTTCAATAATAAAGACCTAGATCTTCTTTAACTTCTCCATATTATGATGATGTATTTCTAACCTAGGTTCAAATTATATTAACATGCAAATTATTTGCATATTAAATGAAACATATAAAAATTACCCCAAAAAATGCTTCACACCTTATCAGACTTGTAGTTTAGATCCTCTGCTTATACAAAAATTTTCCAGTTTCCAAAACACTCATGTATTTCAAAACTTGGCAGTACTTGACAACGATCACCCTTTATATTTATTTATATACAAATAAAAAATGTCATTTAGGGTTCTGATTACAGGAGAAAGGTTGTCTTTCCTACTAGGTTCAAGAAATCCCTACTCTCCCCATCTTCAATTAAAAGCAGTATTAGTATTAAATCTAGCAATGTAAGATTACTTTGTTCATTAAAATTGAAATTGATAAATCAAAGTAGTTTTTTAAATATTCACAAAATTTCAAATTTAAATTAAAAGCAAATCAACTACACATCTTTCCATTCTCTGTTTAAGACGAGTCTAAAAACCAAAGAAATATGCATAATGTACTACCTAAATGTTCACAATCAGAAACGTGTAAATGAGAACATAACTGACAGTCATATAATAACAATTTACAGACCTGATGAAAATTACAAAGGTCATGGGTCCCCTCCTTACCTTGTCATCTCCAGGACAACGGTATAAATTCTGGAAAGTGCTAATGATGTTATTACTAAATCTGGGTGCAAACACATCCTTTTCTTGACCAAACTGGTGTCGAGACTGTCGCACGATGGAGTCAATCACGTAAAGTCCAGGTACTTTGTATTCTGGTTTACACTGAAGAGAAAGAGAAGAGCGGGAAGTGGAAAGGTAAAATTCTGCATGGACAAAAGTCACCATAAATACAAAATAACTGCTCCTGTAGGAGAAAGAATATTCACACGCATCATCAGACTTCAGAAACAGCATTTTAAAGAACATGTGCGTTACTCTAAACATTCGACTGTTCAAATGCCAGTCACCTAAATTGCCAAGGAATACAGCACAATAGCGTACTAGTGGTTACAAATCAAGCTGCTAACCTCAACGTTGGCAGTTTGAAACTACCAGCTGTTCTGTGGGAGTAAGATGAGGCTTTCTGCTCCCGTAAAGATGTGCAGCCTCGGACACCCTGTGTAGGGTCACTATGGGTCAGAATCAACTCCTGGTAATTAACAACAGAAACAACAACTGCACAATGGTTTTAATTAACCCCTCCCCTCCAAAAAAAGCCTTGGTAAATACAGTGCTTTATAATTTAACATTTTTAAAAAGTGATTTTAAAGATACATGGAAGAAAGACACAACATCAGAGAAGGGCTATAGAAAAAGCACAGTCAATGTGAGTTAGACTTCATCTGGGAGACCTAACAGACAGCATTCTGAAAGGACACACATCCAACAGTAAACGACTACATTCTGAACACACTGGGACCCAAGGGTCAAAACTCTTCTCAAATGTTCTACCTATGAGACATAAGGCATTATCATTATAATTGAGTCCATTTCAGACAATTCTACAGTTTTATATACATTATGAAATATACCCTTTCAAGCTGTTTTCCACTTCCATTGACTTGCTCCTGAGAAACCCAAAGGGGCAGTTCTGTTGTGTCCGATGGGGGTGATAAGAGTCAGACTGTCTAAAGAGCAGTGGGCTTGTTGGCTGGGTTGTTTTTTTTAAGACCAAGTTGAAAAGAAGCTAGAGCCAACATAAAACCTTAAGTCTCTCTTTTAAGTTTATTAATAAAGTTAATTAAGTTTATTAACTTAGCCATATAGCACTCAATGTTTTAAAGACTTTCTTCCATGAGAAATATGGCCAGTTCTAATAAAACAAAGTAGATTAAAAGGAAATGCCTGGCAAATAAGGTATAATTTTAAAATAGTAATATAATGATGGCAAAAGCCAACTTTAAGAATAAGTTTCTAAGACTCTGTTGTTATGTGCTGTGGAGTCAGTTCCGACTCATAACGACCCTACACAGGGTTTCTGAGGCTGTAAATCTTTACGGGAGCAGACCGCTTCATCTTTCTCCCATGGAACTGCTGGTAGTTTCGAACTGCTGACCTTGCGACTCACAGCCCGATTCGTAACCACTACGCTACCAGAGCAGTAGAAAATACTTTTAAATACTCTTTTGGTCCAGTGTTTCTGATCTATTTTCTGCATAAAACCAGGAAACCAAACCCACTGTCACACTCATAAAGACACCGATGCACAGAGTAAAACTACACCACACTGTTTTCAAGACTGTAAGTTTTATGGAAAAGGAATCTTAGTGTGGTGCTGCAGAGTAGCTGTAAGGTCAGCAGTTCAAACCCACCAATTGCTCCTGTAAAAGATTTACAGCCTCAAAAGTCCTGTAACAAAGTCACTTATGAGTCAGAATCAATTTGATGGGAGTGAGTGAATCTTTATGAAAGCAGACTGGCATCTGATTCGTCATATCAATTTCTTTGCAAAAACTTTATCTGTAAGTTCTTTATTTTAAGTCAAGAAGAAACTTCTAGCACCATTCACAACTGTCTGTTGTGGTGGTGCTGTAGGCTAGGCATTGGGCTGTTAACCATAAGATTCACACTCATTTGCTCTCCACCATCCCAAAACCCCTGTATGTTGTTGTTATTAAGTGTCACTGAGTCAGTTCCAACTCACAGCAACCCTATACATAACAAGATAAAACACTGCCTGGTTCTGGGCCAACATCATAATCATTGCTACATTTGAGACCATCACTGCCAACACTGTGCCAATCTAGCTCCTTAGGGGTCCTTCCTCTTTTTCTCTGACCCTCTACTTTACCGAACATGATACCCTCCAAGACTGGTCCGTCCTGACAACATTTCTGAAGTATGAGAGACGAAGTCTAGCCATCCTGACTTTAAAGGAGCACTCTGGCTGTACTTCTTCCAACACACATTGGTTTGTTCTTTTGGCAGTCCACGGTACTTTCAATGTTCTCCTCCAACACCATAACTCAAAAGCATCAATTCTTCTTCAGTCTTCTTTATTCACTGTCCAACTTTTGCATGCATATGAGGTAACTGAAAATACCATAGCTTGGGTCAGGCACACCTTAGTTTTCAAACTGGCATCTTTGCCCAATGCATTACAGCATTTGACTGCTGCTTCCCTGAGTGTTGACAGTTGATCTGAGCAAAATTAAATCTTTGACAATTTCAATCTTTTCTCCAATTATATGGATGCTGTTTATTGCTCTAGTTGAGAGGATTTTTGTTTTCTTTTCATTGAAGTGCAACCCACACCAAAGGCTGTGATCTTTGTTCTTCATCAGAAGTATTTTAAGTCCTCTTCGCTTCAGCAAGTAAGGTTGTTTCATCGCAAGTTGTTAATGAGTCTTCCTCCAACCCTGATGCCATGTTTTTCTTCGCACAATGCAGTTTCTCATATTATTTGCTCAATATACAGGTTAAATAAGTATGGTGAAAGAATACAATCCAGGCGCACACCTTTCCTAATTTTAAACCATTCAGTATTCAGTGTTCACTTGTTCTGTTCAAAGGACTGCCTTTTGGTCTATGTATATTTCCTCATGAGTACAATTAAGTGTTCCAGAATACTCATACTTCGCAATGTTGTCTACAGTTTGTTATGATCTACACAATCAAGAGCCTTTGTGTAGTCAATAAAGCACAGGTAAACATCTTTCTGGCATTCTCTGCTTTCAGCCACGATCCATCTCATGTCAACAGTGATAGCCCTCATTCCATGTCCTCTTCTGAAACCGGCTTGAACCAGTTTCTCTGTTCTCTGTCAATGTATGGTTGCAGCCATTTCTGTATTACCTATAATAAAACTTAACTCACATGGGACATCATTGATATGGCCCGAAGATTTCCCCATTCCGCTGGGTCTCCTCTCTTTGGAATGGGCACAAATACGGATCTTCTCCAGTCAGTTGGCCAGGAAGTTGTCCTTTAAATGTCTTGGCAGAGAGGAGCAAGTGCATCATTTTGTTGAAAGATTTTAATTAGAATTCGATCAATTCCCGGTGCTGTGTTCTTTGCCAATGACTTCAATGCACCTTGGACTTCTTTCAGAATCATTAGCTCTTGATCATATGCTACTAACATCCTTGATCAAACATGCAATCAAGATGATTGGAATGCAAAGATTGTAAACAAAAAGGAAGGACGAGCAGTTGGAAAGTATGGCCATGGTGATACAAACGATGCTGGAAATCACATGATCGAATTTTGCAAGACCAATGACTTCTGCATTGCAAACACCTTTTATAAGCAACATAAAAGACAACTGTACATATGGACCTCACCAGATTGAATATACAGAAATAAAACAGACTTTATCTATGAAAAGAGATGGTGGGAAAGCTCCATATTATCAGTGAAAACAAAGAAAGGGAACTGTGGAATGGATCATCCATTGCTCATACGCAAATTGAGTCTGAAGCCGAAGAAAACTAAAACAAGTTCACAGGAGTCAAGATGGTGGTGGTGGTTATGTGCCGTCGAGTCGGTTCCAACTCATAGAGACCCTGTACAGTGTTTCCGAGGCTGTAAATCGTTATGGGAGCAGAAAGCCTCATCTTTCTCCCATGGAGAAGATGGTAGTTTCGAACTGCTGACCTTGCGGTTCGCAGCCCGATTCGTAACCACTATGTTACCAGAGCTCCTTCCTTATGACCTGGAATATATCCTGCCTGAATTTAAAGATCATCTGAAGAGATCTGATGCATCAGACACTAAAGACTGAAGACCAGAAGAGTTGTGGGATGCCATCAAGAACATCATAGACTTAGAAACCCTATATAGGGTCACATTAAGTTGGAATTGAATTGACTAAAATGAATTTGATTGCACATTGCAGGATTCTGGCTGTTAAGTGCTTAATATATTTCGTAAAAAGGACAATAATTTTTGTGTTTCAACATTCAAGTTTTACATTCACTAAACAAAACAGTTCAAAAATGTCTACAGGGTAAAGAGAACAAACAAGATGGCAGATCAGGTCGAAGTACAGTAAGGAGCTCCGCCAACAACAACACAGAATACCCGACCAAGCAGGCTCAGGGGATGGTCCCAGAACTCTGAACCACATATAAAGGAATATTTAGAAGGTTGGAAGGCTCACAGCTGGGGGAATTTGTG
>NW_006408635.1:2379936-2403566 GCF_000296735.1 Chrysochloris asiatica | reverse complement strand
AGTGAATAACTGTTAACATGACTAATCGTGACTGTCACACTTGTAAAGGTAGAAATTTTGCAACAAAAAAAGGGGAGTGGTTAATCTTACAGTCCAGAAACAGAGGACCCTAGGACCATCAAGAGAGGAACTCACAAGCAGAAAGCAGGACCTTATCCAGAGAAGCAGCTCCAGAGATGGGGACATGGAGGGGGAGTGGCTGAGGACTCTTTAGATTCATCAACTAAGAAGAGATGGACTAAGAACTGGTGGCCAGGAGCAGACTTGTAGAATGTGCCCTTTGGAGATGTAAATTATTATATATGCCGAAGTGGGAAAAAATAAAATAAAATAAATAAATAAAAGACAAGTTTTAGTTTAAAAAAAAAAAAGTCTACAGGGTAGACAATATACAACATGAGGGCGGTTAGCAGAGGAAAGAAGGTAGCAGGAGACACGGGGAGGAATGCAATCGATAAAGTGAATAGAGGTAAATGCTGTTAACCGTTGGTGTTCCGAGAGGATTGCAACCATGTAACGAGGCAAAGTAGATGATTTACTGGATCTAAGACTAATAATCTGCTCTGCAGACTGTCACTCAAATCACAACAAAAAGTGGAAGGTAAAAGGCTACTCTGTTGTGAAAGTTAACATTACTGGAAATCTGAAATTGTTAATATTTTCCCTCATGTACGAAAAATCAAGTACATGTGCCCTCTACCCTTCAGCTTATAAAAGGGGGCTTCAAAAAGTTCATGGAAAATGAAATGGAAAAACAGAGGAATCTTTCCACACATTTTGGAAGCCCCTCCCTCACACAACCAGCCAAAGCTTTATTCCTTAGACTACCATAAATGCAGAGATATTATTGTCCTAGCTTGGTACGTAATTTCTCTCAGTGAAGAGGAGAAGGCTTTTTAAACATAATGAACACCAGGACATCTACTTTGCTAAAAGCATTCTTCAGTGCCTCACATATAAATAGTGGTTGTGCTAGTTGTTCGCCACCAAGTTGACTTCCAACTCACAGCGACCCTGTATAGGTCACAGCGACCCTGTATAGGGTTTCCAAGGCTGTGATTCTTTATGGGAACAGAAAGCCTCATCCTTCCTGGGAGGAGCAACTGGTGGGTTCAAACTACTGACCTTGCAGCCAGCAACCCAGTTCATAATCCACTATGTTACCTTCAAATATAAATAGATGCTCAAAAATGAATTTACTGATACTCATTTTCAAACACACAAAATAACCCTGATGTATAAATGTATTGTTTTATATAAAAGTGATTAACTTGAGAATAAGAATGGAACTTCTTAGGAGCATAAGAGTAGAACTGCAGTTATGGACTTTAATATAGTGAGGTACAACAATACAAATAATTTACGCAATGATTTTTTTAAATAACCATGCCCTTTTGTTTGATTTATAATAAAATCTTTGATGACAAACTCAGCACTGCAGAAAGAATCATGAGTGAATGCTACAATAGTGTACTCTTTTCTGCACTACTGTGAAGACCCAGAACTGTAAACACATTTCAGTACTAATCTCTCAGGGTCTGTGGGAAAACAGCTTGTTCCATAGTACAGGTATTCCTCGATGATTTGGCAGGTTCAGTTCCAGACCACCACAATCAAGTGATTATCGAAATAAAGACAGTCACGTGACTCTTTTGGTTTTCCAGTGCATATAAAAGTGATGTTGAGACTAAACCGTATTAAGTGTGTAACAGCATTAAGAAAATATTTGATATAGTGTGACAATGAACAAAATGTGACAAAGACACAAAGTGAGTACATGATGTTGGAAAAATGGCAGTGATAAAATTGTTCAGCACAAGGTTGTCACAAAGCTTCAATTCGTTGAAAAACAAAACAAAACAAACCCACATTCTGCAAGTGCAAAAGAAAAGGGCGGGGGGGGGGGGGCAGAAAGCTTCATCTTTCTCCTGCAGAACAGATTTACTGCAAACTTGGCAGTTAGCAGTCCAGTGCTTACCCAACTCTAAATGTCCCCCTGGCACGATGCCAGAGAGTAACGAGATACAGAGTTCTAGTTAGTGCTGTATAGTAACACCCACAGCCACTCCTCAGACACTCTATACAAGGTCACTGTGAGTCGGAACCTACTCGACGGCACACAACAACAACCATCGAGATATGGACTTTAAATTTCACAGAATCATTTTTATTAAAGTATATTCCAGTTATTATCCTAAAGTCTCTATGGAAGAATGTTATAAGAACAAACAAAAAAATTCACTTCTGTATTTAAAATAAACAACTCCTTAGGAAACAGCCATGTGTAGATGACCCACCTGAATTCTGTCATACCTATTCCACATGGAGAATGTTATCAGAAACAGAACTCACTGAGACATGGAATTAAGAATGGGACTTGGACATATTCCTATTTCTCCTCTATGTCCTCCTCCTCGACGGCTGTAAACGGGATAGCAGAGGGAGAGTATCCTCAGCTCCCCCCTCAAGATACATGCTTAAATAAGAAACCAGTAATAGTTGGCAATGTAACGCTGACTAATCTACATTATTTATAATTGAAATCTGTTAACATTTGTTAATTAAAATCAAAATCATTATTGATAATCCTGTCAATTAAGAAATCGTGTTAAGCTTACTTCTCTTTAACAGCCATACAAAACGTTTCCTAAGATTGTGTTTCCTTTTTATAAAACAATAATCATCATATCTTATTTAAGAATCCCTACTATAATGCAAAAGGAGCTCTGGCAGCGTAGTGGTTACAAATCAGGATATTAAGCTCAGGGTCAGCAACAGTTCAAAACTACCAGCCGTTCCACAGGAGAAACATGAAGCTTTCTGTTCCCGTAAAGATTAATAGCCTCAGAAACCCTAAGCAGGGTCATTATGAGTCAGAATTCCTCCATGGACACCAGCACTACAGTGCAAAATGATGGAGGGTGGAAGGAGATGACAGAGCCAAAAGCACCTTCTCAAGACAACAGACTCAAATAAAAACAAAATTGTCTCTGCTCCTAATAAAAGAAAGCTAAACAAGTCCAAATTTAATACACAGCTTAGGAAAAAATACATGGCTGAACCTGATGACAAATGGAGAAAAGACACAAGTGATCAAAGACTTCATTTTGCTTGGATCTATAATCAACACTCATGGAAGCTACAGTCAAGAAATATAAACTATATATTGCATCACACAAATCTGCTGCAAAAGATCTCTTTAAAGTGTTCAAGAGCAAAGCTACCAGTTTGAGGACTAAGGTGAGTCTGATGCCAGGTATGGTAGTCTCAACTGTCCCCTATCCTGGTGTAGTGCTGTAGGATAAGCACTGGGCAGCTAATTGCAAGGTCGGCAGTTCAAATTCACCCGCTGCTCCTCAGAAACCCTACACAAGGTGGCTATGAGACACAACCCACTTCAAGGCACTTAACAACAACAACATATGCATGTGAAAGTTGGACAGTGAATCAGGGAGACCGTAGAAAAATTGGTACATTTGAACAAAGAATGGTGTTAAAGAAGATACCAACATCATGGACTGCCAGAAGAACCAACAAATTTGTGTTAGGGAAGAAGTACATTCAGAATGTTTCTTAGAAGCCAGTATAGTATGGCCTGATTTCGTCTCTCATACTTCAGACATACCATGAGGAACCAGTCCCTGGAGGATACCATGGTACAGCGAAAAGTCAGAGACAAACAGGAAGACACACACACACAGCAGGAGATGGGTTGGCACAGTGGAAGCACCAATGGGCTCAAGTGTACCAACAATTGTGAGGATGGCACAGCATCGGGCAGTTGTACCTGGGGTCACTATGAGTCAGATCAGACACAGCAGCACCTAACAACAACCACCTGATGTGAAAATGCTTAATCTGAAAAGTACCAGTGGTCACTTTTTTTGTGTACTTTTTTTGGAGTCCTGGCGTGGCGCTGTAGGATAAGCCCTCGATCACAGTGTCAGTTTGAACTTCAAGGTCAGCGATTCAAATCCACCAGTCACTCCTGAGAAACTCATACAGGGTTGCTATGTGTCGGGAGGGGTACCCTACAGACTTCAGTCATGATCCTACATAAGTTCCCTCCTCACCATACTAATTAATCTGAACATATTCTGATTTCTGTACTTTTCTGTAAGTGCATATATATTTTACAACAATAACAAAAAATGTTTATATAAACATCCCTGACTTCTTAATAAATTGCAACAGGCAAGAGGCAAATTTAAAAAGAGTGAGGACATAGGACTAATCTAAAGTAGCCGAGGCATAGGGACCTGCCAAAAGAAACACATAAGGCAAATGTGAATCTGGAAATGTATTCTTTTTAAAGTATTTGTGTCCAAGTTTTTGGTATTAACTGCCGTAGAGTTAGTTCTGACTCACAGTGACCCTGTACAGGGATTGAACCACCGACTTTGCAGTGCATGCTCCAATGTTTATTCCACCAGTGCCATGCCCCACCACAAAGGCTGTGTGTACCCCGATAAAAACACACGGTTAAAGGATACTGAAAGCTGTACGAAAGCATTTGTGAGTATGTATGTGCACACGTATCTTTCAATATAGAGTCTACTCTCCCTCTATGAAACTGTCAAAAGCCACAAGTGTAAATGCACCAACCTTAAAAAGGAGGTTTTACAAAAAAAAAAAAATCGTAAAATACCAACCACCCACACTGTACATAAAAGTACAGATCAAGGTTCTGGAAAACTGAAGTGTTCATCATAGTTACCCCCAGATTGTTAACAGTTTTTCATATGCCATGCACTGGGAAAATATATGTTACTTGATAATGTTTTAGACTTTCTCTCATTTGAAATTTTGAATCATAGCCAGATGCTCATAAACTAATACAGTAACTCACCTGCAGACCACTGTCAGAGCCCAGAGAGAAATGTTTTGTTGGCCTTCAGAAATCTAAGAGTAACCACAGTACCTACAACATGTCTGTCTACAATAGCACATGGTTCCAAGAGACAATAGCTGATCCTATGCTGGTTCTAATGTGCACCTGACACAAGCTAAGTTGTTCTCAACAGTCTCAGATACATGCGAAAGCTAGACAACAAATGAGCAAAACCACAGGAGAATTAATACATATAAATTATGGTGTAGGAGAAGAATATTGCAGAACTGTGGGGTGTCAGAAGAACCAACAAATCTGTGTTGGACAAAGTACAGCCAGAATGCTCTTTAGAAGCAAGAGTAGCAAGACTTCGTCTCTCATACTTCAAGCATGTTATCAGGAGGGACCAGTCCCAGAAAAAGAGCATCATGCTTGGTAAAGGAGAGGGTCATTGAAAAGGAGGAAGACTCCCAATGACATGGATTCACAGAGGCTGTAACAAAGAGCTCAAACACACACAGCTTTTGAGGATGGTACAGGGCCAGGCTGTGATTCACTCTTGTTGGACAATGGTTCACTATGAGTCACAACTAACTTGACAGCAGCTAAAAAAAACAATCTGGTTTTACAGCACACATTTGTTTGTAGTACTAAGAAAAAGGAAACACGATTTCCAAATTTAAAAAAAAGAAGGTAACTAACTAACGCCACATATTTTTTAGACGGAGAATGAGAACTCACAAACAACAGAATGGTTGACTGTGCTATCATCATAGTTGTTCAGTACTGTACGTTATTCTAAGCATGAGTGTGACTAAAATGTGTGTATTTCATGCATAAGATTGAAAACCTATATACAGTAAACCTGCAAAAGCCAGGGCATGGGTAAGGTGGAAACCTTCCATGAAGGGAAAAACTATTTCCCACTGAAAGGAGCAACAGAAAAATGATAAGACTGCATCCTGTCAAAGGTGGAAAACTTGCCAGAGCCAGAAAAATCAGGCATTCCCGTCGAGTTCTAGCTCTCATAGGTTTCACTGGAATACACAAGATGAAAGAAATTTCTCATGACTTTGTATAAATAGTATTTCTTACTCCAAACAAAATTCTAAGTCAGTAACTTTACAGACTGCGTTCCTGTGAGATGATGTTGTTGTTAAGTGACGTCGAATCGATTCCCACCCATAGCAACCCTGTATAGGGTTTCCAAGGAGTGCTGGTGAGCCTGAACAACCAATCTTGTGGTTTAAACGGCTTTGCAGTCTGGTGCATTAAGCCACAGGGCCACACCAGGGTTCCTTTGAGATGACATGTCCATGGACTTTCTCAAAGGCTACTGGGCAGAAAACACACAGGTGGAATGGGGCCTTGTGTTGCAGTGGGCTGGAGGTGGGGGTGGGTGGGAGGCAAGGCACCACTGCTCCACTTTGGTCTAATTTTATCGCTTATCCCCCCCATACTAAGTTGCCAAAAGAATGGCAAGCCAAAAAAAAATTTTTTAATGTATTATAAAAATACACTAATGTGAACATTAAAAATTAAAAATAAACTTCATTCTGCAAAAAAGCACTGTGTTGAAAATGAAATGTTAAACTACAGACTGGCGGGAAACTGATCAGTCATATGCTGATGGTCAATGTAAAATGGGATTGCTGTTCTGAAAAATAATTTTAGATTATTATAGATTCAACTAAGGAGGAGCTCTGGTAGTGTAGTGCTTACGAATGGGGCTGCGAACCTCAGGGACAGCAGTTCTAAACTACCAGCTGTTCCACGGGAGAAAGACGAGGCTTTCTACTCCTGTAAAGATTTACAGACTCAGGAACCCTGTGCAGGGTCACTATGAGTCAGAACCGACTCAACGGCACATAATTACCACCACCATAGATTCAACTACATGTGAATCTACAAATACATCAAAATAGAATAAAATTGTGGAAAGTGAAATTGAAAATACGCATATACACACCATTTACCCATTAAACTAATCCCACAATTCAGTGCCCAATCTCTAGGTTGAACAGATATCCACCAGATATCTAGACTGTCAACAGTCTAGAAAACCCTAGGGGCAGGGCTACTCTAAACTAAGCTCTCTAGGAAATCCCTGCACACAATAAAGCAGCTTTAGGCATCATCACTGCCCTTCTTGTGTCCAGTGGGTTCTGACTCAGAGCTACCCCATAGATCAGGGAACTGCTGCAGAGTTTCCAAGGCTGCCACCTCCCAGGGGCACACTAACAAGTCTTTTCTCCCTCAGAGTAACAGCTTCAATCCTCTCTCTGATTTTTCAGTTTGCAGTCACCAACACTGTAAACTGTTTCATCACCAAAGCCCCTTCATTTTAGACATTAAAAAACCTAGTGCCATCACAACAAATGGCAGCTCATAGTGGCCCATTGTTTTAGGTTTCTGAGTCTGTAAATCCTTAAGAGAGCCAAAAACCTGATCTTTCTCCCAAGGAGTGGCTGGTGGGTTTGAACCACTAACCTTGCAGTAATCATTCCAACGCTTATCCTACAGGGCTACTTATACTTTAGACATTAAAAACCAAAACCCACTGCCACCAAGTCAATTTCAACTCATAGCAACTCTAAGCAGGGTGTCCAAAGCTGTAAATCTTCACAGGAGCAAAACCCTCATCTTTTTCCTATGCAGTAACTGGTGGATCTCATGGTTAGTAGTCCAGTGTGTAACTGTGATGCCACCAGAGCTACTACTTTAGACGTTATTACTATCTAGTGCTTTCAAGTTGGTTCCAACTCAGAGAGCGACCCTGTAAGGGGATTCCAAGGAGTGGCTGGCAAGTTTGAACCTCCAACCTGTAGGTCAAACCAACCTTGTTGTAACGTGCTTATGCTCCATTGAAAAAAAAAATCTGAATGCTTTGTTGTTGCTAAGCACCTTACAGTCAGTTCAGACTAAAGTCAACTCTGTGTGACGTTTCCAAGGCTTTTTAAATCTTTTTTGGGAATAGAAAGCCTTATCGTTCTTAAGAACAATGAAATTTTCCATTTTTATTTCACATATTGATTTAACTAACACATACTTGTTACTTTATTTCTACGTGTTAGCCACAAATTCTGTAAAATAATTAGCTCAAAACCAGTTGTATCAAGCTGGAAGTACCGAGAGAAATCCTGGTGTGGCGCTGTAGGGTAATACACTGGACCACAAGGTCAGTCTGATCCACAAAGTTGGTGGTTCAAGCTCACCAGCTACTCCTCGGAAACGCTATACAGGGTCAATGAGATGGAACTGACTCAACAGCACTTAACAACAAGTACTGAGAACACAAGACTTTTAAGAACAGAGACAAAAAAAAGAGGAAACACACAAAAAGTTGACTTATTCAAGATTACCTACCTGGAAGTGACATAGTAATCTCACTTTAATTCTTACATCCATTTCCCAATTATATTTATTCAACAACAATGCTACAGCTGTGCTGAAGTCTTAAAGTGTGCTTACATCAAGTAGCATCAACATAAACAAAGTACAAACCTAAATTAATTACAATAAAAGAAGGTAAGTCTTACGGACTTCTGCCCAAACTATGGCACCAATCGGCTAAGGATCACAAACAAGATGGCCAATAGCTACAATTTTAGTCACTAGTGTGGTGATGCTGGATAAGCAATGGAATGCTAACCTCAAGGTCAGCGGTTCAAACCCACCAGCCACTCATCAGAAATCATATACAGGGTCACAGCAAGTCAGAAAAAACTCCACGGTACTCCAACAATCTTTATGTGTGCTGGTGGCGCTAAAGGACAAACACTGGACAGCTAACCTCAAGGCCAGTGAATCAAACTTCCAGCTGCTCCTCAGAAACCCTACACAGGGTCACTATGAATCGGAACCAATTTGACAGCACTACACAATAACAACAGTCATCTTGGATATAGTTTACAAATAGCACTAATAAATGTACTCAAGACAGTTTCTGCTTCATCTCCGCCTGCTTGACCTGAGAGTTAGAACTGCAGGTCTGTAAACAAAGATGTAGAAATGGAAAACATGAACAGAAGTGGCTTGTACACAGTATTTTTATGCTACCTATATATAATAAAATGAGCTCTGGTAGCGTAGTGGTTACGAATCAGGCTGTGAACCTCCGGGACAGCAGTTCGAAACTACCAGCCGCTCCGCGGGAGAAAGATGAGGCTTTCTGCTCCCATAAAGATGTACAGCCTTGGAAACCCTGTACAAGGGGCGCTATGAGTCGGAACCGACTCCATGGCACATAACAACAACAACAATATATAATAAAAGGAGAGGTATTAGCTAGGCAAACAGTTTAAAATGGCAAGTTAAAATATTAAAAGCTAAAAGCAATAAATTATAATTTCATTAAAAAGTCATTTATTAAAAATCAGTAATTTGACACTATTTTTACATGACAAGATTGTTCATTATAACAATGCAAATTTGTCAAAAACATCGAACTGAGAGCCACTATTTTCATAATTATCCAAAATGCACCCTTATTTTATTTTTCAATTAGAAAATAAGGTAAATGGAATCATTTTTCAAATACTCTATTAATTTAAACTCAAGCATTTGATTTAAAGGAGACCTGCACAAAGCATTAACATTTATAATATATTTAGAATATTTATGGAAAATTATGTACTTACTTTCTGAATGAATTTTTCAACACTCTGTACCACATGTTTATAAAACTAAAAAGGAAAAAAAATAAAAGTATGATTTTAAAATCTGTCCACTTAGATGAGAATTTTCCTCCAACCATATTTCTATTATAGATCTATCAAAACAGTACATTTTAATTAAGAATTCTAATACATTCAGTCATTCACCATCATAAGCACCTAGCTGTGCTGATTGGTAAAGGGTGCTTTGATGTAACTATATGGTCAGTATGTCCAAAGTGTATTACTTTAACATAGACACAAAAGAACTCTATCAAAGTCTTTATTAAAGCATACTTTGGCAAATAGTGGTATTGATCACAAAGTAACTGTGGTATTAAGATGTATATTCCTAGTTTCATTAACAGCAGGAAATGTACAAATTTCCTGTATCCATTAATGAAGGACTGTTATTGTTAAGTGCTGTAATCAAGAAATCAAATAGCATGAATTAATGTATGCAAGTAGGCTGTCACCTTCATTTAATTAATCCTGCACTTTAATTTCAAGGTCAGCAATTAGAAACTACCAGCTAACTCTTCAGGAGAAAGATGAGGCTTTCTGCTCTCGTCAAGATTTACAGCCTCGGAAACGTAATGCAGGGTGGCAATGAATCGGAACCAACTCCAAGGTGGCTAACCACCACTTATGGGGGAAAAAAAGGTGTGTAGAAAGAGACATGGGATTCCTGGTGTGGCACTGTAGGATAAGCAGTGGAACGCAAAGTCTGTGTGAAATACAAGATCAGGGGCTCAAATTTATCAGCTGCTCCTCCAAAATTCTATGAAGGGTCGCTATGAGTCAGAATCAATTGAACAGCACTTAACAACAACAACAACTGCGCAAAACATTTGAGCTATTCCATTATTTCCACCTACATCAAATAAAGGAAAACACGTAAGATTTAAGATCCATAACACATAACACTATGAACAGAAATTATGTATTTAACAACACATAAAAAAACTAGACTATATGTTTCACAAATGTGAACACTTTAAATGAAAATAGTTTAATGAGAAAATGTGTTTAAATACTAATTTGATTACTCTTCTATTTATTCATTTAATCTCATGCATTATAACTTTACAAAATCCCCAGACTGAAAACATACAAAAACATTCAAGTGAACTGCAACATGAAATCCATTATTTATGAAATTAAAAATAAGGAAAATCTTATTACTCCTATTTCAATGTAATAAAAATCTACAATAAATTTGCTCTTGGTAAAAATTTACCTTACAGTGGCAATGACTTACTCAACAATTTTAAGCTAACAAAAGTAAAAAAAATTAAAAGCAATACAAGTCATCATTAGATACTTTATAGACATCTCCAGCAGTTAAAATCAATGCATTAAACAATGAAAAAAATACACAATGAAGTGAATAATTTCTAGAAAACAATTTGACAGCGCTTATTGATTCTAGAATAAACTCACTTACTCTATTGTAATCCCAAATTCACTAATTCATGTAGGACTTCTCCCACAGGTTATCCACGAGGCTTTGGGGACAAGGTACAATGCTAAAATCCACCCACTGAGACAGGGGCTGTGTGCTCTCTAAGTGAATGGTTTTTAGCATCCAAGACAACCAGAGGGCAGGGTTGAAGGGTATATGCTTTGGCTTGTGATGCATGGAGAGGATTGTAACCATGGCAATGTAACAATATACAATAGGATGAAAACTAATATTCTCCCATGTAAACTATCACATAATTCATAATAAAAGTTTTAAAAAAAAACAACCCACTGAAATGATAATTTTTCCAATCACTGATAAAACTCATTAGCATATTACTATGAAACATAGTTGTCATTTTGTCGTTGTTGTTGTTGTTAGGTGCCATCGAGTCCGTACTGACTCATAGCGACCTTATGCACAGCAGAACAGAACACTGCCCAATCCTGGGCCAAACTCACTATTGTTGCCATGCTTGAGTCCATCAATGCTGCTACTTGGCCAATACATGTTGTTGGGGGTCTTCCTCTTTTTCTCTGACCCTCCACCTTACCAAACAACCAAACATGATATCCTTCTCCAGTGACTGGTCCCTCCTGACAATATGGCCGAAGTATGAGACGAAGTTTGACCATCCTAGCCTCCAAGGAGCACTCTGTCTGCACTTCTTCCAACATGGATCTGTTGGTTCTTTTGGCAGCTCATGGCACTTTCAATATTCTCTTCCAACACCATAACTCAAATGCACCAATTCTTCTACCATCTTCCTTATTTACTGCCCAGCTTTCACATAACATATGAGGTTATTGAAAATACCATGGCTTGGGTCAGGCACACCTTAGTTTTCAAATTGGCATCTTTGCTCTTGAACACGTTAAATAGGTCTTGTGCAGCAGATTTGCCTAACGCAATACGTCCTTTGATTTCTTGACTGCTGCTTCCATGATAGTTTATAGTTGATCCAAGAAGAATGAAGTCCTTGACAACTTCAATCTTTTCTCCATTGATAAGAATATTGTTTATTGGTCCAGTGGTGAGGATTTTTGTTTTCTTAACACTGAGATGGAATCCATACCGAAGGCTGTGTTCATCAGTAAATGTTTTAAGTCCTCTTTACTTTCAGTAAGCATACTTGTATCATCTACATATCGCAGGTTGTTAATGAGTCTTCCTCCAATTCTGATGCCACGTTTTTTTCTTCATATAACCGAGCTTCTCAGATTATTTGGTCTCCATATAGGTTGAATAAGTACGGTGAAAGAATACAACCCTGTCGCAAAGGAAAAAAGGAAACGTGTGTGTATGTGTGTGTGTGTGTGTGTGTGTGTGTGTGTAAAAGAGAGTGAAGAAATAAAAACATATATGGTATCTTGTTAACTGTTACCAGAATGTTAAAAACTGGTAAATCCAAGGGAAGAATTGTTGTTGGTGTTGTTAAAGTGTTGTCAAGTTGGTTCCAACCTATAGCGACCCTGTAGAGGGTTTCTGAGGAGCGGCTGGTGCGCTTGAACCACCAACCTTTCTATTCAAACCAACATTGCAGTGCAGCACATTAACACAGGACCCCAAAGGGAGACTATGTGGTGCTTAATATTTTTGCAACTTCACCAAAAGCTTGAATGTTTTTCACTCTAAAAAACTAGACTAAAAAATTCTAACAATAAAACAAAATTATCCCACATACAGCATAATAACTAGAGGCACCAAGAGTTCGAATCCTAGCCCTATTTACTCTATTGAAATATACGCTTATACACTTCCACATCTGAAATATGGAAATATTAGCACCTTATGGTGCTGTGGGTTAAAGCATCAGACTTCAAAGCCGTTTGAACTGCAAGGTTAGTGGTTCAAGCTCACCAGAGGCTCCTCTGAAACCCGACACAGGGTCGCTATGGGTCAGTATCGACTTGACGGCACTTATTAACAACATATACCACAAGGTCAGTGGTTCAAACCAACCAGTCAATCCTCATAAAACCTAAACATTATTGCTATAAGTTGGAACTGACTCGACAATACTTAATGTACCACATGTAGTCTTTTCATTAAAAAAGTATTTTGTTCAACAGCAAAGTTATGTAAAATACATGAATTTTTCATACATCTTCACAAAACATACAGTAACATGTATGCTTACAAATGCTCAAGATGAAAGTAACAACCTGACCACAATGCAGAAGAGTATAGACAAAGTACAACTGTTGTTGTTGTTGTTGTTGTTGTTAGGCAACTTTGAGTCAGTACCTTAGGTAAAACAGAATGAAACACAGCCTGGTCCTGTACCAACCTCACAATCATTGCTGCTGCCTCTGTGCCAATCCATGTGGTTGGTCTTCCTCTTTTTTGCTTACCCTCCACTTTACAAAGCATGCTGTCCTTCTCCAGGGGCTGGTCACTCCTGATAAAATGTCCTAAGTATGAGAGATGAAGTCTGGCCATCCTAGCTTTTAGGGAGCATTATGGAAAACACTGATGTTTGCTCTTCTGGCAGTCCATGGTACTTTTTCTCCTCAAAAACCATGCATCAATTCTTCGATGATCTTCCATATTTACTGGCCAGCTTTCACATGCCTATGAGGCTACTGAAAATACCATGGCTTGGGTCAGGTGTACTTCAGTCCTCAAACTGACACCTTTGTTCTTCAGCACTTTAAATAGGTCTTGTGCAGCAGATTTGCCCAGTGTAATACATCAATTGGTATCTTGTCTGCTGTTTCCATGTGTGATCCTAGTAACATGAAGTCTTTGACAACTTCAATATTTTCACATTTATCTTGATGTTATTTATTGGTCCAGTGGGAAGGATTTTTCTTTTCTCTACATTGAGGTGCAAGCTGTACATATGGCTGTGGTCTTTGATCTTCATCAGTAAGTATTTTAAGTCCTCATCACTTTCAGCAATTAAGGTTGTATCTATCATCAGCCTATCGCAGGTTGTTAATGAGTCTTCAACTCTGATCCCACGTTTTTCTTCATATAATCCATCTTCTGGGATTATTTGTTCAGCATACAGATTGAACAAGTATAATGAAAGACTGGTGCATACCTTTCCCAATTTTAAACCATTCAGTGTTCCCTTGTTCTGTTCGAATAACTAACTGCCTCTTGGTCGATGTTACGGTTTCCTCACGAGCACAACCAAGTGTTCCTGAATACTCATTCTCCATAATGTTGTCCATTGCTTGTCATGATACACACAATCAAATGCCTTTGTGTAGTAAATCAATACAGGTAAACATATTTCTGGTATTTTCTGCTTTCAGCCAAGATGCATCTGACGTCAGCAATGATACCCCTCATGCCTTGTATGAACTCAGCTTGAACCCCAGAAGTTTGCATGCCAATGTACTGTTGCAATTTTTAAGTTATCTCTAGCAAAATTTTACTTGCATGTGATATTAATGGTTTTGTTAGATGATTTCTGTATTCCCTTACCTCTCGTTGAAATAGGCACAAATATGGTTCTTTTCCAATCAGTTGGCCAGGTAGCTGTCTTCCAAATTTTTTAGCATAGATAATTGAGTATTTTCTTCGCCGCATCAGTTTGCTGCAATATTTCAATATGTATTCCATATATTCCCACTGTCTTATTCTTTGCCAATGCTTTCAATGCACATTGGACTTCTTCCTTCAGTATCGCTGGCTCTTGAATTAGTTGAACATCGACCATTTCGTTTTGGTACAATGACTCTCTGTATTCCTTCCACCTTCTTTTGATGCTTTCCATATCATTCTGTGTTTTACCCACAGAATCCTTCAGTATTGCAAATTGACACATGCAGTTTTTCTTCAGTTCCCTCAGCTTGGTTTCCTAACTCTAGATTTTTACACATTTCATTATATTTGACGTCTTCTCAGGTTGCCCTTTGAATTTTTTTATTCAGCTCTTTTGCCATCTCATTTCTTACATTTGCTTTATCATCTCTATGCTGAAGACCAAGTTTCAGATACTCTACTGACATCCATTTTGGTCTTTTCCTTCTCTCTTGTCTTCTCAACGCTGCTTTTGATGTCATCACACAACTTTTCTGGAATTCCAGTCATTCGTGTCTAATGCATCTAGTCTCTCTTGAGCTGACCTCTAAATTCAGATGAGATTATGCTCAAGATCATATTTTGAGTCTCATGGACTTTTTAAAATTTTCTTTAGCTTCAGCTCTTCAATTTCTCATTCCCAGTATAGTAAAACATGTGGTTGTCAGATTCAAGGTGACCATTTCAGCTCACTAATGCCTAGAATATTGATGTTCATGCATTACATTTCATTTTTGTCAACTTCCAATTTTCCTAGATTCATACTTCGTACACTCCATGTTCTGATTATTAATGGATGTTTACAGCGGTTTCTCCTCATTTTGAGTTGTGCTCCATCAGCAAAGGACGATTCCAAAAGCTTTATAACATTCGTGTCATCACAGTCAGCTCTACTTTGAAGAGGCAGCTCTTCCCCACACATGCACAGTTTGAGTGCCTTCCTACTTGAGCAGTTCAATTTCCAGCCTTACGACGTTTGACAGTATTCTGGTGCTATCTGACCATGCTTCACTGCTAGTCACAAGGTTTTCAGTGACTAAATTTTCGGAAGCAGTCTATCTCTCCTTCCTAGTCTGTCTTCATCTGGAAGCTCATCTAAAACCTGTCCACCATGAAATATCCTGATGGTATTTAAAATACCCACAGCATAGCTTCCAGAATCACAGCAACACACAAGCCACCATGATAGGTAAAATGGATAGACAAGTGGTACAACAGAAATTGTTCTACACGGAACCTATCAGATACTGTAGAAAAATCACATCTTTGAAATAAATCTCTGGTTTAAATAAGCTTATATACAGTTGTTATTCAAAGACTATTAAATTATTGCTGTGTCTAGTAATGGATGTTCTGAGAACAGGAAAACATGCTGTCAAATATCCATAGATAAATATTTCATTAGAAATAAGTACTCGTTCATTCTCAATTTTGTGGAACCAACTCAATGGCAATTAACAACAACTACTAAAGTAGGAATTGTTAGCTTCAGGGACAAAATTCTGTTGGGGAGGTATATAAACTTGAGCTCTGAAGGGTTCTTAAAGCCATCAAATTTTATGGAAAATTTTGTGAATCTAAGTATTTCTCTAGAGAAAATCCAACCTTTTCCTGAGATTTTCAAAAGTATATCTGAGTCAACATTGGTTCAAAACTTCTGTATAAGAGCAATTGACTCATTGTCTGTGACCACTTCCCACAGTTCAAATGCCCTATGTACAGTGAGGCTGAATGATCCATTTTTAAATCTATAATCAAGTCAGCAAGAAAAAAAAAAATCACTGTTAATTTTTATTTAGAAACAGTTTATAAATTCGTACTTCAAGTGTTTTCAAAGACAGTGTGATTAATAGCAGATAAACACATTCTTTATGATATGAAAATAATTAATGAATGCCTCAAGGTCTTGGAAGAATTTTACTAAAATGCTCATTGTTTATTCTCAAGGTAGGAGCTAGGTAGGTGTTTCAGTTTTGTTTTTAAAATTAACATGCTTTCTGTAAAAAGGAAGAGAATACACAATAAAAATCCAGAAAAATTATCCCCTCTCCAAAGTATTAGTGGAGCATTTTCTTTTGATAAAAATCTTCTTACTCACCTTAATAGCTTTGATGGCTGCCTTAGTAATCTGAGTCATTTTCGCTTTAGAAATGGGTGGCTTGTAGTCATTCAGGGAATAAAGCTGATGAAAGAAGGGGAAAAAATTTTTTTAAATACATCAAAACTAATTCCCTCCAAACAATTACATGAAATTCACACACATTTTCTTTTTTAAATTATCCATGAAATCAAGTGTTTCTTTTATTTACAGTATCAAGTTTAACATCATTAGCTATCAGGGAAATGCAAGTCAAAACCACAATGAGATACCACTTCACATTACTGATAAGGTTATAGCCATAGAGACGGACAATAGAAAGTGTCAGCAGGATGTGGGAAACGGGAACCATTGTTAGTGGAACTATAAATACTGCAGCTGTTTGGAAATACGAGGGTGAGTCAAAAATTATCCATACTCTGGCTATCGCATTTATTCTAATCAACTTTTAGAAAAGACAATACATCATTTTTCTACATAATCTCCTTGCTTTTTCAATATAGTTTGTCCATCTGTCAACAACTATTCATATTCCCTTTTTAAAAAATGTTTTAGGCTGAACTGCAAGTCATGAATGCACCGCTGTCTTCATTTCTTCATCAAAGGTTAATTTTCGTCCTCGAAGGGCTGCTTTCAAGGGAGTACACAGGTGAAAGTCTGATGGAGCAAGATCAGAACTCTAGAGAGGATGCTTTAACTCTTAAAATGACGTTTTCGCGGAGTGTTAACAGTGTGGACAGAGTTGTGCGGCTGTGCACTGCCATGCAAGATCACAACGCCCTTAGATAGCAGTCCTCTGCATTTAATCCAAAGTCTGGGCTTCAGCTCTTCACTGATAGTCTCACTGTAAGGAGCACTGCTGACTACTGAACCTTTTTCCTGATAGTGCTCCTATACTGGCCCTTCAGAATCCCAGAAAACTCTAAGCAACAGTTTTCCAGCTGATGATTGATTCTGAGCTTTTTCTTGGTCAATGATTCAGGATGATTCAATTCCATACTCTGCCGTTTACTCTCAGACTTGTAGTGATGAATGTACGTCTCGTCACCAGTAATGATTTTTTAAAGAAACTTTTACCCTTCCTTTAAGTATTGGTCCAAATTTTGTTGCAGATGTTCAAATGCTTCTGTTTATGCTCTTGCATGAGTTGTTTCGGTACCCATCTAGCACTCTTCGAAACCCAAATCTGCCATAGATTATCTCATAGGCAGAGCCATGGCTGATTTACAAATCATTTGCCATATAATCTACTGTCACTGGTCTATTGGAAAGAATCATTTCACGTGCTCTCTCAATATTGTCATCAGCCATGGATGTGAAGAGCATTTTAACATAACTGAGTGCGGATAATATTTGACTCACCCTCATAGTTTGGCAATTATTCAAGAAGTTTAACAGTTACTATATACCTAGAAAATTCCACTCCGAGGTACATATCCATGAGAATTTAAAACTTATGTCCACATAAAATTTGTCCACAAATGACCATTGCAACAAGCATTATTCAGAAATATCCAAAAAGTAGAAATGTCTGAAATTTCCATCAATATGTGAATGGATAAGCAAAATGTGTTCTATCCATTCAGTGACATATTAGAAAAAAGGAAGTACTGATACATGCCACAACATGAAGTTACCTTGTAAGCATGCTAGCTAAATGGAAGAAGATGAAAACTAACCGATTACAAGCATTCAAGTTTATATAAATTGAAGGTCTGTGGCAACCCTGTGTTAAACAAGTCTATCGATGCCATGTTTCCAACAACTTGTGCTTACTTCTGTCACATTTTGGGAATTTTCACAACATCTAAATTTTTCCACATGCCACTGCACAAACTGCGTTCTGTTGTGCATGGGGTCGTTATGAGTGACGTCAACTCAAGGGCTTCTAACAACTACAAAACTGCACACTGAAGACTACAGTGTAGTGTAAATATAACTTTTATGTGCACGGTTAGGGTTGTCAAGTCAGTTCTGACTCACCGTACCCTACCCAAGACAGGAAACACTGCCTGGTCTTTATTCCCTGGGAAACAAAACAATCTGTATGGCTCTTTGCTGCGATATCTGCTTTATTTCAGTGGTCTGGAATCGAACCTGCCATATCTCCAAGGTATGTCTGTATGAAACTACAAATACATGAAAAGTCTCAAAAAGGAAACTTACTGCTGCATGTTTAAGGCTGAAAGTATTGAAGAAAAAAGTGACTGAGTGCTGTTAAGTATGGTATTTTTGGGGGGGTGATGAAACTATTCTGACATTGGTTAATTGTATGGTACATTAATTAAATCTCAAAGTTCTTTTTATTCAAGGTATATTATGTTTAGCATTAATTTCAATCCCCAAAAGAAATTTATTTTGAAATGGCTGCTATAAAGAAAACATAATGATATTGTTTAGAGAAGATAAAGACAAGGTGGGGTAATCTGGAAACAGACAAATAACTACGCTTCAATGAAAACTTCTACTGTATCCAGAGATGCTATCCCACCTGGCTGTCATGCTCTTTCTTATTAACGACAAGACCAGACTGAGAACTAGCCTTTGGCTACTAGAGCACTAGGAAAGCAACTCAAATAGAATTTGTGGTTCATCAACTAGAAATTCAGGGTCCTCCATAGTGTCTACGGCAACATTCCTTACAATCTACTCATGGTTGATTTTCATGCCTCAATATCTCTGAATTCTGCCTCATTCCCCATTTCCATCTCTTCTTCCTCCTCCACCACATTGAAACCAAAGTCCAAATTACCATTCTTGCTCACCAGGACGCTCACCTGGACGTGGTGTGTACCCCATACCAAGCGCAGCTCCACCTCTTTCCTCATTTTAAAAGATCAATGACTTTGAAAACACACAGCCCTGCACATATAAAACCTGCCTGATTGATGGCCAACCTACCTTTCAGGCTTCATCTCACAACATGCTCCCACCCCCAGGGTCCTACCATTGTTGTTGTTAAGTGCTATCTAGGCAGGTGTGACTCTGCATAGAGTTTCTGAAGAGCTGCTGGTGAGTTTGCAGTTCAAAAGGGCCTTGTGGCTGAATGCTTATCCTACAGCCTCACACCAGAACTGCCTAGCAGTCCATTAGGCCTTTACAAGAAGCTTCCCTGAATTTGGAGTACTCTCCACCATGCTCTCCCCACTAGCTGGTGCATACTCATCCATCTTTTGGGAAACTTTTTATTCTGAATTGAGTGAAGGTTTATACTCAACAAATCACACAGCTTGTTTCATCTCAATGGTTACAATCCACTCCATGTAACAACTGCTGTTCCACTTGCTATCAATCTGCGGTTCTTAGTCCATTACACTCTCCTCCTTCCCTTCCCATCCCCTACCTTTGTCCTCTGGTAAATGATGCCTTTTTGATTTTGAATGGTTAACCACTCCAAAGTAAGTGAGCATAACTTACTAGTGTTGTTGTGAACTGAGTGAAGGTTTACAGACAAGATCATCAGTTTACAGACAAGTCAACAAATCTTTGATTACAACACTTCTCAAACTATGTCCTTAGGTAAATGTTACCCTTTAGATTTTGAATTATTGATCATTCCATGGGGAGCACACCTTACTTGCTTGTCGTTGTCCCCCCTATGTATCTATCGACTGCTTGACTGGAAAAGTGGGCCACAAGTTCCGTTCCAGACCTGAGGGGTTCATCCATCTCTGTTCAAGTATCACTTCATGAAAAAAGCCATCCCTGAACTCCCACCAGAACAATATCCCTTAACGCTCTCACTGTCCTATCATAATTCACCTTGGAAGCATTAATCAGAGTACATTTATATATATTTGCATGTTTATTTAACTAATACCCACTACCATCGAATCAATTCAGATTTACAGCAATCCCATAGTATTTCCAAGACTATAAATCGTTACAGGAGCAGACAAGCCTCATCCCACGTAGCTGCTGGTAGGTTTGAACTGCTGACCTTGTAGTTAGCAGTTCAGTGTTTATCCTACAGCACCACCAGGGCTCCAATTTAAATATTATTTGATGTTGAAAAGGGACCCTCACAGGCTCATGATGAGTGACACCAAGAGATAAAAGATACAAGCTCTTCCAATGCAGCTCACACTGACAGGAGGGGAAGCGGGAATCCCAAATCCTTGAATTGTGTTCTTGTAGAACCTGTGCGCACAGACTACAGGCAATCTGAACAAAGCCAGGGACTACTTCAGGGTTTAACCTCAGGGAAGGTGTGTGTCAGGATCGTCTCCTTTCAATCTGTATACTGAGCAAAAAATCTGAGAAGCTGCATCATTTGTGGTTATCAGGAATGGAGGAAGGTTCACTAACAAACTGTAATATGTAGATGACACAACCTTGCTTGCTGAAAGCAAAGAGGGCTTGAAGCACTTGATGAAGACAGACCAAAGACTGCAGCTTTTAGTGCGGATTACACATCAACATCAAGAAAACAAAAATCCTCACAACTGAAACATTACGCAACATTATGATAAACCAAGACAAGACTGAAGTTGTCAAGCATGTCATTTTACTAGATCCACAATCAACCCCCCACAAAATCTACAGTCAAAAATCAAACAAC
This sequence comes from Chrysochloris asiatica, assembly GCF_000296735.1. NCBI lineage: Eukaryota > Metazoa > Chordata > Mammalia > Afrosoricida > Chrysochloridae > Chrysochloris > Chrysochloris asiatica. Next base: position 2,382,419 of record NW_006408635.1, on the reverse strand, counting down.
ATATGGCACTGGACAAATCTGCTACCAAAGATGTCACTTTAGGACTATGCTGTGCCACGGTATTTTCAATCATTTCATATGCATGCAAAAGATGGACAATGAACAAGGAAGACTGAAGAAGAGTTGACTCTGGATTACAGTCTTGGTATAGATGCAATATCGACTATACCATGGACTGCCAGAAGAATGAACATATCTGTCTTGGAGAAGCACAGCCAGAATGCTCCATAGAAAGGAAGATGACAATACTTTGTCTCATATGCTTTGAACAAATCATCAGGACCAGTCCCTGAGAGGGACATCATGCTTGGAAGAGGGTCAGTAAAAAGAGGAAGTCCATCCATGAGATGGAATGACACAGTGGCTGTAACGATGGGTGCCAAGTGTAACAAGCAAGGATTCTGAGGATGACACAGAGCCAGGCACTGGGTCACTATGAGTTAGAACCAAGTAGAAGGCACCTATAACCTCAAGGTTGGTGCTTCAAACCCACTCCTCCGAAACCCTGTACAAGGGCACTATGAGTCAAAAATCAACTTGACAGCACTTAACAACAACAACTGATCACCAATAGCTGTCCAACCAAGCTAGACACCAGCCTGCCTGAGTATAACCATCCATCTCCTTTAAGTATCCAGAGAAGTGCCCCCTGTTCGTGATATTTCAGCAGGTCCTATCCAAAGGTCCTCCTATCAAACACCCAGGGCCTGCGTTCAAAGCAAAGGCACAGGATTCTCTTATTAGAGAAAAACTTCTAAGGGCACAGACCTGTGAGGATTTTCTCTTTTTCTTCATCCTGAATGTCTGGCAGAAACTAGATATATTTGTTAAGAATAAATTAAAAATGAGCCAATATATCTAAGACAAACATCATGTATGCTTAGCCCAGAAAAACTTGGATGTGAAGCCCACCTTTTTTATCTTATTACAAATTGCGAAATATCTGAATCTTAGTTTTCTCATTCACGCAATTGAAAGAAAATGTGTTTTGTTTCACAGAACCATTGTGTAAGATCCTTGTTGTTGTTGTTAAGTTCAGCTGAGTCAGTTCCTATTCATAGCAACCCTGTATAGGGTTGCCAAAGAGAAGCTGGTGGGTTTGATCCACCGACCTTGTGGTTCAAATCAACCTTACGGTCCAATGTGTTATCCTACAGTGCTACACCAGGACCACACTAAAGAGACTCAGCAAAGGTTAAACAGTATTATTAAAATTGAAACCTTTTTCTTGGATAGGCATTCTCCATTTAAGTATTAGTCGATCCATCAAACATTTATTCGCTCAGATTATCTGAAGGCACATTCAAGCCTGGTGTGGCACTTTGGGTTAATGCACCGGACTGCAGTTGTTTGAACTGTAAGATTGCAGGTTCAAGCTCACCAGCTGCTATTTGGAAGCCCTATACAGGGTTACTATGGGTCAGAATCAACTCGACAGCACTTAACAACAACATTAGGACACTGAGAGTTCTGGTGACACCGTGGGTTAAGTGCTCGAATAACTGAAAGGTCAGAAGTTCTAACATATAGCCACTCATTAGGAGAAAGAAAAGGACGTCTTGGAAACTTTAAAGAGCTTTTGTATTTTATCACACTACCTACTCTCTATGAACCAGGATCTGCTCACCCACAGTGAGAAGGTAGGGCAATGGAGATGTATCAGGTTGTTTCCTACACTGACAAAACATTCACATCAATTTAGCGCTAATCCATAGCATGGCCGACCAAAGTTTTCTGAAGTAATAAATACTTTTAAAGGCTTTCTTAATACAATTACTCCCAATTAACCATAATTATGAATTCTGATCATTAGAATCAGATATATAACGTGTGACCTAATTCTTTACAAATGCCTTTACAAACATTTAATATTTGAGCCCTCAACTTTGACTGAAGGTTGATATGAATTTCCCCTGGAATACTGTCTCTTACCAAGCTTGTTAAGGAAGCAAATTCACGTCTACCCAAAAAGTTCCTATGCACAAACTGACAAAGTAAACCCTCTCTGGATTTAGACAGGAGACGCTGTGAGTGAAGCAGTCAGGTTCCTATTAGAGTCTCAACACACATCTCATTGTCTATTGATTTATATGGGGTTCATTTAATTCATTTTGTGGTCTAAAAAACAAAGTATATTTTCTACTGTGTCTGATTTTGCCAAACAAACTGCTCCCACATTCTTTGTAAAGCAACTGGGGTATAACTGATAGAACATTTATTGAGCTAAGGGAAACTAGTCCACGACTTTAGACAGTTCAGTTTCCTGTCTATTGAATTTCTATCTCCAAATTAAAGTGCTGTACATATTCTACTATTGTACAATCTTAATATCAAATTCAATTCTCTAGGACTGCCATGGAAGATTGTTGAGAATTTTGCTGTTGTTGTTGTTGTCAGGTGACATCGAGTCGGAACCGACTCATAGCGACCCCATGCACAGCAGAATGAAACAATGTCCGATCCTGGGCCAACCTCACTACCGC
>NW_006408635.1:2343151-2377006 GCF_000296735.1 Chrysochloris asiatica | reverse complement strand
TGGATGTTTACAGCTGTTTCTCTTCATTTTGATTTGTGGCCCATTAGCAAATGAAGGTTCTGTGAGCTTTTCTCTACTTGGAGGAGGCATTTTTTCCCCCAGTCGCATTCTCAGTGCCTTCCCACTTTCCAGTCCTGTATCTGACAATGTGTCTCTGCTATTCATAGAGTTTTCAGTGACTAGCGATTCGGAGGTAGTTTGTCACTCTTTCTTCCTAGTCTGTCTGTTGTTTGAAAGCTCATCTGAAACCTGTCCACCATGGATGACCCTGCTGGTTATTTAAAATACCAGTGGCATAGCCCTCAGAATCACAGCAATTCAAACCACCACAGCATGACAGACACCCTTAATGTTTAATGTGCTGCTGTAGGGTAAGCATTGGACTTCTAACCACATGGTCAGGATTTCAAACCCAGCAGCTGCTCCTCGAAAATCCTATACAGGGTCACCATGAGTCAGAACTTACTCAACAACAACTTAGCATTTTTTTTCAATAAAAAAGAAACTATGAGGAAATATTCTAACAGCCTATTATCTTAGCTTTTAATAAACGTCAATAAAAAGTTCAATGAAAAGGAGCACTGTGTTAAACGTTGGGCTGCTAACTATAAGTTTGGTGGTTCAAACCCACCAGATACTCACATAAGAGAAAGAAGTTACTAGCTCCTGTAAAGACTTACAAAGGGGTTTCAAAACGTTCATGGAAAAATTTCATTCTGTCTTTTCACAAACTATTTGAAGCCCCCACCCAGTACAGTTTCAGAAATCTTATGGAGTAGTACGTATGCATTAAGGTCAATGTGAGTAGGAATGAACTCCATGGCAGTGGGTTTGGGTGTGTTGTTTTTTTTTTGGTTTTTTGATAGTAAGAGACAACATTCAATCTATCTTTAGATATTCAGTATATATGCTAACTTCTTTTATATACAAGAACAGTGGTTTATTGTCTCGTTCTGGATGCTGGGTGTCCAAATTCAGGGTGTGGCAGGGCCATGTTCTCTCTGAATGCTCCATTGTTGTTAAGTACCATGAAGTCAGTTCTGTTGTGCTTAAGGACTCATAGCGACCTTATGCACAACAGAATGAAACACTTGCCTGGTCCTGCTCCATCCTCACAATCGTTGTTAAGCTTGAGCCCATTGCTGCAGCCACTGTGCCAATCCATCTTTGTGACAAAGAGATGGATTGGCACATCTTTTTCGTTATCCCCTTTCTCTTTTTCATTCACCCTCCACTTTACCCAGCATGATGTTCTTCTCCTAATACTTGTAACTCCTGATAATATGTCTGAAGTATGAGAGGCTAAGTCTCACCATTCTGGCTTCTAAGGAGCATTCTGGCTGTACTTCTTCCAACATAGATTTGTTTGTTCTTCTAGCAGTCCAATGGTACCTTTAATATTTTTCCCAACAGCATGACTCAAATTCTCCTACAGTTTTCCTTATTCACTGTCCAACTTTCATATGCATATGAAGGTATTGAAAACATGGTTTAAGACTGACAGTCATAACCACCACCACCACCACCCCACACACACACACACACACACACACACACACACACACCCGCCTCAAAAGGTAAAAAGAAAATACCATGGTTTGGATCAGGTGCACCTTAGTACTCAAACTGACATCTTTGCTACTGAAAGCTTTAAAGAGGTCTTGTGCAGTAACTGATAACTTCTTGATAATGTGTTATCACTGCTATCAGTAAGTGCCAAGCTTTACTGCAACCTGTATTCAAATCAGATATGCCACCAAGACCTGGGACTGTAATTCTCAGCGTACACTTAGATTCTGATCCAGGACAAAAAATGCATGAGATGCTCTTGCCCTGGAAAGTGTTGAAGAAGAATCCAGCTGATTCTGAGAGCTTTTCTTCTCCTTTGCATGTTGACTCCTGGCTCTGTCTGCATCAGTAGACCATCAGCTGTATACTCCTAGGCTGAGTTGTCTAGCAATCTCGTGTTCTTATGTAGAGAGTCAAATCCCACCAGTCTGTTTCTTGGGGGTCTGGCTCCCTGCTATCCAATTCTTCCTCAGTTAAGACTTGAAATGTTTCTAGGGCTACTGATCCCTACTGTGCTTGTTACTCATTTAGACTCTTAACTCTGGTTCTCACACCTACACTTCTTCCTCTCTGTTGTTGTTGTTATTGTTAAATGCCACGGATTAGGTTTCCACTCATAGTGACCCTATAGGAATTTCCGAGTTGCGGCTGGTGAGTTTGAACCGCTGACCTTGTTACTCAAACCTACCTTGAGGTTGAGTGCTTATACTACGGCGCCACATATTATACAATCTCAGGTGGCAAGCCTTTACTTGTTACAAACTTTCAGTACCCACCTCACCCCAAGGATTGAAAGGAGGTCCCAATCCTGCCCACCCCCCAACCCCCTGCTTCCTTTAGCCACACAGGACAGCGTGTAAATACAGAGATGCTTAAGCCACAGGCAGGCCTTGAAGTCTACATAATTCTGTCTGAACTGCCCTCACATGCAATTCTACTACTGCTGCTGCTCCTCTTCACTGCCATTCAGGCCATGTGTCCTCTTAGAGATGCTCTGTAAGGTTTCTGAGGCTTTATGTATCTAATCAGGAGCAGAACGCCTCATCTTTCTCCCGAGGAGCAGCTGGTGGGTTTGAACTGCCAAACTTGCAGTTAGCAACCCAGTGCCACCAGGGCTCCTTAATGAAGAGTGCTCCTTAAACCTCTGAAACTTTACATTTCTGTAGTATAGCTTTATAGTATCACTGCAGTACAAAGGTGGCCATCAATAATATCTATACAAATGAGCACAGCTGTGTTTCAAATGTATTATAAAAACAGGTGAATCTGGGCACCCCTAAATATGGACACTATTTCTCAATCCTCTTAATGTAAATACCTTTTTGATAAACAGGTAGTGCATGCCTCTGGAGAGCACTTCTTCACGCCCTCCTTCAAGTAAAGGAGTGCTGGTAAGACTATCACGTCATCACTGGACTGGACCATGAGGCTGTCTGCTCCCATCAAGGCTGACAACGTTGCTGATTTGGAAGTGACTTGACAGCAGTGAAGGAGTACATGTAAATTCTTCACTTGAATTTAGTGTTTTGTATTTAGTATTCCCAATATGAGCAATATGAATTGAATTCTGCAATGGTCTCAGAAAAGACCCTTAGAAAAAGGTTACCAAGTGACACGTTCCAGAGAACCATCTCATTTGTGTCACATCTCGTCCATTTACAGGTCCATCTGACGCCTTCAAGGTTGGTTCTAAGGTGAATGGAATGAACCTTAACTGTTACTAGAATAAATACGTAAAAACGGGTCAATCCATCATCATTCTCAAAAACAGTCCTCGAGATCCTCATTGATGTGTGCTGTCAAGTCAGTTTCCACTCATGGTAACCCCATAGGTGGTTTTCAAGAATGACTGGTGAATTTCAACTGCCAACCTTGTTGGTTATCAGTTCTCCCATCCCAGTGCTTATCCTACAGCAGAGATCCTCACTATTGTTAAGTGCCAGTACATCGAATTCCAACCTATTGCAACCCTGTATAGTGTTTCCAAGGAGCAGGTGGTGAGCTCAAACCACCGATCTTGCAGTTCAAACTGACTTTGCAGTCTAGCGCATTAACCCACAGCACCACACCAGGACTCTATCTTAGAGATCCTCATCAATACACTCTTAACTCTCCAAAGCAATAAGGAGCCTCCCAAATTCCTGGGCCAAGACAACTGTGATACTTTCATTTCAAGAAAGCATACTGACACTTTTCTTTCCTTCCCGGTCAGTACACTAAAGGTATTTAATTAAATGCAGTCTTAGAACTCACAACCACCACAAAAAAAAAATTTTTTTTTAACCAGGAAGAAGGAATCAACAGCTAACAAGATGTCACCAATTTCTAGAAAACAGAAATGCAGTAAGAGGATTGTAGTTAATGACACAGAAGAAACCACAAAGCACCGTACTCATGAAACAGGACACAGCCAAGGAGAAACCAAAGTATCCTGCAGAACTGAGTCTCACTGGGCAAATTCAAGATCTTAAAGAAGGCAGGAGGAGCCCGAGTAACTGCTGCAAAAGGCCAACTCCTCTATTGTTACCAATCAGGCTGCTAATAACCTCAAGGTCAGCAGTTTGAACCTACCAGCCATTCCGCTGGAGAAAGATGAAGCTATTTTGCTGCCATCAAGTGTGGTGCTGTGGGTTACTGCGCCAGACTACAAAGCTGTTTGAACTGCAAGGTCAGTGCCTCAGAAGCCCTATATAGGTCGCTATGGGTTGGAATCCACTCGACGGCACTTAACAACAACAAAGATGAGTCGGAACTGACTCCACTCCACACACGCCACTGCCACCATAAAATTGACAGTTTGAAATATTTAGTAAGATGAAAATAATCACCAGAAGAAGTAAAGTGTTAACAATTAAATTGTGATTCTCTTTGAGAAGCAAGCATAGGCATTAGGATAAAAAGGAAGAGAATTTAATAAAAGCTCTTCTGTATATATATAAAAATTACATGTATATGCTTTGAAAAATATAATAATTATTTTTCAATACAATATTGTTTCTAACTCCCACTTTTTCCAACATCGGTCCTCTGCAGTTTCACATTTCTCGGGATAATTCCTAGAAGTATCCTAAAATAGTTAAATCAATGATTGTATTGAAAAATAATTACTATGTTTTAGGAGTTCTGGTATGGCACTGTGAGTTAATATATTGGACTGCAAGATCAATTTGAGCGGCATGGTCGGCAGTTCAAGCTCACCAGCTGCTCCTCAAAACCCCTAAATACGTCGCTATCAGTGGCACTGACTCAACAGCACATACCAACAACCCTATTCTAAGAGGCAAATACCTAAAGTCATTTTAGTGCTCACTTGATAAATAAAACATCAAAATGCAAAAGCATTATTTTATTTTAAAATTTATTTTATTTAAATTATTAAGGCAAAAAATTTGACATTTCAATAGGTCTTGACATTCCCATGGCTTTGACTAAAATCATTCACATGGGGTAGCTGTGAGTCAAAAATCAACAAACTGGCAACTGTTTTTGTTTTTTTTTCCACATTCTACTAACTAGCGAAAAGGCTAGTGGTTCGAACCCATCAGAGGTGTCTAGTGAAACAGGTCTGGCAATCTGCTTTTGAAAGGCCACAGCCTTGAAAACCCTATGGAACAGTTCTATTTTTGCACATTTGGGGTTGTCATGAGTCAAACTGACTTGGTGACAGCTAACATTATAGAGGCTCAAACTTCCAAAAAGCATGCCTGATTCTGTATCAGTATGCTATGAATATGTTTATAATGTTTACAGAATATTTATTATAAATCATCAAATATTTACATGCTATAACCAAAAATATAACACACACACAAAAAAAAAATACTGGGAGGAAAATCTATAAAATGATCAACAGTTTTGTTAGAGTAACTGTGGTAGTCAGAACTCTAAGATGTTCCATAAGATTTCTGGCCTCGTTTATGCATCTAACACCCCTCTATCTCTAACCATCCTCGGTATGTATTGACAGAGCCTGTGAAAATGATGGGACAGTCACTCCTACTATGTAAGACTCCACTACAGTAGACTAGAGATAAAAGTCTCCAGCGGGCTTTGAAGAATTAAAATGTCATGTAATGAGCAGGACACAATAAGAACCAAGGGTAGAGTCTATACGAAGTACCACCACACTACCCCTACCCATGGACCCTCCACTCCTGCCCAACAATCAGCCAAAAAGAAGACAAACAATCCATAATTCAGCCAACCTACGTGAGCTTTGAAGATGGCTCTGAGTCTGAAATAAGAGCAGAGCCCGTATAATCATCGGCTTTACTTAACATGTGCCTAGATCCTGACCCTCTGAAAGGATCAGATACAGAGATACTGTAATAAATGTTTCAAATTGCTAAACTTGGGTATCTGTTATACATACAGCCTGATATAATAAACTTTTCTGCACATATTCTAACTCGTCTGTACAGATTTTTCAGTTTTCATGAGTATTTCTGTAAAAACTAATTTTAGTAATTCAAAGGCAAATCTAAATTTTAAACAACAAAAATTCCTTGTTTTCCTAGGTAATTTTGAGAATGAAAATACAAATTCTGCGTATACGAGTAAAAACTACACAAATAGAATTCTTCCACTGATAGTCATTTGAAAGTGCAGGTTATTTTACTAACTTTAATAACTGAAAACCAATAGAGTTTATTCCAAATCAGACTTCAATAAGTCAACAGCTACTGCTGTTATTGTTAAGTGCCCTCGAGTTGGTTCCAACTCTTAGCAACCCTGTATAAGATTACTAAGATTTTAAATCTTTGCAGAAGCAGAACCTCATCTTTCTGTCATAGAGCACTTGGTGGACCCAAACTGCTGACCATGTGGCTCATAGTCCAGTGCTTATCCTACAGAGTCACCATGCTTCCAACTCAACAGCTAGGTGATTCACTATCTCCAAAATTTCTGACTCCCGTACATTCACAGCTTACATGCATACATGTGCCCTTGGATCTGTTTAGACTCATTGCAGCCCTGAAGAGGGTTTCTTTCCAAGGAGCGGCTGGTGGGTGTAAACCATTGACCTTGCTTACCCTGCAGCGTCCATTCTAAAACAATAATGTGGCCAGTAGTGACTTTTTATTTCATCTCTCTTAAAATGAAACTCTGTTCAAAACTTAAGATTTTTAAAGTCAATTTCTTCATTTAAAAAAATGTTTACTAAAATACAATTCCAAATAATATTGGTGTGATGCTCTTTAAAACTTAAGAACAAAAAATTTCAAAGGTATCTTTTAAAAAAATATATTCTATGTAAACTAAAAATACCAAAGGGTATAAATGCTGAAATGCTACTGTTGTGTGCAGGAGAGTTGCCTGCCATTCATAACAACCCTGTATAAATGTTTACAGAAGCAAGACTGATCTTTCTCCTGTAGAGTGGTGGTGATTTCAAACTCCTGATCCTGCTGACCATGAAGTGAGCAGCTCACTAAACCAGCAGGGCTCATTAGTAAACTTAAGAAATCATCTTTGAAAAACTCAAAATCTTCTGAGCCCCATACAGAACCTTCTGAAGTGAGACATTCCCCCTAAAAAAGAGCAAGCAGACCCACTTGAAACAGCCAGAGCAGCAATACAAGATACATCTTCAAAGAAAGACCAGCAGGAAAAATCCAAAACGAAAATGGCAGTATGACTGGCTACTACAAGAACAAGCAAGTTGTTCCCCGGAAAGCCATCAAACAATCAAGTTCCTTCAGGACAAATCCCCCTCCAAAACTGAAACTCAAAAGGTACACATGAGTTGACTGGTAAGCTTGCTGGTGGCCATATTGGTCCACTGGTGAGTGGAAGAGGGGGAAAGGCAGCAATGAAGAAATGGGCTTAGTTCAAACACAGTCCATTCACTCCAGATGACCTGGAGAAGACAAGAGAGAAGAGGAAGGGCTGGTTGGTCCAAAATGCGGTGAGATCTGGGTACACCTGAGCCCATGGACAAGGACATAGCCACAGAGGGCTAGAGTTGAAAGTCATGCATCCAGCTGATATGAAGCGAGGGGAGACGCATAAGAGCACCCAAACTTGCAGACAGTACCCATTTGACCTAGCTTTGATGGCATGATAATCAGAACTCGACTAGAGGAAGATAAAAAAAACTTTTTTAATAAAGGAAACAAGTGTAGATTACTACAATTTGATGAACTTGGCCTATACTTATGGATGTAGTAGCTCAAAATACCAACTGAGAGGGAAGGAGTCTTTACATCAAGTATTAATCCTATCCTCTTTGTATACAGTGTAGATAGGGACGGGCAACTTACGCACTGGCTACGTAAAATGAGGGGGTGATAAAGGCACGAAGTGACTTGCTTACAAGTTTTAAAGAGGTAGTTTAGTTTAAGAGTGGGGGGGGAGAGAAAGAATGGGAGGGGGAGGGAGGTAGAGTCCCCACTTAATAGTTTTCATCTTGTCTACATGGTTGTGGTGAAAAGAGATGGGGATAAGATTCTTATGATTCAATAAGTAAGAAATTGTTATCATGACTAACTGAGACTGTCACAACTGTAAAGGTTAAAGTTTTGTAGCAAAAACAAGGGAGTAGCTAATTTTATAGTACATAAACATAAACAGAGGACCCTAGGACCATCAAGAGAGAAGTGCACAAGTGGAATGCGGGACGGTATTCAAAGCAGCAGCTACACCCGAGATGGAGACAGAGATGAGGACATGGAGAGAGTGAGTAGTTGAGGACTCTGGACTCATGGAAAGAGAGGGACTGGGTGCTGGTGGCAAGGAGGCAGGCTTCGAAAATGTGCCCTTAGGTTGTTTAAATTATTATACAAGCCTAAGTGTTTCCGTATTCATCCCCTCTACCACCACCATCCCACCCCACCCCAACCCCCCCCAGAGAAAAAAAAACAGGGAATAGAAGCAAATACTGTTGAATGATAATGCACAGAGGAGATTGTAATCACTGCAAGGAAACTATGGTATAATAATGCTGATGTTCTCCCATGAAAAATATCACTCAGTTCACAATAAAAACTTTAAAAGAAAATCATAACCGTTTTTTTGACTATGAAATTATTTTAATAAAAAAAAGTTCAAAATACAAAATAGAGCTCAAAGCAGCAAGAAAGTACAAATCACGATCCCACAAAAAAAAAAAAGAAAAGAAAAAAAGATCCCACTCATTCTTCTAAATATCCACCATGTGTTTGGCTCTATGGATAGATACACTAGAACAAGGAAGACAAGGTCTGTGTTCTCATCAACTTTTAGTTTGCGTTTGGACAAAGACAATCTTCCAACAAGTAAAACATTTGCATAGTGTACACAATGAAAGTAAGACAGAGCACTATTTATGTGTCTACACAGGGTTGCTTATGAGTCAGAACTGAGTTGACAGCAGCTAACAACAACAAAAAATAAAGCAGTGAAGAGTATGTAAAACTACATTATTTTCTCAGAGTCTTAAAACCAGATCCCTTTCTAAAAGATACAAAAAGTGTAAGGAAAATTGTCTATTTTCCTAAAATTATACACCTGACACATGCAAACACTTGTCTGTCTAGTAAGATTAAACCTATTACCATGCTTTGTGGGCAGAAAAAATGACTCTAATTTTAAAAACGGAGGCATCAGTCCCTGAAGAAGAGCATCATGTTTGGTAAAGTGGAGGGTCAATGAAGAGAGGAAGGCCCAAATGAGACGGACTGACACCAAGGGCAGCAGCAATGGGTTCCAGCACGGCAGCAGCTGTGAGGACGGTGCAGGCCTGGGGAGTGTTTCATTCTGTTGTGCACAGGGTCATATGAGTCGGAACCGACTCAATGGCACCTGACAACAGGATGATTTTAAAAGGCCCCACGATTTGATATTTAAAGGTGCTATTCTAAATGATAAGAAAACACAAATTTATATATTCTATATAATTTATTCCTGGTGTGGCGCTGTGGGTTAATGCACCAGACTGCAAAGCCTTTTGAACTGCAAGGTTCGCGGTTCAAACTCACCAATTACTCCTTGGAAACCCTATACAGGGTTGCTATGAGTCGGAACCAACTCATGGCAACAACAACATACAATTTAATAAACTTTCTAATGGGATAGTTTCCTGACCCAAGCCATGGTATTTTCAATTGCCTCAATTGCATGTGAAAGTTAGAAAATGAGTAAGAATATATGCTTTGAATAATAGTGTTGGAGAAAAATATTAAAAGTAACATGGACTGCCAACCTTGCTGTTCAAACCGACCTTGTAGTCCAGTACATTAACTTACAGTGCAATACCAGGACTCCTGGTGCATGACTAGGCAGGGCAATTTTTCATTCTGCTGCACATCAGGTCTCTGTGAGTCAGAACAGGCTCAATGGCACTAACAACATGGGCTACAGAGACAGTAATGTGGGCTCCAACATACCAATTGTAGGACCGTGCCACAGATGGTGCAGTATTCCATTCAGATGCGCATACGGCACCTGACAACAACATAGACTACAGGCATCTCTACATAATGAACCACCGAGTCCTGGGGTGGCGCTGTAGGATAAGCACTCAATCATGAGGTCAGTCTGAAGTGCAGGGTCAGCGGTTCAAGCACATCTGCCGATCCTGGGAAACCTTACACGGGGCCGCCATGGGCTGACAGCATTTAACAAAAACAACAACCCTAATAAGCTGAGAAAGATCCCAGTTCTCACAGGTTATCTAAGGCCACCATTATAGTTTGAATGTTCTTTAAAAGGAAGCTATTTATTTTAGAGTTTATAGTTTTAAAATGGTTTTGTGACCAAAAATCAACAATTGCGATCAACTCTCCCAAAATACTTTCTTTTTAAATAAAAAACCAAACTTAGGCCACAAAAACTTATCTGCAGAGGATTTTTAATGTGGAATAAAGGGGGTTCAAAAACACTCTGTTGGTGTTCCTGTGTAGGGTTTCCGAGGGTCAGCTAGTGGGTTTGAACTGCCAACCTTGCAATGCAGAGTCTAGTGCTTATACTACAGCGCCACACCAGAACTCCATACTAAAATATTTAAAAGTAGTGCCAACCAAGACTGTGTCGTGGTGGTGGTGGTGGTCTGTGTAGGGTTGGTTCTGACTCAGTGACCCTTGTGGATTTCCAAGGCTATAAATCTTTATGGGAACAGAACGCCTCATCTTTCCCCCACGGAACCGCTGGTAGTTTCAAACTACTCACCTTGAGGTTAGTATGGAAATTATAGTGCCAGCCAAAACTGAGTAAGCTACTCTTGCCCACACACTTCAAATAAAACTCCAGACTAAATACAAAATGCAACTACTAAGGACTCTGCAAAGTAATACAGCAGGCTGACTGACAAGAGACCCACGTAAAGCCTGAATCACTTTTTTAAAAACAACAGTTGATTCCAACTCATGGCAGTTGTATGTGTTTCAGCATATACTGCCCCTCCATAAGGTTTCATGACTGTAACTGTTTGGAAGTAGATTGCCAGGACATTCTTCCAAAGTGCCTCTGGGCACATTACAGTTGCCAATCTTCTGAATTAAAAGTAGGCCCCACCCAGGGACTCCAACAGTGAAAGTGGTTGTTGTTAAGTGTTGTCAAGTAGACTCCTAGCAACCCTGAAGAGGATTTCCCAGGAACAGCTGGTGAGTTTGAACCACCCAACCTTCATACTGATTGAATGCGCTGGACTGCAAAGTCAGTTTGAACCACAAGGTCCATGGTTTAAACTCACCAGTCACCCCTAGGCAATTGTATACAGGGTCGCTATGGGACAGAACCGACTCGACAGCACTTAACAACAACAAAAGCAGGGAAGGGGGCTGTCTGCAAACGCAAAGCTAAGTTTCACCAGTACAATCACAGAACTCTGCAGTCAGTGTCAAAAGCAACAAACACAAGAAATGCCCTACATCTGTTCAGAGGACCAAGAAAAGGAGCCCTTCATGCTGGCAAGGGGGAGAGAAGTTCCTGCCCCACCCTCTCCCGGCCCTGCTGAAGGCTCCAGGGCAGACTCCACTGGCAGCCCCTAAAGCACCAAGAATAGGACTATGGCTGCCAGAAGTGGGGAGGGAGACTCAATTGTCCAAATTATGTGTAGAGCCAAGGGAGAATCCCAGTTTTTTGTCTCATTCTTCTCTCTTCACTCAGAAGGTGCCACCTGGAAAAATTGCAATAGGCACTGGAAGAAGGGAGCAGAGAACACTGGAGTCTGGAAAGTGTGTGGGTATCCCAAGAAATTGGAAAATAGGCTTCCTTAAGGCGGGTGTGGTGCTGTGCGTTAATGCGATGGACTGGAAGTCGGTTCGAACCACAAAGTCGGAGGTTCAAGCTCACCAGTCGCTCCTTGGAAACGCTATACAGGGTCACTATGGGTCAAAACCGACTTAACGGCACTTAACAACAATAATCCTGTGGATGGAACTGAAGTCCTGGACGGTTCCTGAAACTGAGCTATATTGCAAGGGCTGTGAGAGCTGAACTCCACGCAAGCCAGTCCCCAAGTCCCAGGCTGACTCCTAAGTGGCCCATGAAACAGGCACACCCAGGCCACACAATGTTGCTGAACTAACACTGGAACCACCATAAACAGAAGGTTGAGAAAAAAACTGCATCCTGTACCTCATCAGGTTCATATCCTACTCAACAAAAACCATCCCTCCACCCCCACACACAACATTTCTCAGAGGATTTTAATGGAATCTTACAACATAATGTCCAGAACACAAGTCAAACTTACAGCACAAACCAAAAAAAACACAAACAGACACTCTCACACAAGGAAAACCTATCCACAGCTTAAGTGAAAAGACAAATCACACACACCACCTCCAAGATGGCAGAGATATTGAACTGAAAAAAGACATAGCGTTATACTCATCCTCTGTGAGGTAAAAAACACTTCTGCAATTAATGCATAGATAGGTATTTTCAGCAGAAAAAAAGAAAAGCTCTAAGAAAAGACCAAAAACCAGCAGTAAAACCCCTAAACAAAAATGGCAGTATGACTGGCTACTACAAGAATAAGCAAGTTGTCCCCCCAGAAGCCATCAAGGAAAGCAATCAAGTTCCTTCAGGGCAAACACCCCTTTAAGACTGAAACTCAAAGGGAACACAAGAACAGGCATGTAAACTTGCTGGCAACCATGTTGGTCTACTGGTGAGTGGAAGAGGGGGAAAGGCAGCAATGAAGAAATGGGCTGGGTTCAACCACGTTCCATAGACTCCCATTCACCTGGAAATGGGAGAAAAAAGAGGAAGGGCTGGTTGATCCAAAGTGAGGTAAGACCAGGGGACACCTGTGCCCATGGGCAAGGACATAGTTAGCCCAAAGTGTGATGAGCCCTGGGGACACCTGAGCTTAAGGACAAAGATATAACCACAGAGGGGTAGAGCTGAGAGTGAAGCATCCAACTGATATGAAGTGAAGAGAGACGCACAAGAACATCCAAACTTGCAGATAACACCCATTTGATCTAGCCTTGATGGCTTCATAACCAGAACTCAACTAGAGGATGAGGAAAAACTAAAAAATGTTTTATAAAGGAAACGATGGTAAATTGCTACAATTTGATGAACTTGACCTATACTCATGGATGTAGTAGCTCCAAATACCAACAGAGAGGGAAGGAGTCTTCACATCAGGTATCAATCCTATCCTCTCTGTATACAGGGTAGATAGGGACAGGCAACTGAGACACTGGCTACCTAAAATGAGGGGGTGATAAAGGCACGAAGTGACTGGCTTACAATTTTCAAGAGAAGTTTAGTTTAAAAAAATACCAAAAACCAATGCCATAAAAAATTTTTGTAACACAATATTATCACCTGGAAGACAAAAACAGTACAGTGCTAAATATAAAAGCTATAAATACTTTGACTACACTCATGATTGTAAGTATTTTAAAAAGTAAAAGGCCATAAATCTGACTATTTTTATTTCAATATTACCCATGGTAGCTTAAAACTAAGCATATAACTATTCTATTATAAATATAACATGTAAGTGGAGTCCTGGTATGGCACTGTAGGATAAGAAATGGACTGCTAACCACAAAGTCTGTGGTTCAAATCCACCAGCCTCTCTTCAGAAACCCTACAAAGAGTTGCTATTAAGAGTTGGGACAGACTAGACAACACTTAAATATATAAAGCTACATAAGCCCAGCGAGAGATTTAGTAAGTTACAGTAGAGTATGGCATAAGAAGCTAACAGGATGTAGATATTATTAATGTAGAAATATGGAAATATCAAATACAGTAATATTTGCAGTGATAACATTTTCATAAATATAGAACTAAATGTAAAAAACAAGATTATAAACAACCTTCAGAAACAAAATCTGTTATAGTAACTAATATAAATTAAGCAATTTTCTTAAAATTAAAAAAAAAAATTTTCTACTATACATCCATTTTCCTTCTTCATGCTATTCTTTCTACCAAGAATGGTTGTTTTCTTTTTTCCCCAATCTTTAAGCTATCTAACACACTAGATGAAAACTGCTGCAAGCTAATCCTAACCCAGTTAAAACAAAACAGAAAAAATATATATACAGAAGGAGGATGCCAAACTTCAAGGAAATATAATCTATTGTATTTCAATTCCATTTTTCTATGAACTTTTTGACACTCCTTCCTATGTATCTTCTTCCATTTTTGGAAACATTGAATAGCATAATATAAATCATCAAGAGTAGTCAATTTCAGGAATTGTTTTTCCTATATCCTCCATAGTGCTAAAAATACATAGTGCTGCTGCTGGTGCTGGTGGTGGTGGTGGTGTGCCATGGTGTCTGTTCTGACTCATAGCAACCCTGTATAGAGTTTCTGAGGCTGTAAATCTTTAAGAGAGCAGAAAGCCTCATCTTTCTCCCATAGAACGGCTGGTAGTTTCGAACTGCTGACCTTGAGGTTAATAGCCTGACTTGTAACTACTACATTACCAGAGCTCCTTTTATACAAAATAAGTATTCAAATATATGATGATGTAACTTTGGTAAAGTAGATTACTGGGTTCAGAATGTAATTAAATTACCAAGTGCAAGCTAATAAAACAACTATACCCAGCTTTTTCACACATAAATTTACTTGAAAGCAACAGATGTATTTGGGGCAAAGTGAAATGTCAAATCCATAGTTGAGAATATAAACTTTGCTTTTTCCCCAGCACTTCCTTTTAAATAAATTATGGAAGCTTATATCTATAATCATATGCCAGTATTTATGAAAATTAACATATTTCAATACAGCAGAATGGTTCTTCTTAAATAATTTCCAATATCCCAGAGAACCCACCACTTGCCTGTCAGTCTGTCTATCATACTTTGGTGGTTTGCACGTTGCTGTGATGCTGGAAGCTATGCCATCACTATATTAAATACCAGCAGGGTCACCATAGGTGGACAGATTTCAGTGAAGCTTACAGACCAAGACTATGACGAAAGAGAGGCAAACTACTACTGAATGTTTACCCCCTGGAAACCTTATGAATTAGCAGTGGAACACTGTTAGCACCAGAATACGGAATATTGAAACATGATGAAGAGCATCAGAATACTGTCAGGCACTCATAATATGTCTGGGGAACAGCTAGCTGCCTCCTCAAAGTAGAGCTGACTGTGATGATAGGAATGGAGAAAAGCTTTTGGGACCTTCCATCTGCTTATGGAGCACAACTCAAAATGAAGAGAAACAGCTGCAAACATCCATTAATAATCAGCACATGGAATAAACAAAAGTATCAATCTAGGAAAATATGCTGTCAAAACTCAAATGGAATGCAAAAAGATCAACCTCCTAGGCATTAGTGAACTGAAATGGACTGGTATTAGCCATTTTGAATCTGACAATCATATGGTTTATTATGCCTGAAACGACGAACTGCAGAGGAATGACATCAGATTCATCATCAAAAAGAACATTTCAATAGGTTTCCTGAGGAGTCTTTGTAGTCTACAGGATCTTAGGTGGAATCCTGAGACCCATCCAGAAGCTTCTGAGGTGGGACATTCCCACTTGAAAGGACACACAGACAGACCAACATGGTGCAGATAGAGGAAAAGATACTTCCTGCAAGAAAGACCAGCAGAAAAATCCAAAACAAAAATAGCAGTCTGATTGGCTACTACAAGAACAAGCAATTTGTTCACTGATGAGCCTTCAAGGCAAGCAATCAAGTCCCTTCAGGGCAAACCTTTTTCCAAGACTGAAACTCAAAGGGAACAAATGACCAGACTTGTAAGCTTGCTAGTGACCATGTTGGTCTCCTGGTGAATGGAAGAGGGGGAGAGGCAGCAATGAAGATATGGGCTGAGTTTGACCATGGTCCATAAACTCCCGTCAACCTGGAGCTGAGTGAGATAGGAGGAAGGGCTGGTTGGTATGAAGTATGGTGAGACCTGGGGACACCTGAGCCCATGGACAAGGACATAGCCACAGAGGGCTGGAGTTGAGAGTGAAGCATCCAGCTAATATGAAGTGAAAAGAGATGCACACCACCACCCAAACTTGCAGATAGCATCCATCTGACCTAGCTTCAATGGTTTGATGACCAGAGCTTAACTAAAGGAAGATAAAAAAATTTTGATAAAGGAAACAAGTATAAATTATTACAATTTGATGAACTTGGCCTATACTTATGGATGTTGTTGTTGTTAAGTGCCATCGAGTCGGTTCCGACCCATAGCGACCCTGTATAGGGTTTCCGAGGGTGTAAATCTTTACGGGAGTAGAAAGCCTCATCTTTCTCCCGCGGAGCAGCTGGTAGTTTCGAACCGCTGACCTTAAGGTTCGCAGCCCGATTCGTAACCACTACGCTACCAGAGCTCCTTTATACTTATGGATGTAGTAGCTCAAAATACCAAATGAGAAGGAAGGAGTCTTCACATCAAATATCAATGCTATCCCCTCGTATACAGGGCTGAGAGATGGGCAACTGAGACATTGGCTACCTAAAATGAGGGGATGATAAAGGCATGAAGTGACTGGCTTACAAGTTTTCAAGAGGGAGTTTAGTTTCAGAATATGTAGGGAAATGTAGAATTTCCACTCAATAGTTTTCATCTTGTCTAGATGGGTCTGGTGAAAGGAGATGGGGGATAAGATTTGTATGATTCAACAGTGATTAACTGTCATTATGAGTAATTGCGACTGTCACAACTGTTCAAGGTAGAAGTTTTTTAACAAAAAGGGTGTAGTAGTTAATCACATTCCAGAGACAGAGGACCCTAGGACAATCAAGGGAGAAGAACACGAACAGAACCCTCAGAAGAACATTGGAACCCTATCCAGAGAAGCAGCGACACCAGAGATAGAGGCAGAGATGATGACATGGCTAGACAGAGCAGTTGAGGACTCTAGATCATGGAAAGAGAATGGCTGTGTGCTGGAAGTCAGGAGGCAGGCTTGCAGAACGTGCCCTTTGGTTGTTTAAATGATTATGTATTCCTGAGTGTTTCTGTAACATCCTCTCCCCACCCCCACCAAAAAAAAGAGGGAATAGAAAAAAAAAAAAAAAAAAAGTACATTTCAAGACCCATCTATCTTAAAGTATAATGCTGTCTATGAAAGGATAATATCCATAGGCCTCCAAGAAAGACCAGTTAACACCACTATCATTCAAAGTTACAGAACAATAACTAAACCCAGTGGTGATAAAACTGAAGAATTCTACCAACTTCTGCAGTGTGACCATTACTGATGATTGGAATACAAAGGCTGGAAATACAGAGGAAGGATTAGTAGTTGGAAAATATGGCCTTGGTGATAAAATGATGCTGGGGATCACATGACTGGATTTTGCAACTCCAATGACTGAATCATTGCAAATACCTTTTTTTAAAAAAATGACTATATACATGGACTTACCAGATGGAAACATTCCATATCATCAGCCAAAACAAGGTAAGGATTTATTGTAGAACAGACCATAAATTGGCTCACATACAAGTTCAGGCTGAAGCTGAAGAAAATTCACATAATCCCACAAGAGCCAAAATATGACATGGAACACATTCCACCTGAATTTAGAGATCATCTCAAGAAGAGATTTGCTGCATCAGACACCAATGACCTAAGACTAGAGGAGTCATGTGATAACATCAAGAACATCCTAGAGGAAGAAAACAAAAAGTAATTAAGAAGACAAGAAAGATGGAAAAGTTCAAAATGGATGTCAGAAATGACTTTGAAACTTGCTCTCCAATGTAGAGATGCAAAGCAAATGGACAAAATGAGGGCATAAAAGAGCTAAAGAGAAAATCTCAAAGGGCAGCTCGAGAAGACCAAGTCAAGGATTTTAATGAAGTCCACAAAGATCTGGAGTTAAAAAACCACAAGGAAGAACACATTCAACATTTCTCTAGCTAAGTGAACTGAAGAAAACATCCATTTGCAATGCTGAAGGATTCTATGCGCAAAATACTGAATGATGCAGAAAGCATCAAAATAAGATAGAAGGAATGCAGAGTCACTGTACCAAAAATAAATGGTCCATGTTCAACCATTTCAAGATGTGGCATATGACCAATAGCCAATGGTACTGAATAAAAGAAATTTAAGGTGGACTGAAGGCACTGGCAAAGAACAATGCTCTGGGAATTGATGGATACAAATTGAAATCTTTCAGTAAACTGATACAGCACTGGAGGCACTCAACTCATGTATTCCAAGAAATTTGCAAGACAGCTACCCAGCCAACTGATTTGGTAGAGATCCGTATCTGTGCCCATTCTAAAGAGAAGTAACCCAACGGAATGAAGAACAGCCCCTTGGACACTATCATTGACATATACAAGGAAAACTTTGCTAGAGATCATTCAAAATCAGCTTCCAGCTGTACATCAACAAAGAACTGCCAGAAATTCTAGACAGACAGACAAAGACATGGAACGAGAGACATCACCTACTGCCTGTCAGATGTTTACCTGTGATTTACTGACTATGAAAAGGCTTTGAATTGTGTGCATCATGACAAGCTATGGGATAACACTGTGAAGAATGAGATTTTGAAAACTCTTAATTGTGCTCATGAGGAACCTAGACTAAGAGGCAGTCATTTAAACAAAACAAAGGGGCACTGAATGGTTTAAAATCAGGGAAGGTGTGTGTCAGGGTTGTATCCTTTCACCATACTTATTCAATCTGTATGATGAGCAAATCATCTGAGAAGCTACATTATAGGAAGAAGAATGTGGCTTCAGGACTGGAAGAAGACTCATTCACATGAAATATGCCAATGACACAATCCTGCTTGCTGAAAATGAACATTTTAAATACTGATGAAGATCTAAGACTACAACCATCAGTATGGATTGCGCCTCAATGTAAAGAAAACAAAAATCCTTGCAACTAGCCCAATAAACATCATAATAAATGGAGAAAAGACTGAAGTTGTCAAAGACTTCATTTTGCTCGGATCCACCGTCAACAAGCATGAGAAGCAGCAGGCAAGAAATCAAACGACGTATTGCATTAGACAAATCTGCTGCACAAGACCTTTTTCAAGTGTTCAAGAACAGAGATGTCAGTTTGAGGACTAAGTGTGCCCGACGCAAGTCATGGTATTTTCAATAGTCTCATAAGCATGTAAAAGTTGGAAAATGATGAAGGAAGACTGTGGAAGAACTAATGCATTTGAATTGTGGTGTTGGAAAATTGCTGGTGAATGCAAACTGCTGACCCGTGGTTGGCAGCCCACCAGTGCTCCTTCTGTAAAGGTTACAGTCTCGGAAACCTTTGGGGCAATCCTACCCTATCCTGTAGGGTCTCCAAGAGGCAGAATCAACTCCACAGCAATGGGTTTTGTTCTGTTTCAGTTTTAATACTAAAAGGTTGGTGAGGAGGAGATAATTTCTTTAACTATTAGTCACGCTTTCATATGTACTCGTGTTGAAGAGAATCACCAAAACCTGGGGATCTATGAGGCTCTCAGACTTAGTTAGCATCATGAGAACAAGAGACCATGGCAGCATAACTGAGTACAAGAATAAAACATGTGCACGTGGTGTTCACACAAACGGGGTACACGTCCCGCTGGGAACAGCAGAGTAAAGGCTGGAACTCCAGGATCACTTAGCACTATCATCAGTAATGAGCTCTTTACACATGATGATTTTCAAAACAAAGTGACAAGTGGGTATTTTCCTCACAGGAATGCATTCGAATTTCAATAGAAGTTTGTCTTTCTAACTCAAGACTCACTGAGTTTCCCATTCCTCCGCAGAAACATAAGGCTTTCTGCTCCTGTCCAGATTTACAGTCCTGGAAACCCTATACAAGGTCACTATGAGTGGGAACTGACTCAATGGCAGTGAGCTAGTCTCCTAGTTTTGGTAACCCTGGAAACCCTATACACAGTCACTGTGAGTGGGAACTGAGTCGATGGCAGTGAGTTCTTCTCCAGAAATCCTGGGCCTGTAGATGGATCCTCACGAGGTGTCCTTTTAGGAGGCACCTCTCAGCCATGCTCGGAAATGGCCTCATTTTAACTGAACTGGAAGGAGCCCTGGTGGTGCTGCAGGAGAAGCACTGGGTTGCTAACAGCAAAATCAGCACTACAAACCCAGCAGCTGCTGCACTGAAGGAGAACGATGAGGCTTTCTGCTCCCATGAAGATCTAGAGCCTCAGAAACCCTCCACAGGGTTTTGCTCTGAGTTGAAATTGACTCAGTGACCGTGGGGTTGGTTTGGGTTTAGACAGTATCTCAACAACCCCATTTCTAAACAGGGTCAGACTCACAGGTGTCGGAATTAGGACTTCCACATAACCTTTTTGGGGATACAATTCAATCGATAACAGCAGATAACAACAAAACACAAACCCACTGCCAGTGAGTCGAGGCCAACTCATAGCACCCTGTAAGACAGAGAGTAAAGCTCCTCCCTAGGGTTTCAATAAATCTTTACTGTAGCAGACAACCTCATCTTTCTCCCAAGGAGATGCTGCTGGGTTGGAACCAGCAACCTTTCAGTTAGCAGCCCAATGCTTAACCCATGGTGCCACAAGGACTCACTGATGTTTTCAAAGTAGTTTCAATTCACTCTTTATAAACTTTATAGCTTTAGCAAATGATCCCTTGGTGCTAATCATGGGGTGAAAGTGATGGGCTGCTATTGAAGCCTGGGTCCCTGGAAGTGCCATGGGTCCACCACCCCCACTACCACCACCAAAGAAAAGAGAATCACTGAGTTTTTAAAACAAGACACAAAGATGCAAATATAAAATGCATGGCTTGGGGTAAGTAACTCTCCCAGTGCCATGTATATGCGTTGTACATACGGTTATTTATTGATAAACATTTGTTGCTGTTACTAAGTGCAATCAACTCTGTTCCAATTCATAGGGAACTGAGAAGCAGTTGGTGGTTTTGAACCATGGCCTTTCAGTTAACAGTCCAGTGTTTATCATACAGTGCCACACCAGGACTAGTCTTATCAAAAACTTTGAAGTTTAAAGCTACGAAATCTGTACCTAATTCTGTTGAAGGGAAAAACTTTTTATGTTGTTAGCTGCCATCAAATCAATTACGACTCAAGTGACCAAGTATAGGGCTTCCAGGAAGCAGCTGGTGGGTTTGAACTACCAACCTTGTGGTTAGCAGTCTGGTGCTTATCTTACATCACCATACCAGATGTCCATTTTAAAGTAGAAAGGTTTTAAGTAATAGAAAGTAATTCAAGCAAAAACAGTTGTCTGAAGAGAGAACCTAGTGACAAGGAGGAGTATGCACTAGGAAGGAGAAGAACAACTGAGGAGGAGCCAGTTACAGCTGCTTCTAACAGACCAAGGAGGACCTGATGTTGACACAGACGGAGGTATTAATATTGAGAACATAAAAAAGGAGTGATGCAAAATATATCTCAAAAATAATTCACTGGATGCACACTAATGTTCATAGCAGCACTATTTACAATAGCAAAAAGATGGAGACAGCCGAAGTGCCCATCAACTGAAGAATGGAAAAACAAACGGTGGTACATACACACAATGGAATATTATGCTACCCTGAAGTATAACAAGGAAGCTGCAAGCCACCGAATAACATGGATGAACCTTGAGGACATTATGGTGAGTGAAATTACTTAGTTACAAAAGGAGAAATACTGCATAGGATCACTACTGTAAAAGACTAAGAAAAAAGAACACATACTAAAGGGGGGGGGGGGAGATTCTATGATTACCAGGCTGTGGGGGGGATGGATTGAGGGGAGGTAGGAGAAGGTGGAACACAGGGTAGGGAATAGACACAGGATAGTTCGGGTGCTAGTGAGGGGGCAATACACAAGAAAGGGGAGGGGAATGGAAGAACAAGGTGGATGGAAAACAGGCAGGTTTGCATGGGCTAAGTGTGACAGAGGTATATAATGATGTATGCACAACCTTGGAACAACAGAGCTCTGGGATACAGGGACTGAGACATGGTTGGAGTGGGCAAAAGGAGGGAAGTAATGTTAAGATGCTTGGCTGTGTTTTGAATCTCGGTTTCCCTGGCATACCATTATAAAATAGACACTTGAGGGGAGAGAAAGGAATAGACAGAAATACCACCATAGAAAGCCTGTAAGTCCATCTTCTGCCTATAACTGATTGGAATACCAAAAATGGGCTTACAACATGCCCAGTGAAGGAGGCTTCCTGTGGAGCCTCTGCATTACATAAGACCATAGGTAGAATCCTGAACCCCATCCAGAATCTTCTAAGGTGGGAAATTTCCACTTGCAAGGACAAGCAGACCAGTCTGGAGTGGCTAGAAGAACAGAAGATACTTCTTGAAAAAAAGACCAGACCAAAAGGAAAAATAAAAAAACAATAACAGCAGTCCAAGTGATGACTACAAGAAGAACAAGCGGCTCTCCCACGACACATCAAGGCAAGTGGTGAGGTCCCCTCAGGAACCCTAACCGTAACTCAATGGGAATACACGAGCAGACACAGTCATCACTGATAAGGGAAAGTGAGGGAAAAACAGCAATGAAGCTCCAAGCTAAGCCCTACAACGTTCAACAGACTCCTGTAAACCCAGGTGGAAACCTGGTTGGCAGAGAACTAGAGTGGAGAGTGAAGCTTCCAGCTGATAAGAAGAGAGGGCCTATGCATAGAAACACCCACACTTGCAGATAATACCCACTTGACCTGGCTTCAATGACTGGATGATCAGAGCTCAACCAGAAGAAGAAAGAGGAAGAAAAAAAGAGTAATCTGATACAATTTGATGAACGTGACCTATACCTATGGATGCAGTAGCTCAAAAGAGGGAACAAATCTTTACAGCGAGGATCATCCCTAACCCCCTCCTCCCATACACAGAGCAGACAGGGATAGGCAACTTGGACATTGGCTAACCAAAATGGGGGAGGGGGGTGGGCTACAAATGCAAGAAGTGATTGGCTTACAAGCTTTCAAGAGGGAGCCTAGATCCAGAGGGCTCAGAGGATGGTAGAATCTCCATTGAGTAGTATCCAATCTGTCTGGGCAGGGCTGATGAAAGGAGATGTGGATAGGTCTCTTGTGATACAACAGTAAATAGTTTTTATCAGGACTGACTGTGAGGGATGGAAATGTAAAGGTAGACGTTTTATAACAAGGAGGGGAGTGACTGACTGCAGTCTAGGAGCGGAGGTCCCTGGGACCATCACGGGAAAAGAGCGGAGCGTGGGACCCTACTCAGAGAAGCAGTGATGCCAGATGTGGAGAGATGGAGCAGCTAGGGACACTCTAGACGCAGAGAGGGAGAGGGGCTGTGTGCTGACGAATGGGGGACAGGCTTGCAGGGCATACCCTTGGGTAGACTGATGATGTATGGAGGGGATTGTAACCATGGCAATGAAATGATCTATGATAGGATGAATGTAAAGCTAATGTTCTCCCACGTAAACTATCACATAATTCACAATACAACATTTAAAAAAATAGTAGTAATAATTCACTGGATTTCATGATGACAAGATGTGGGACAAAGCAGATGTAGGATAATCCCAAATTTTCAAGTCTGAGTATCTGGGAACATGATGACTCCATGGACAGAAATAGGGAGGTCTGCTACAAGCAAAGCGTCCTGGTGTGGCACTGTGAGTTAATACGCCAGACTGCAAAGTCATTTGAATCTCAAGATCGGCAGTTCAAGCTCACCAGTCACTCCTTAGAAACCCTATACAATGTCGCTATGGGTGGGAATCAACTGGACGGCACTTAACAACAACAACTACAAGCAAGAAGTTTAAGAAGTATTGTCAGGTTTAGATTTCAAGGGATAGCTAGCTGTATGACTTCAAGGGTCCATGTTATTTTCCATCGCCTCATTTGCATGTTGGGCAATGACTGGAGAATAATTACTGCATATGGATTATGGTGTTGGCAAAGAATACTGAAAGCACCATGGACTGCCAGAACATCAAAAATCTGTCTTGGAAGAAGTATAGTCAGAACACTCATTAGAAGCGAGGATGGTGAGAAATCATCTCTTGCACTTTGGACCTGCTGTAAGGAGGGACCAGTCTCTGGAGAAGAGCATCATGCCTGGTAAAGTGGAGGGTCAGCAAAAAAGAAGAAGGCCAAAGAGATGGAATGACAAAGCGGCAGCGACAATGTGTTCAACAGTAACAGTGATGAGGATGGGGCAGGTCCTGCCGTACACAGGATCACACTGAGTTGGAATTATCTGACAGCGTCTAACATGTGCACGAAACATCTAAGAGAGATGGGCTGGAATCCAGAAAAGCAAAGCAAAGGTCATTCCTCAAGAGATAATAGTTGAAGAGATTAAGACAGAAATTAATCATAGCCATTTAAGATGAAGTATCAAGGAGAATAAGTACAACAAGAGCTTACTTGGCATTGGGTATATCACTTGAGAAAGGAGAACAAACAGACTGAAAAAGAAGGCAGCAGCATGAAAAAGGAGAAAGAGTATTAATAAGTATTAGTGTTTGTGGAACATTGTCAGCTAAGTACTGTCACAACTATTCCGTCACTTTGGTCTTCATAATGGGCCCATAAGATTGGCAACAACTACTCTCATTCATAGATAGATAAACTTGAAATGACTTAAGCAAATTCAAAATGGTAGTGACCTAGAAAACCTTGTCTCAAAAAAGATACTCACAGATGTATGGTTTGGTTTCAAATACAAAATTTTAAAAGTCCACTAACTAAACACATATATGAGAGTTTCTGAATAAGATGAAGATTGATTATAAAAGTATCATTTAATAGCAACAGTCAAATAACTTTTATTTTAAGCAAAACATAACATACTACAATGCTTTTGGTCAACTGATGAAATAACATCTAAATAAATGCATGTAAACATGAATTCTAAGCAATCCTCAATAAGGCACAGGTTTTCAAAGCCATAACAAGGACATTTCCTTGCTCTAAAAAGTTAAATTCAAGCAACTATTTTAATAAGGAACTCTGGTAGCACAGCGGTTAAGCACTCAGATGCTAACTGAGAAGTTGGCAGTTTGAATTTACCCAGTTGCTCATTGGGATAAACATCTGGTGTCTGGTCTCTTAGACTATAGCTTAGAAAACTCTGTGGGGTTGCTACGAGTCAGAAAACAACTTGACGGTACGTAACAGTAACAACATTAAAGATATGCAGTATTTTAAGTTTGGGGAACATATTACAAAAGTGACCCAAAAAACAAAGCAAAACCCATTGCCATCAAGTCACTTCTGAGTCACAGCCACCCTACAGGACAGACTAGAAGTGCCCTGTAGGGTTTCCCGGGCTAGCCATCTTTACTAAAGCTGACTTTCTTCGGTGGAGTGCCAATGGATAGAATAGGACCCAAGGGTTTAACCTCTGCACCACCAGGCCTAGATCCATTACAAACTAGGACAGCAGTAAGTGTTCACAACACCCATATCCTAGACAGTGGTGGATGTAAAACTACAAGGAAGGAGACAAAGTAAGCAATCTGACTAAAATCAGTTCTAGTAAAACTCAGAAATGTGCTAAAGACCCAGATTTAATGAATAACTGAACTCCTCTCCTACAAAGACTTTTTAAGTGACTTGAGGTCAACTCTCTACAAAGGTCAAGTTACTAGCACACTTACTGCTGCCTCAGCAGGTGCTACACAGTACAGTACTTCCTTCCACACCACGGAGCGGCTGGGAAGCTAGAACTGCCAACCTTGCGGTTCAAACTGACCTTGCAGCCCAGTGCATTAACCTGCAGAGCCACACCAGGACTCCTCCAATACACATGTTGTTGTTATTGTTGCTAAGTGCCGCCGTCGAGTCGGTTCTGACCCTTAGCGATCCTTTACAGGGTTTCCGAGGCTATAAATCTTTACGAGAGCAGAAAGCCTCATCTTTCTCCCACAGAACAGCTGGTAGTTTCGAACTGCTGAGCTTACGACTCACAGCTCGATTCGTAGCCACTAAGCTACCAGAGCTCCTTGTTCTTGTTATTAAGTACCGCGAAGTCGGTTCCAACTCATAGTGTCCCTGCACAGGGTTTCTGAGGCTATAAATCTTTACAGGAGCAGAAAGCCTCATCTTTCTCCTGCGCAACAGCTGGTAGTCTTGAACCACCAACCTTGAGGTTAGCAGGCCAATTCGTAACCACTACACAATACACATAAGCACTACCAAAGTCACACTGAAAAAATCCCTAACTAAGCAATGAATACAACAGTGAGCTGAGGATGCAGGAAATAGGTATTTGGTCTAACTGTGTCACTCTACACCTTGACTCTGACCAGGTTTCATCCTCTTTATAACTAAGTCCTTATCTGAAACATTAGTCTACGGGGTAATATGCCATCACAAGTCTTTTAGGTCAAAAATGGCTTATTTCTAGAAATCAAATTTAAAAGTGGATGTAAAAAGGGAATCCAATTATAACTTTATAATATAAATTCATCAACTTCAGTGATGCCCAAGTTACAAATGCATAACAAAATGGTTTTAATAGTCTTTAGCTACCCTTTCCTAAAATCAAAGAGAACAAAAATGATGCTGCATGGGAGAAAACACAAATACACGAACACATGCACACAGATGTCAAAATAATTGCTTTAGTTTCAATTTCCAAAACCAAAATGAAAAGATAACAATTTTACTTCCTCTTAATTTTAGAACTACATTACTAATAATGTACTTATTAACATTAGAATAATCAAAATAAGAAAAAAAATAATAATGCATTTGCAAAGCACGATGGCTCTACAGGATAAGCACTGGACTTCGAACCACAGGCTTCACGAGAGAGAGGTGAGGCTTTCTGCTCCTGCAAAGATCTGAAAAGCCTCAGAAGCCCTATACAGGCCGCTATGAGTTGGAACCCACTCCATAGCACGAAACAACAACAAAGCTGCTTCATGACAAATCTCCACCAACATTATTACCTGTGTTTCTCAATGAACATGGTTCATAGCGACTCTGTACAGGGTTTCCAAGGAGCAGCTGGTGAGCTTGAACGGACAACCTTGCAGTTTAAACTGACTTTGCAGCCCAGCGCATTAGCCCATAGTAATGAGCCGACAGGACAGAAGAACAGTGTCCTCTATGGTTTTCTAAGCTGTGATCTCTACGAGAGCAGGTGGTCAGGCCTTTTCTCCCAAGGAGCCGCTGGTGGGTTCAAACCACTGGCCTTCAAGTTAGCAGCAAAGCCCTTAACCACTGTGCCACCAGGACTCCTTAGAACCAACCACATTAAGGGAGAAGAAAAACTATAAAGAGTTAAAAAAAAAATTCAACTCATGTTTGAACACAGTATTATTATAATATACTCTCAGGATAAGCAAAGTCAATTAAAAAAAAAAAAAGCTAAACTGCAGTGAACAGGTTTGGAGTCCTGGTGTAGCACTACAGGGTAAGCACTGGACTACAAAGTCAGTTTGAAACACAAGGTTGGCTGTTCAATCCCAACAGTCACTCCTCAGAAACCTTATAAAGGGTGGCTATGAGTCAGAACCCACTCAACAGCACTAACAATGACTAGGTGTATAGGGTTAAGAAGGCGCCCTGGTATCACAGAGGGTTACACAAGGTGGGCTGCAACCACAAGGTCAGCAGTTAGAATCGACAAGCTCTTTTTTACATGAGAACCATGAGGTTTTCTGCTCCCATAAAGATTTACAGCCTCAGAAACCTCATACAGGATCCCTAGGACTCAGAACTGACTACATGGCAGACAGTAGCAACAGCAGCAAACAGGTTTGTTTTTCACAAACATGGCTTAGCAATTCTGAAACAACTGTGTACTTTCTAGCTAAGCATGTAAGAGGTAAATATACTGTTAATAACAGAAGCCAATTGACTTGGTGTCAGAGACAAGAATTACAGGATTTGGAAAGCAGGGATGCCTAGACTGACCCTACAGTGTTAAACAGAATTGGAGGCATCACATGCTTTTTAGGTAGAAAGACAGGTAGGCAAACATAAGTACACATATATAAGCAAGGGCTTCAAAAATTTCATGGAAAAATTCCCTTATCTTTTCATCACATTTTCCCATGAACTTCTGGCGTCCCCTTGTACCTTGTACCTATTTTCCAGCTCTGTCTGTTGATGGCTTAGAAACAATGACACTGAAAGCTGCAAGAAGCACAACTAGCATCCATGTGTTTTTATTGTTGCTAAGTGCCATCAAGTCGATTCCAACTCATAGCAACCCTGACTAGGGCTTCCGAAGAGTGTCTGGAGAATCTGAACTGCCGACCGTGCAGTCGAGGAAGTGCTTATTCTAGACTGCCTTCTAAATGCCAATATACACTAAAAGTAACTAAGACTCCTTGGAGAAAAGGATTATCTTAGTCTCCAAGGAAGGGTCACTCAAAACAAGGACATAAGCAATCTGGGCACCAAAATAATCCAAGGAATAAAAAAGAATCTATATATGTATATGTGTGTGTGCGCATGTTTTCTAAAAACAAGGATATTTTCTTGCATAATCATAGTACAATTATCAAAATCAGGAAATTAACATTGGTAATAACATTGTTGTCTACAGACCTCATTCAAATTTCATCAAGCATATTTATATATATATATATAGTGGTAGTAGTGTACTGTTGAGTGGGTTCCAACTCATAACAACCCTGTATAGGGTTTCCAAGGCTGTAAATCTTTACAGGAGCAGAACACCTCATCTTTCTCCGGTAGAACAGCTGGTAGTTTCGAACTGCTGACCTTAAGGTTAGCAACCCGACTGGTAACCACTACGCTACCAGAGCTCCTCAGCGTGTGAGTGTAAGAGAGAGAAAGGGAAAGCTTTTTCTTACAGCAGAATGCCAACTAATAAAAATGATATAACTAGACAATTACCATTTGGCATTCAGGCAAGAGCATCAATGGATGCTGAAACAAGAGAGTGTGATGAGTGACAGTGTATTTGACTAGTTTCAAACTATCTCCCTAGAAGACACCTGTTAATTACAAATGAACAAATAGCAGCTTTACAGTGCAGAAACCCTGCAGATACAAGGGTTAATAAAAGTTAATAATATCCCATAGTAAATATCCCATTCATGGGATAAATGGAAATTAGGTGTATCAATCACTTCTGGACTATTCCTGTGAAAAATACATACCCTGAACCTAACCACGAAGACACAGCACACAAGGCTGGATAGAGGGACTTCTACAAGTAACTGGCTTATTCTCATCAAACACCATCACAGGTCATAAGAGCCAAGAAAAGACTAGCAAATTGTTCTTGATTAAAAGAAACTAAAGAGATCATTGACTTCAAAGAATGATGTAGAATTTTTACAAAGGACATTACAGTATGCTTGATGAAATCTGAATGAGGTCTGTAGACAAGAGTATTATTGTTGTTAAGTACCGTGGAGTCAGTTCCAACTCATAGTGACCCTGCACAGGGTTTCCGAGGCTATAAATCTTTACGGGAGCAGAACGCCTCATCTTCCTCCCGCGAAACAGCTGGTAGTTTCGAACTGCTGACCTTGAGGTTGGCAGCCTGATTTGTAACCACTACGCTACCAGAGCTCCTTAAGAGTATTATTACCAATGTTAATTTCCTGACTTTAATTATTTTACTATGATTATAGAAAAAAAAAATCCTTGTTTTCAGAAAATATACATAACTATTAAAGGTGAAAAGGAGCTCTGGTAGCGTAGTGGTTATGAATCAGACTGCGAACCACCAAGGTCAGCAGTTCGAAACTACCAGCTGTTCCTTGGGAGAAAAATGAGGCTTTCTGCTCCCGTAAAGATTTACAGCCTCAGAAACCCTGTACAGGGTTGCTAAGAGTCGGAATTGACTCCACGGCCCGTAACAACAATTAGAGGTGAAAGGCATTATGATTACAATTTATCCTCACAATGTGTGGAGCCCTGGTAGCACTGTGGTGTGTGTGTATGTGCTTACGTGTGTGCAGAGAGAAGAAAGCACACAGAGTTAACATGAGGAGGTAGCATCCAGATGAATGAAGCGTACACAAGAATTCGTTGTTATCATTCTTATAACTATTAAAGATATAAAGTTAAAAAGAATCTTAAAAATCAAGTTAATTTCTCTCTGGGCATTTTGACAGTAAAATAAACTGAAAAACTGAGTAATGGGTCTCCTTTACACAGAAGGTAATCAGCACATCCACACGAGGGATTAAGTCCTGCGTCCTTCCATTCCCTTCCCACTCAAACACTTAAAAAGTTGCATTTCCTAGGTAAAATCTTGATAGTGAGTCTCAGTGTTCTTATCTTCTCTGTAAAATGGAGAGAGCACCTATTCTAGTATGAGGGTTTAGGGAAAAGGGGAAAGAGTATAAAACAGTATTATACAAAGCAGCTTGCTTTTAACAATTGCTTGGCAAATCAAACGTTTTAGAAATATATATACACAAAATGTATGTCAGGCAGTTTTTCATCACAGCAAGCAGGTGTTAATAGAAATTAGAGTTGACATTTACTAGATTGGAAATTTGGGTCTGTGAAAATACTAACTTATTCATCTGAAGGGCAAAATATTAAGGAAAAAAATTCTTTCACTCCACAAGATTTTATCCGTATGCTTCAAATATTTTAATAAATGCAAACATCTAGCTTTTCGTTTTTTGTTTTCAACCATAAAACTGTATGGTATCAAAAACACTACTGTATTTAAGGAAACCATTAACTAATACTTGGTCAATCACTGAGAAACTCAAACCTGGTACTGCTAACTGGACTTTCTTTGTAACAGGATTTTCCAGGTTGTATACGCTAGAGTATATGAACCTGTTTCATCCTTCACACAAAATATACTCAAATGAGCCATAAGGAATCACATGAAGTTCAAAAATAAGTGTTTATATGAAATAGGTACATCACATTTTTCATGTACTGAAATCAAGGAAATGCTTGTTTTAAAAAAAAAAAGTAATCATTTTGAATTACATTATCAATTTTTCCACATTCCGAAACCTTTTATCAACACTTAACAAAAGTTTTTTTTAATCATTTGCATGTAGAAACTAGTTATATTTTATCAACTACAAAAAACTTACTTAAAACTGTATTTTATAATACTGTTGATTTCAAATATCAAAGAGATTTTTAAAATATGTGACCGATCATTTGGTACAAAATAAAATTTAACGTAGCCAGTCTTATTTTCCCATTGTTGGAAAAAGAAAAAAAATCATTCTTATTTAAATAACGTTATCCGCTCAGTCTCTATTTTGAGTAGTAGATGAGCAATCTACTCTAGAGCAAAATGCTTAGAATGGGCCAGGCAGAACTGAGCCTGTGAAGAAGTGGTACAATGACCCAGTCCCTGCAGAATTGCGATCGAGAGTCAGGGATGCCTGTCGAACCTCTGGCTCTGTGCCAAGTTGACTATACACAATACTGATGAAGAAAGAAAAAGGGTCACCAGAGCATCAACTCCCAGAGAAGACGGCCTTTGCTGGTCTGGCTGATCACTGCATTTCAGCAGACAGAAAAGGCCTGGTACACAGCAAGCAGTCATTGTGGTTGTTGTTAAGTAGGTTCCAATACAAAGTGACCCTGCATAAGTTTTCCAAGAAGTGGCTGGTGGGTTTGAACCTCCAACCTTGAGGTTAGCAGTACTAATCCTACTGTGCCACACCAGCATTCAGCAACTCGACGGCTCCTAACAACAATAACACTAGTTAAATGAATGAAAGAATAAAATCCTAGGCCCATCAAGTCAACCTATATAAATTCTACTAAGGTGCATTATTATTTTACAAATGAATTTGGCATGCAATAACTTCAGGCCATAACTGTCTTTAAAAAATATGAACAATTCTATTTTAATTTTGGTTAAACGTGGTAATGTCCAAGTCCTTAAATATTTCTTAACCCACAATACGTACAATAATCCATTTACATACTTCTGTTTAAAAAAATGGTTGAATCAGAAATTCTCATATAAAGCAGAATTAGAAAAACAAAATAATGCATAAAATCAGAAAGAATAAATAAATTGAATTTACTATTAAACTTGAAAATCTATTCAAATAAGAAATTACAGGCTACAGAAACATTTTTCAAGAGCATATAGTTCTCATAACTAAGTTTCTCTAACACAATCTACTCCACAATTAGAATATCAACAATTTGAATTAGTCTTCTTTTGTTTCTCCATTCTATAGAATTTGTCATCTTATAATTTGAAGTGCTTCTTCAAAACATAAGATGTATTTTAATTCCAACCATCAAATTTAGAAGTCTGCAATTCACTAATATTAAACAGATTATAACTCAATATGAAAAAATTATATAGAGCAGAATGCAAGCAAATGTAACAAGAGTATACATATGGCTTATCATTACTGTTAAACACAATAATTTTCCTTTTCACTTAATCTTATTTTTTGTGAAGAATTTCAGCTTGCCCCCTACATGTTTTCTGTAAGACTACTAATATATTCTAAGTGACCAAGTCTATTCTGTTTCCCACCTACTGCACATATAATCAACGCATCATTTCTCTACCAACTTTAAACCTAACATTTTCCCAAGGGCCTGCCTTATGTGCGTCACAGTCATCTTACTATGCTTCTTGTGTCCATGCTGCTGGAAAAGAAGTCTGTACAAGCAGGAGGAGAGGGCACAATCCTGAGAGAGAGGAGTAGAGAAAGATGTTGAGAAAACAAAACAAGGAGCTCAGCCTTTGTTCAAGGTCAAGGTTGATTACATTCTCTCATACCATTAGGAATTACATGTTGTCCAATAACAGCAAAACGGGCCCTGGGAAAAGATACCTGAAGTTGCATGTGCAAACAATAATGACAGTACTAAGTGCTGTCATGAGCCTTTGAGTAAACTCTGACCCACAGCGACCCTACAGAGTAGCACTGCCCCGTATAGTTTCCTAGGTCTGGAGCACTGGTAGGCTTTAGGATCAGCATGGACCACAAGGTCAGCAGTTCAAACCCACCAGCAGCTCTTTGTACAACCTAAGGAAACGCTACCCAAGGTCACTATAGGTAAACTGACATGACAGTAGCTAGCAACAACAGGCACCATCTTGACAGAAGCACGTCATCAGGTCTTTCTTCCAACAGAGCCACTGGTGGGCTCAAATCCACTAACCTTCTGGTTAGCAGTCAAGTGCTTAGCGATTCAACACCAGAGCTCTTAAGCCAATTAAGTGCTATGGAGTCGACTCTGACTCATAGTGACCCTGTATAGTGTTTCCAAGGTTGTAAATCTTTGCGTAAGCAGTAAGCCTCATCTTTCTCCTGCGGAGAGGTTGGTGGACTCAAACCGGTGACTCTGTAGTTATAATCTAGAGTCCCCGCAACGACACCCCTTCTAAATACATAAGGAGCAAGCAGTCCCAAAAATGACTATTCAGGAGACTGACGATATAAACATTTTCCAAATGTTAAATCACAATTATTATAACAACAAAACAATTTTCTATGACAAACACAATGCTACTTTAGAACAAAATGGATTTCAATCTTGCCAACATTTGAAAAAATTTAACCTGAATGATTAAGACAAAAACACTCTCAAATCTTGCAGCATCTCGAAAATCATTATAATCAATCTCAGTTAACTTGTAATTCAAAATTTAAATATAAATAAGGAAAACAGAAACAAAACCAACTTGCACCACACGTTAAGATATAAATTGAAAAACAAAGCAAAAACAGATTTGAAAATAGTGAAGTGCTTAACCACACAACATGAAACTCCATGAATTTAACCTAAATGGATCCTCCAAAGAATAACCTGCGCCCACCTCCTCCCAGTTAGAAGGAAAAATTAGAAATCAAAACTTTTCATCTAATCTCCTGTACTCCTAATTGCTGTTGTTGTTGTAGTGAAGTGCCATCAAGTCGGTTCCTGCACGAAGACCCTGTATAGGGTTTCTGAGAAGTAGCTGGTGAGCTTGAACCACCAACCTTGCAGTT
>NW_006408635.1:2338524-2340006 GCF_000296735.1 Chrysochloris asiatica | reverse complement strand
TTCTGCTCCTGTAACGATTTACAGCCTCAGAAACTCTGTGCAAGGTTACTACGAGTCGGCACCAACTCTACGGTACTTAACAACAAATACTAAAGCTTAATTTGATATTTAAATTAGTCCAAGACTCTTCTAGCAGGGAACCAAAACATAATCTTGAATCAGTCATTTATTTTTACAAAGGCAAAAACCCAAAAATGTCCAGAAATGTTAGGTACCTTAGCCAAGGTCATCCAGACACCTAGCATATCCATCCATCCAATATATCTTTATTTAGCACATACTGTGCATTACTGTATGGCTCTGTAGGATAGCACTGAACTGAAGGTGGCTTTGGACTACAACGTCAGCAGGTCAAATCTATCAGTTACTCCTTAGAAACCCTATACATGTATATAGTACATCCATCCAAGCTATCTTCATTTACTATGTATTACTGTACTCTGTTATATGAAGCAATGAAAATGGTCACTGATCTCCATGGAGCATAGAGTCTGGAGAGACATACTATATTAACTACTTATAAATGCATCAATCACTAGGAGGGACAGGATTACTGTAAGACAAGACAGTCTGACAATCAGTGGATCTCAACAACCAGCGTCGACTTCCCCTCCACGAGACATTTTCAGTTGTCCTCACTGGAAAAGGTACAGTGGGTAGAGACCAGGAATGCTACTAAACATCCTACAATGCACAGGAAATCTTTACATACCCTGGGCTATGACTAGTACCAACTGCAGTTGAGAAATCCTAACTAAAGCCAGGGGGCTGGCGAAGGCCATTACCATTTATTACTATCTCTTTAAAGGAATTTCACAAGGTAGAAACATACAAGACGACCTGTTTGAGTCAGTAAGCCAGAACTCCTAATGCAGGATGAAGACAGGACAAAAAAAGAGACTCACATCTCACACATCTCCTGGCAGATGAAAATGATAGAAAAATACCATGTTTTAAAGCTGCTTTTACATAAACCACCTCTCCTGAACCACTGACACAGGGAAAACACACAGACTAAATGCAAATGTCACATGCCTTCATTAGTCTCTTTACCTTCCCACCTTACCTAGGTTCTACCAAAGCAGCCTTGTCCACTACTAGATATTGGTTGGAACCTTACTATGAAAAGTCCTAAATCTTACCACCTATGGATGCAGTAGCTCAAGAGGGCACAAATCCTTACAGCAAGGATCATTCCCACCCCCTCCATACACAGAGTAGACAGAGATGGGCAACTTGGACACTGGCTACCCAAAATGGGCGAGGGATACAAAGGCAAGAAGTGACAGGCTTGCAAGCTTTCAAGAAGGAACCTAGATTCAGAGGGCGTGAAGGAAGGTAGAATCTCCACTGAGTAGTATCCAATCTGTCTAGGCGGGGATGATGAAATGAAATGCGGATGGGTCTCTTGTGATACAATAGTGAATAATTGTTATCAGGACTGATTGTGAGGGTTGGAAATGTAAAGGTAGATGTTTTGTA
>NW_006408635.1:2332436-2338124 GCF_000296735.1 Chrysochloris asiatica | reverse complement strand
CCACTGAATAGTTTTCATCTTGTCTAAATGGGTCTGGTGAAAGAGATTGGGATAAAATTCTTGTAATTCAATAGTGAATAACTGTTGTCATGTCTAACTGCAACTGTCACAATTGTAGAAGTTCTGTAACAAAAACGGAGGAGTAGTTAATTTTACAGTCCAGAAACAGAGGACCCTAGGACCTCAGGGGAGAAGAGCACAAGCGAAATGCCAGACCCTATCCAGAGAAGCAGCGACTCCAGATATGGAGGCAGAGATGGGGACATGGAGAGAGGGAGCAGCTGAGGACTCTAGATTCATGGAAAGAGAGGGACTGAGAGCTGGCGGCCAGGAGCCAGGCTTGCAGAATGTGCTCTTTGGTGATGTAAATTATTATATACGTCTGAGTGTTCTAAAAAAAAAAAAAATTAAGAGCAAAAATGAATAGAGACAAATACTGTTAACTTAAAGTACGTAGAGGGGATTATAATCATTGTAATGAAACAAAGTATATGACTTGTTGAATGTAAATCTACCCTGTAAACTTCCACTCAATTCACAATAAAAACTTCAAAAAAAGTCCTAAAGCTAGACAAAATGCACGCTATAGAAAAGGCGGATACACAGAATAGTAAACCAACTATGAAAGGAGTTGTTACGAATCAGACTGCTAAATCTCAGTCAGCAGTTTGAAACTACCAGCTGTTCCATGGGAGAAAGATGAGGCTTTCTGCTCCCATAAAGATTTACATACAGCCTCAAAAACCCTGTACAAGGTAACTATGAGTCAGAACTGACTCCACGACACATAACAACAACAAAACCAACTCTGAAAAAACTGCATCCTAGAAGAGTTTAAAGAGAAAGCTATCTGACCAACCAAAGGATTCTAAAGACAGATAAAAAAAAGTACCGATTTCGGTGTTGTGCTGTAAGCTAAGTACTGAACAGCTGACCACAGTGTCAATGGTTCAAACCCACCAGCTGCTCCTGAGAAACCCTATACTAGGAGTTGTGTCCACAGCAATGGCACTTCACAACAACAAAGAAGAAAAAAGGTACTACATCCTTTCATAATCTATGAGCCAAAGTGACAACACTTTCCATCCACAGCATTTTTCTGACACATCTCAGACCTCATATAATTGGTCCTACACCTTGCCACTAAACCCAAAATAATCAAACTCACTACTGCTGAGTTGATTCTAAGGCATAACAACACAACAGGGCAGAGTCGAACTCGCCCACCGGGTTTCCAGGACTATCGACCTTTACAGAAGCTGACTGCCACATCTTTATGCCTGTGAGCGGCTCGGTACTTGGCTTCCACTAGGTCTATCCAATGTGGCAAGAGAACTGACCCTGCTAGGGGACGGGAGCACCTACTTAACACACAGAACCTAAAAATGTTTGATCAATGACAGGAAATTGATGTTTTATGTTAAAGGTTTGCTATTAATTTTTTTAGTATGATAACAGTACTGTGTGTATGTTTTTCTTAAAAGTCCTTAAAAATTAAAGAAAGAATCCAATATACACAAATAAAGATCACCTCTTCTAGTTACTGTGAAGCATAACTGAGGCGGGACGGGTCCCTACAGTTCTGATAAAATTCTTTCAGAGTTCTTGAAATGACCAAAGTGCCCTCTCCCAAATTCGAATTTCCTGTTAAGGGGAGTGTCGAGCACTACTAGCCTCCTTTTTCTCTCTTCTAGAAGAAAGAAACACCACCACCACCCTCCTGTATCAGAATGACCACCTCCCCTAGAGAAAGTGCAGCTCACAACTGCTGCCTTTCAGGACTTTGAAAAAGAACTCGAATTACACACAGTTAACTGCTCAGCTAAAGCCAACTCCTGTTAGTGCCACTGGATGGGTTCCTACCATAGGGGCCCTGTACAGGATTTCCAAGGAGCGGATGGTGGTTTTGAACCTGCGACCTTGCAGTTCAAACTGATCTTGAGGTCCAGCTCATTATCCCACAGAGTCTGACATTCCAATCTACACAAAAATCTCATTCATTTTAATACGTCAGAGAATGGTAATGGGCTTAATTCATCAGAAAGATCGTTTTTTCCCAGAAAACAGCACAGTGTGCATTTAAATATCAGTTCTTAAATTTCAATTTAATTCATGACAATTAAGAGATTTTACCACAATTCATGACTAAAGGATTTTAGGATGCAGTGATTTTTTTTGAAAAGGTCACAGGTCACAGAACCCACTTGAGAAACAATGATTAGGGAGGCTAGGGGGTGTGGAGCACACATGACCATCTGTCTACACATCTCCTGCATAGGTTCAGGGATGTTCACAGACCAAAATTCACCCATGGTTTCCAGTTTCCGGATGAGAAAAATCTTTATTTTTAATGAAAAAATCTCTGACATGCTCTATTTTCAAGCCAATGTTCTTCAAGAAATTTTTAAAAAGTGGAAGTGAGGTTAAGTCTTTTGAAAAGACCTAAGACTTGGCAAGCTACAAAAGCTGGGGTTTGTCTCTGACTTGTTTTAATGAGCAATACCTTGTTGACAAACAATCCACAGTGATGACGCTTATAGCTGAACATTTTTATGCCTGATAAATAAAATCAATGGAATTTCTTGACATTCAGTATTTCAAAAGACCAAAACCCTACTGCCGTCTAGTCACGTCTGACTTGTGGTAATCATACAGGACAGAGCAGAAGAGCTCCATGGGGTTTCCAAGATGGCAAATGTTTATGGAAGCAGACCTCGATCTTTCACCCGTGGAGCTGCTGGTGAGGAGTTTGAACCACAGACCTTCTGGTAAGCAGGCCAGTGCTTATTCCACAGTGTCTTTAAAACTTACTCACTGTAATTAAACATTCTAAAATACTGTTTTCTCTTAACCCTGTAACTCATAATCCTTTATTTTTAAACTTCGTATAGGATAAGCACTGGACTGCTAACTGCAAGGTTGGTGGTTCGAACCCACCAGCTTCTCCTCAGAAACCCAACACAGGGTCGCTATGAGGTGGAACCTACTCAATGGCACTTAATAATATACAAACAAAATATACAAAATCTAAAATGAAAATATTCACTATTGAGTTCTTCCCCAATAAATGCTTTCTTGTAAAAAAATTTTACTTTATAAACAAGTATTACAGAAATTCACAAAAACTCCAACAGAGTTTTCCAATTAAAAAAAAAAAAAAAAAAGTCAAAGGGTATCCGTTTATTGAGTTCTTCCCCAATAAATGCTTTCTTGTAAAAAAATTTTACTTTATAAACAAGTATTACAGAAATTCACAAAAACTCCAACAGAGTTTTCCAATTAAAAAAAAAAAAAAAAGTCCAACAAGGCTATCCGTTTTGTGTTTTATTCAAAAACAAGTTACATTCTTTGGAATCTTCTTCAATTGTTTATCTCTTCCTCGCTGTCTGACTATTACTGCTACTATTTTAAGCTAACGCCACTTTAAGACAGGGTGAAGTTAAAGCATGGTAACAAATCAAAGAAAATGTCAACGTTTCTCTGAAATCCCTAGGGATAAAGAGAGTGCTACATGGAGTTTTTAAAAAAAGGTTGGGAGAGAGACCATTAGCTCAAATTTAAGGTTTCTGTCAACATTAAGTAAGGACAGAGGTGAACACCTAATTTTGCCCATCTTCAGCATCACCGTGAAATTGAAACTCAATTGAGTGACATTTCAATACCACTGGTGTGCTGCTGCAGGGTCAGCAAATGGACTGTGAAACGCAAGGTCTGTAGTGCAAACCCACCAGCCTCTTCTTAGAAACCCTATACAGGCTCTGCTACGAGTCAGAACACACTGTTGTTGTTGTTAGTTCCAACTTACAGCAACTCTATATGGTTTCCCAGGAACAGCTGGTGGGCTTGAACCAATGATCTTGTGGGTCGCAATCCAGTGCTAGTCCAACCAGTGTGCTAAGAGTTTATGTTAGATGCCTGACAGCTCCAGCTTGTAAACCTGCCCAAGGGCAGTAGGGACAGAGTAAAGAAGACAAACTGAACAAAAAGGCAGT
Source organism: Chrysochloris asiatica (assembly GCF_000296735.1). Classification (NCBI taxonomy): domain Eukaryota; kingdom Metazoa; phylum Chordata; class Mammalia; order Afrosoricida; family Chrysochloridae; genus Chrysochloris; species Chrysochloris asiatica. The sequence goes on along the minus strand of NW_006408635.1, from coordinate 2,334,132 downwards.
CATCAAAAAAGAGAGGGGCTTAATGAAATAATAATCTGATATTATTGTGTGGCATCAAGTGGGTTCCAGCTCATAGCCATCCTGTATAGGGTTTCCGAGAGTAGCTGGAAGGTTTGAACCACCGACCTTGAGGTTATCAGTCTGGTGCTGATCCCACCGTGTGCCACACCAGGGCTACCACTTGATATGCAGAGTTGTGACACTATTCACAGTTGAGAAATACAGTACAATGAAAACCCTGATTTCAAACACTACAGTATCCTGTTGTTGTTGTTAGTGGAGTTGTTAGATTCACAGCAACGATGCATGCCAACCGAACAGAACACTGCAGGGTCCTACAGCATCTTCAAACTGTTATCTAGTGTTGTGTAGCGAAAATAAATTTTACAAATGGAGCTGTTGTTGTTTAGTGCCCTCGAGTGGGTCTGACTCACAGCGACCCTACAGGGTCGAGGAGCAGCCGGTGAGCTTAAAGCACCAATCTTGGGGTTCAAATTGACTTTATAGTCCAGCGCCTATTTGCCCCAAATTATCAGCTCTAAATCATTTGTAAAATGGGTAGATTCCCGCCTCTAATCATGTATCAATCAATTGTAAAATTTTACTAAAATTTAGTGCTCCAAGAGAAAATCCTTTCCAAAAATGTGCTTTCATATACCGTGTATTTCAAAGAGCCCAATTCACAGGAATGTTACCTAACTTTTGCCTCCTCTGCTTAATGTCTCAAATGCTAATTCGTTACGTTTTTTAATGGTTTTTTAAGTAAGTGTTATTAAGAATATCACAGCAATCTGATGTTTTGTGATTTAACAAACATGGCGGTGGTGGTAGTGTGCCATGGAGTCGGTTCCGACTCGCAGCAACCCTGTAATGGGTTTCAGAGACTGTAAATATTTACGGGAGCAGAAAGCCTCATCTTTCTTCAGTGGTTAGCTCCTTCGGATCAAAGTTCCTTAAACTGCTGCTTATTTAGTCACATTACATTTAAATGATCTTTTTTCTAGGGTTTACGGGTATGTAGAAATGGGCTACTACATTTGTTTAGTTTTTGCATTGAAGACAATTTAAGTCCGTTTTTAAATGTAAAAGCCCGGCCTTCCTTCAGATCTGTAAAGTCAATTCATGACAACTGGGCACCTTGTCGTTGTTGTGCAAACCTCAGTCAGACTGGGCACGGGTGTGACTACAACCCCTGGGAGGTGCCCCCTTCTCCTTTCTCTGGATTTCCGAGATACAACACTCCCCCTCTACCAGGTGTCTTTATATGATGCAAGAATCCAGGGGGGAGGAAGAGCATCAGAAATCTCCCAAGAAACCTCCCAACCTCCTACCACCACTATCTTAGTAGCTCCAGTCCCTGGTTGGCAGGTTACCCGGCCAACATCACCCCGCTTCTAAACACTGCGTGCAACGTGACCACACATAGCCACCCCCGCAGGCCCCCACACCCCCAATCCGTGGCCGCCCCATGCAGACCCCGGAAGGTCTGCAGGCTGAGGCCCGGGGGCCTGGGGGGCGGGATCCCGGAGGAGGCGCCTCGGGGCCTGCGCTCCCTCCCTCGCTCGCCCGCGGCCTCTCCCTCCCTCTGCCAACGGCCCTCCCCCACCCGTTCCCGGGCCCGGGGGAGGGGGCGCCCGGAGCGCAGCCCCCGCCCCCACCATACCCCGCCCTGGAGAGGGCCCGCCGCCCGCGCCCA
>NW_006408635.1:2319916-2331681 GCF_000296735.1 Chrysochloris asiatica | reverse complement strand
GCCGCCCGACGCCTGCGGACGCGGGAGCGAGCCCGCTGGTGGCGCTAGGGGCCGGGGAGATGTAGCCGTGCGGGGGACGCCTTGGCTGATTGGAGGCGGCGATTCCCGAGCGTCTCTAAAGGGACAGCGAAATGCCCCTCCGCGCGGCCGCTTAGGACATATTCGGTCAGCTTTTCCTGTAGATTAGCGCCTTCCCATGAGTTTGGTTGCGGTGCCTTTCAGAACGTGGCCCAGGGGAAAGTTTCTAGCCATTCACCTCTGTACTGGCAAGGCGCCCAAACGTTCTTGTCGGTGGTGCAGGGAGGAAACGTTGGCACCACCTCTTGGGATCGTGTAGGGGTAGGACCGTGAGCACACCGTCCCTAGTGGCCACAGACAATGGGGCCGACTGTCTGCGGGCGGGAAGGGATCCCCCGGACTCTGGAGAGTTGTGTCTGTGACAGGGAGCCCTTTCAAGGAACATGGGTTATTCTAAAGGAGCCGCATTGTGTGGAGGGAGAAGGCAAATGCGAGGGGACATCCAAAAGGACTCCTGGTGTGGCGTATCAGCACTGGACTTCGAACCACAAGGTCAGCAGTTCAAACCTACCAGCTGCTCCTTGGAAACCCAATACTCAGAGCCGAGTCGACGGCACTTAACAACAACATCCAAAAGGGCCACGGAAAAATAGAATAAAAAGATAATGGCATTTCCCGCAAACTTTATGAAGCTCCATCATACAGTATTTTTAGATGAGCTGGGAAGGCTGCTGGTAAAAACCTTTTCTTTCACTTTGTAATGCAAACTAGCAATACCAAGTTAAGAGTCAGCATTTGTTGATATTAAAATGTAGGAGTAGCGCTTTGACTCCAATACACAACTGTCCTCTGAATCGCCAGCCAATAAGCCTCCCAAGCTCAGCCAAATGGAATGGAGGACGCTGGCATCAGACTTTTTCTCTGGGAAATTGTTGAGTCAATGTACTCCAGTAAAAAGCCATCCCACCACCATGCTGTTGTTAGTTGCCTTCAAGTGAATTCCGACTCCTGGCAACCACATGTGTGGGCCTAGAACCGCCCCATAGGGTTTTCAAGGCTATGACCTTGCAGCAACACATCATCAAGCGTATGTGAAACATTGAAGCAATCAAACTGCTCCCTGCACAGGTCAGCATTGGAAAACTGTCATCTTTACAGAAGCCTGTTACAAGGATCTGTTTTGGTCAAAAACCAGAAGCTGACACACCTGTGACACCTGTGATTTGCAAAGACTGTTTGGGAATGGTGGAGTGCAGCTTCTTGTGAAGGTTCGAGTGAGCCCAGCTGTCAACTGCAGGCCCTGGCGCTGTAGACAGGCTGGATAGCCCACAGTGGTTGTCATCATCTATCAAAGCTTCTCTGGAAACAAATTGAGCAGAATGGCATGTGAATTACAGGACAGATTATTCTCTTGAGGCCTTGAAGAAGCCATTTGTTGTTGTCAGGTGCCATCAAGTCGGAACCATTTATGCAACCTGAAACGTCTCTGGTTGTAGGGATACGCTCTTGTTACTTTCAGTGGCATTGACCTCTAGTCTACCCTTAAATGCAACCAGTACCAGACCAGTTTGAACCTGGGCCTGAATTCTTTAGGACATAGTGGGATAATGATGTTGTGTAAAGACTTGAAGCTTCAAAATTGTCCCCTAACTAAACTTAGGTCAAAGATGTGTATATGAAGTACCTTCGAGTCAGTTCTGACTCAAGTGACCCTGTACAGGGTTTTCAACGAGTGGCTGGTAGGTTTGAACCACCGACCTTGCAGTTCGCAGTTCAGTGCTTATGCTACATCACCACACCGGGTTTAAGGTTGTTGTTGTTGTTAAGTGCTGTTGAGTCGGTTCTGACCCATAGCAACCCTGAACAGGGTTTCTGAGGCTGTAAATCTTTACTGGAGCAGAAAGCCTCATAAAGATAATACTCAAATGCAGAAACTGCTTCAAAATATCAAAGCAGAAATCCACAACTGAAACAATCACGATCCTAGAAAAAAGCAGGCAGCCTCCTCCTGACTCCTTTTTGTAAGTCCCCGGGGAGTCATTCTCCCACAAAGATGATGATGAATTTCCCGGTCATAAGTTAGGTGGTGGCTATGATTCTGCCTCTGGCTTACAAGAAACTTGTACAAGCCACTTAAACCTATTATGTGTGAAATGTCTATATCACCAGGTGATCAAAAGAAGTAAAGGTAAAAGCATTCATCATAAAAAGTAATCCCTGGATTGGTTCAAACCATTAACCTGTGACATAGTAGCCAAGAGCAGAATTCTTTCCACCACCCAGGGACTCCTAGACCACAATTTTATCATGGAATTAATTCATTTACAACTTTAATGTGGGAGCTGGGGACTTAGAAAGTAAAAGGGCTAACTTTTTCATCAGTAAGAACATACATTTCTACCTTCAACGTTTCAACTGCTAGCACTAAAATTTTTCATCCGCACTCTCACTGTCTGTTATCTTGTGTTGCTAGAGCACAAATAACCACAGGTGGAATGGCTTTAAAAATTTATTGACTCACAGTTTAGGAATCTAGATGCCCACAATCAGAGAACCGGTTCTAGGTCAAGGCTTGCTCACTCATTCAGCTCTGGGGGAAAGTCCTTGTCTCCTTTTAACATCTGTGGTCCTGGTACCAATGGGAAGCTCCTTGTGTCTTAGCATCAATCATCCCTTGGGTCTAGGAGTCTCAGCACAAGGATCCCAGTTCTTAAAGATGCCTCCATTCCCTGGGAAGCTCCTCTTTCTTGGTGGAACCTAGATCCTCCTCTCCACTTACCTGTGTTTTCTCTTATATCTAGTGGTTATGAATTGGGCTGCTAATCTCAAGGTCAGCAGTTTGAAACTACCAGCTGTTCCGCAGGAGAAAGATGAGGCTTTCTGCTCCTGTAAAGATTTACAGCCTCGGAAACCCTTCACAGGGTCGCTATGAGTCAGAACCAACTCCACGGCACATAACAACAACAACATCTTAATTGAGATTGACTCAAAATACAACCTAATCCTAAATCAACTACTAGAGGATATTGTTTAGTGCTATTGAGTTGATTCTGACTTATAGTGACCATGTGTAGGGTTTCCAAGGAGCAGCTGTTGGGTTTGAACCACCAACCTTACAGTTAGCAGTTTAAACATATATTAACTTGGGTGAAGGGAAAGACTAAAAGTTTTATATGAGGAATTCAATGGATTCAACAGGTGTTTGAGCCATTGGGTGCCAGTTGTTGTTAAGTGCCATCAAGGCAATTCTGACCCATAGCAACCCTGTATAGGGTTTCCGAGGAGCAGCAAGAGACAAAAACAAAAGTCAGCCTGCAAGCCCACCCTGGGCCTACTTGGGCCAGGCACACAGAACCTCAGGCCTCATTCAAAGCACAGATCAGCCCGTGACAGTCATCCCTGAAGACTGTGCAGTCCCTCTGCACCACTGGCACTGAGCAATGAGCCAGCCCACTCTGGGGACAATATTGACTTTGTTGGGGGGGAAGAGGGGGAGGGAAGATCATTTACAATTTGACAATTGTTTTTCGAAAAGCTATTTTTGAATTCAGTAGTTTAAGTTTTGGTGGGAAAAATAGACATCCTAATTCTGTACATTACATCCAGCTTCGTTAGCATAACTGCCTCCAATCTTGCCCCACTCACTTGGTAGCGTAGTGGTTACGAATTGGGCTGCGAACCTTAAGGTCAGCGGTTCGAAACTACCAGCTGCACCGCGGGAGAAAGATGAGGCTTTCTACTCCCATAAAGATTTACACCCTCGGAAACCCTATACAGGGTCGCTATGGGTCGGAACCGACTCGATGGCACATAACAACAACAACAGCAGTCCAGTGCTTAGCCTACATTAACATTAACATCACCGAGGGTGAGACAATACATCAGATCACCAAATGGAGAATAACTGCGTAATACTGAGCATCATGGCCTAGCCACATTGAAACATTTTGTGGGGAGAGACAATTCAATCTGTAATGTTTTACCCTCTGCTCCTCCAAAATTCATACTCACGTCACATGTAAAACACATTCATCCCATCATATCCTGAAAGAAATCAATTCCAAGTCCTAAATCTGGGGCAAAATTCTTCCTCTGAATCTGTGAAATTTAGAATAAAACTTAGCTGCTTTCAAAGTACAATGGTGGAATAGGCACAAGGTAGACATGTCCATTACAAATGGTGGAAATAACAGGCACCAAGCAACTGTCTTAGGAAGAAGTACAACCAGAGTTCTCCTCAGAAGTAAGCATGATGAGACCGTCTTGTACTTTGGACATGTCAGGAGTGATCAGTCCCTGGTAAAGGGCATCAGGCTTGTCAGAGAGTCAGCAAAAAAGAAGAAAACCCCCTAACAAGATGGACACAGTAACTACAACAAGGGGATCAAAACGTAAGAATTGTGAGGGGGTGGTTGGGGAGGTTCCCAGGAGCAGGCAAGTGTTTTGTTCTGTTGTGTTTGGGATCACTATGAGTCGGAGCCATCTAGATGGTACCTAACAAAAAGCAAGTCCAAATCCCTGCAGAACCATTTCCAGTAGCTCTTAGAGCTTGAAAAGAATCCTTTGTTCTCTGAGGCCATGTAGCCAGTGGTCCTGCCCTCTGCACTCTGTCTGTTGGCTGTGACATTTTTGAGTTTTCACACTTTAAATCCATAACTGCTACCCATACTCATTTTGATCTCTTACCAACACTGTTCCAGTAGTAGCCTCCTTCCTGTCTTCCTACAAGTAGCCAGAGGGATAAGTTTTTATTTTTAAAGACATAAATTAGATCATCGGAAACCCTGTACAGGGTCGCTATGGGTCGGAACCGATTCAACAGCACTTAACAACAACAACAAATTAGATCATATTGTTATTAGGTACCATGGAGTCGATACCGACTCTTAGTGACCCTATGGCACAACAGAACGGAACACTGCCTGGTCCTGAGCCAACCTCACAATTGTTGCCACTTTGCTAATCCATCTCAATGGGGGTCTTCTTCTTCTTCTCTGACCCTGCACCTTACCAAACATGATATCCTTCTCCAGCGACTGGTCCCTCCTGACAATATGTCCAAAGTATGAGAGACGAAGTTTGGCCATCCTGGCCTCCAAGGAGTACTCTGGCTGCACTTCTTCCAACACAGATCTCTTGGTTCTTTTGGCAATCCATGACACTTTGAATATTCTCCTCTTGCATAAATCTCTTTTAATACTTTACCATTGCACATCAGATTTATTATTGTCTGTTACACAAGAAGAAGGAGCCCTAGTAGTGTAGTGAATTACAACCTGAGCTGCTGACTGTAAGATCAGCAGTTTGAATCTACCAGTCGTAACATGGGCAACAGATGAATGAGGCTTTCTACTTCCGTAAAGATGTACAGCCTCGGAAACCCTATACAGGGTCACTATGAGTCTAAACTGACTCCACGGCACATCACCACTACCACATGCGGGGAGCCGTGGATCCAAACCAACTCTAGAGCAACTACCAACAGCCATGGCTTCTTCAGCCCTGCCGACCTCAGTGCACACTACTTCTCATCCTGGTCTCTTCAGACTGGACACACTGGTCTCCTTTTTCTTCCTTGAGTGTTTTACCAGAGGGCTTTAAAATGTGCCTCTTTCCTCAGCTGAGGTGCTGTTGCTCACATCCTTTGCATGTCTGACTCATCCTCTGATCCCCTCCTCCAAATCATTCACCCTATATAGTAGCCTGCTATGACTGAAGTAAGTACCCCACTCAGAAACTCAAGCCAGATTCCAACACTTATGATCACTGCTTTGGTCTACGAGGTATTATTTAGTCATTTACTCATTGGATGAAAATTGAGAGATTAAAATGCAATACAAACTACAGAATGAAATCAGTTGCTGATCTGCTCTATGACTTAATAAAGCTTCCACACCCAAAAAGATAGCAGAGGTTACCAAGCTGTCGCCTTTTGAAAATACATCATGAGGCCTTTCTTCCAAGATACCTCTTCTTGTTAAGTACCATCAAGTCAGTTCCAACACATAGTGACCCTGTATAGAGTTTCCAAGGAGCAGCTCATGAGCTTGAACCAATGACCTTGTGGTTCAAATCAACTTTGCTGTCCAGTGCATTAACCTGCAACGCCACAACTCCCAAGATACCTCTTCTTGTTATAAAGTGCCGTCAAGTCAGTTCTGACCCACAGCAATCCTGTATAGGGTTTCCGAGGAGTGGCTGGTAAGCTTGAACCACCAACCTTGTGGTTCAAACCATCTTTGCAATCTGGCGCATTAACCCACAGGGCCACACCAGGACTCCTAGGTGGACTCAAAACTGTCAACCTTTCAGTTAGTAGCCACACTTGTAACTGTTTGTTCCACCCAGAAAGACCAAGGAAAGGTTAGAGGGAAACTAGAAGGGGAATGTGGAAGCCTCTGTAATTAGAACATCCACACATAACACACATACTTACACAGCATGAAAACATCAGACCCATGAGTTTATTGCATATACAAAGGGGCCTGGAACAGTGGATGGAAAAATCCCATGATCTTTTCATTCCATTTTTCCATAAACCTTTTGAAACCCTAAGACTCTAATTCCCAGTGTAACAAACCTATTGAAGCTAAGTTAAGTATAAAGGAATTCACTAACAGCATACAGGCTTTTCTCATGTAGCCCAAAGTCAAGAATGTTGCTTGGCCTAAGGAAGAAACCTGAACCAGAACACTTGTTGCTAAGTGCTGTTGAGTCTGTTCCTACTCACAGCAACCCTATAAAGGGTTTCCGAAGAGCAGTTAGTGGTTTTGAACTGCCGACCTTTCTTGTCCTACGGTGCCACACCGGAATCAGTATATAGAAAACCCAAAAGGCCACCTCACCCTACCTGCATGAATCGTCTTTCTATTGCTTCATCCGCCTCTGTTTTATGTAGTGGAAAACAACTATCACTCCTGCTTTTGTGGTTGTAGACACTCAGTGGACTTGGCCTCTCTCCTCCCCAGTTCCAAATTCCTAAGGGGGAGGGGGAAGGAAATTGATTGAAGCAGCTTGGACTAGGTGACCATCACCAAGACACTTAGCAGCACAAATTCAGATTCTGAAGCAACATGAGATGGAGACTACAATGGGGCCCAGAATGTTGGGCAGGAATAGGCCAGTCACTGAAATATATAGTGGGGGTCTAGATTTCCCATTAAATTTAATCAATAGGTTTCATTGGAGATTGGTGAGAACAGCTCAGTGGAGTTGTGGGGACACGAATCATATGGTAGTGGCCTGAGGACTGAGTTTCAACAACTTTTTTTCAAGAGGTTTATTGTAAAGAGAGGAAGAAGATAATAGTTAAAGGGTATAAGTGGTTATGGCTGTGGTTCCAAAACTATGTCCTAACCTATCCTGGAATATAGAAATAAGCCCAGAGGGGATACCATAGGATATCTGTACATGGACAGAGCTGTATCAGTAATGGCGACCACCACAGGAACCACTGGCTTGCAAGAAGTCATGATTTCAGCAGCAGCTCACACGTATTTCTTTCCTGTGTAAAGCTGTGCTTCAAACAGTTGGGATAAAACGGAATGAGTGTATGAAGACCAATGGAGACGAGAAAAGGGTAGAGATGTTTGATCTGGTTCCAAGGTCTGAGAAGTTGTTCACTGTCCAATAGGGAAACGCATCCCATTGGTAAGTAACTGTGACAATTTAAGGATGAGATATTTTTTCTTTAATATATATTTCATTTTTTTCAAATGTTTCTAATTAGGGTATAAATACTCATCATTTAATAATAATGGAACTATTAAATATTTCTTTGGGCTTAAGGGACCAACCCATGAAAAAAAATTCTGTGATGCTAAGAATACCTTGATCCACAAGATTTGAGGACCTCTGGATTTTATTATTTGTTCTGCTCTTAATATGATGAAACTAGACAGTTATCTGAAGCTTTGCAAATAGTTTTGAAATAGAAGCAAATTTTGTGGTTAGCTTTTTCTAAAACATTTGCACTGCATTTGTGAGAAATAGCTGTTGAGGTGATCCATCTTCAGAATCAAGGATCTCTTGGGGGCAGCAGGTTGGCATGACAAAAGGGAACTCTGAGAAGAGGAAGAGACTAGTTTGACCTACTAGACTCCAGAATTCCTTGTAACAACTAACAATACTGGTTAAAGTTTGTGAATTTCCTTTTTAAATGTATCACTGAGTTAACAAAATAAAAACAATTCTCAGCTCCAAACCAATAGAAGCAGGCAGAGAAATGAGGAAGTACTGAGCAACTGTCAATTCCTGATGCCACTAAGCTTTGAATTTGACAGTCTTACAAGGCAGGACAAGAGAAGGTTATAGCATTTTCCAAGAGAGCCTTGCACAAAGCTAGAAAGCAGAAGGACAGCAGCATCATTGAGGAATAAGGTTGGGGTAGAGGAGGTGTCCACAGCTTGGAGAGAGGGGGTGGGTGACAATAAGGAAGCCTGCCAGTTTCAACACTGGGACTGAATGAGGAGAGGGGGAAAAAAATTCCCCTGAGCACTTATAGCCACAAGTCAGATCTCCTGAAAGTTTGTAGTTCAAATTCATGCTACCAGCAATTAAATTCTTTTAAAGCACTGGATTGGCACCTCTCCAGGCAACTGACAGAAGCAAATGCAAATTTGTTCTGGAGTAAAACAACTTGAACCAGGTCTTCAAAAAAAAAATTTGCCAGCTAAAGGTCAAGTGAAAATAATGCTGTAATTAAACCAGCAAATAGATGAACTGAAAAACAAAGCCTCACAAGTGGAAGCCTACAGGAATAGAAACAGACCAGCAAAATGTATAGATTATAGAATTGGCAGATTTGGGATACGACATTTTGTTTTTATTTTTATGGTGGTCAAATATGGTTATTCAGATCAGTCCCATACCTGAAAAGAGCTACGAGTGCTGACTGCAAGAAAAATGGGGAAAGGTGTGACAACAGGAGAAAATCTACAGAAGATGAGAACCTAGAGAGGTAAGCAGAACCCTTGAGTTACTTTTAACTTGGAAAGCAGTTTCCTTTCCAGGCAGAGTTGAACTTTGGACTTTGACAGCCTGCTGGAAGAAGGGGGTCAGAACTCAGAGCCTAGGGTCCACCTAAATTGAGAAATCTAATAACAGAGTCTCTATATTAAGCTGGGAAATCCTGGTGTGGCGCTGTGGATTAATGCACCAGACTGCAAAGCTGTTTGAACTGCAAGATCAGTGGTTCAAGCTCACCAGCTGCTCCTCAGAGACCCGATACAGAGTCACTATGGGTTGGTATCAACTTGACAGCACTTAACAACAACAACATATTAAGCTATAACCTCAAAGGGTTTACAAGCAAGGGTGGCATGCAACAGAAAGACATTTGTTCCTCTCTCTCCACTTCAGGGGACTAGGAGAAAACTATCCTTATCTAAATAGAGTAATAATCGAGAAAAGGCTGAAAAGTATAGCACAATTCATCTTACACTTAGATTTGCAGCTCCAAAGTACATTATCATAAACCCTTAATGTAGCTTGAAGTGCTCCCAGATTATGAGTTCTCATAGGTACCTAGAAGAATTCATACAAATCTTCTTTGGAGAAAGACACCTTCATCTAAGACCTTAAAGTAATTCTGCAAATAAAATGTCAAGGATAATGAATGTATTCATTTTCTATTGCTGCTGTAGCAAATTACTACCAATGTGGTGGTATGAAGCAGCCTAAATTTATTAACTGACTGTTCTGGAGGCCAGGAATCCAAAATGGCTCTAACTTTGCTTAAATCAAGGGGTCGGCAGGTCTGCATTTCTTCTGGTTGATGTTTCTAGAGGCAGAATGTCTCCTTGCTGTTCCAGTTTCTAGACTGGCCACATTATTAGCTTATGGCCCTCTTCTTCCATTTTCAAAGCCAGCAAGGATAGGTTGAATCCTCTCAGCAAATCACTGAGAACCTGCATCTGTCTTCACATATCTTGCCTCTTTTCTTCACTTACAAGGGCCCAGATATTATTAGGTATCATCAAGCTGCCTCTAATACAGAACACCCTTATGTATAACAGAATAAAATACTACTTGGTTGTGTACCATCCTCATACTCCTTAGCAGTTAAGCAGTATAACAGCTGTGGCACCAAGTCCAGTCAAAGAGGAACCTAAGGAGACATGACAGCTAACTGTAATGTGTCCAGGAGGGGATCCTAGAATGGAGCACGAATATTAAGTAGTAAAGATATCTAAATAAATCATGGATTCAGTCAATATACAGTGTTAGTATTCATTCAACAATTTTAACAAATATACTATTATACTAATGTAAGATTAAGGATCTCTGGTAGGAACAAACAAGATGGCGGATCTGGTAGAAGTGCAGTGAGGAGCTCCATCAGCAACAACACAGAACAAGGGCCAAGCAGACTCAGGGGATGCTGCCAAAACTCTGAACCACTTATAAAGGAATATTTAAAAAGTTGGAAGGTTTGCAGCTAGGGGAATTTATAGTAGAAGCAAGAAATACATTGCGTTCTAATTCAAGATGCTCAGCTGCTCCCAAAGCTGCCATCTTGGGCAAAACCAAGCAGGGGAAGGATCAGCACAACCACGGACGCTTGACAGAACCACGGAGATAAAGGTGTGGACGTTCTTTTTTTTTGTTATCTGTTCCTTGGTATCTCACTGCCTGTGCACCTCCATTCTGGTGACAAGAAGGGGTGCCTGAATGGACATCCCACTCCCACCACCGGAGGATTTTACTACACATACGTACAGATATCCTTGAAATTTAAAGTGACAGTTTCCACTTAAAACCAAAGGGTAGTGCAAATCAGCCACAGCCAGCCTTAAACTGTTCATCATTAGGAAAAAGTCCTGAAGGGGGATTGTGGAGTGGGACAGGCAGACTGAAAAGGAAATAGGCTGAAAATTAAATCCTGAGGTACATAACAACCAAAAGTAGTATCTTTAAAATTTCTCAGGAAGAAGAGTGAAAAGAGAAGCCCATCTCCTGATCACATCTACCTAGAGGCTATCAGAAAGCATAGAAAAATACCAAAATACACATCCATATAAGTATTAAGGCCACAGATAATGCCTGAATATGCCCCCAAAACAGCAACAGGTGACCATATCAGCACATGTGCAGAAACGAGATAAAGTGACTGAGACAAATGAGCTGGAAGTAGACCTATACTCCATACTGGAAGGAAGGCAGGCTTTGGAACTGCCTGAGAAGGAATTCAGAAAAATAATTATAAAATGTATCAAAACACTATACAGTGGAGTCAAGAAAAGTAAGGAAGAAGTCAAGAAAGTGCTACAGGAACAATCAAATAAGATAGATACAGCATTGGAAACAATTCAAAACCTACAGAAAGAAGTCCCAGTGATTAATAATAGAACATCAGAAATGGACAATACACTGAAAGGGCAAAGGCATAGAATTGAAGAGATAGAAGCCAGAACTAGTGAGCTAGAAGATAAATCTCTCAACACTACTAAGATAGAATAGCAAGCACAAAAAAGGATTAAAAAATCTGAAGAAGGCCTAAGATTCAGGTTGGACAACATGAAGTGGAATAATTTAAGGGTTACTGGCATTCTGGAACAGGAAGAAACACACAGTCCACAGAGGAGATAGTTGAAGAGCTTCTGGAAGAAAATTTCCCTAACATCCTGAAAGAGAAAAGATAAGCATTCAAGAAGCTCAACAAACCCCAGGAAGGATAGACCCTAAAAGACAATCACCAAGACACATAATAATCAAGTTCTCCAAATTCAAAGATAAGGACAGAACCC
>NW_006408635.1:2267632-2291209 GCF_000296735.1 Chrysochloris asiatica | reverse complement strand
GAACAGCTGGTAGTTTCAAACTGCTGACCTTGCAGTTCACAGCCCGATTCGTCATTATCAATAAGGATGGATTACTTTCTGCCATTATGTTTTTTTGTGTGTTGTTGCTGCTTTCTTTGTTCTGTGTGTCGTCCTCTGCTGAGTTCATGCTTTTTGTATTCTTTCTTGTGCATTTCCACATAGTGTTAATGTTTCCATGTTCTTCTTGGATTTTCATTTTTTTGGTATGTTGTGAAGTGTTAATTTTCTTTGAGGTTACCTTATAGTCTATTAACTTTTCCCTCCATTTACTGTACTCTATTTTATACTGTAATCTACCTGACCTTCTCACCATCTGGATCTCTGTTCCTACGTGTTTACCTTCTTTTATATTGTAATTGTTTTGATCATACACTGACCTCCCAGATTCTCTGAGTTTGTTCTTATAGTTTTGTTCTATTCTCAACTCTTCCGTCTGTTGATTTAGTTCTAGGGAGGTACTGTCATGTATGTCAATCTCTGATTGTTGTCTTTTCTTGTTGGTTCTCAGTCCACAGAACTCCCTTTAGGGTGTTTTGTAGTGCAGGGTTGGCTTTGGAATAATTCCTTGGCTTCTGTTTATCCTGGAATGTTTTGATTATACCGTTGTATTTGATTGATAGCTTTGCTGGATAAAGGATTCTTGGTTGGCAGTTTTTTCTTTCAGGGTTTATATATGTCTCCCCATTGCTTTTTTGCTTTCATGGTTTCCACTCAGATATCCGAGCTTAATTTGACTTGCTTGTCAAAGGCAGTCTTTTACCTACTATAATGGTCAGCATCAGCAATGGAACAAAATCTTTTCAACCCCTCTTATTTTTTGCAAATAGTTTGAGTCTATGAGTCTTTGCTTTTCTCTCCCTTCCCCATTCTTTCTTGTTCTAATATTTCTTCTTGTTGTTGTTAGTTGCTCTAGCATCTATTCCAAGTTGTGGAGACCTCAGGTCTGAAGAGTAGAACTGTGCTCTGTAGGGTTTTCAAGGCTGCGACCTTTCAGAAACAGTTCACCTGTCTGTTACTCGAGGTGCCTTTGAGTGGTTAAACCAGCATCCTTTTGGCTGGTAGTCAAGTGCTTATGCCTGTGTGCCACTCAGGGACTTCTTAGTCTACTATGTTGTTGTTAGGTGAAGTTGAGTTGTTTTGAACTCATAGCGACCCAGTCTACAACAGAATGAGACACTGCTTGGTCCTGCATCATCCTGCACCTCTCATGTTTGAGACCATTGTTGCAGCCACTGGATTAGGGGGCAGAAGGGGAGAAGTTAATGCTCTGTGGGTACTGAGTTTCTGCTTGGGTTGATGAAACAGTTTTGGAATAGATGGTGGTGATTGTTGTACAGCATGGAGGATATAATTAATGACATTGAATTGTACACTAGAAAAATGGTTAAAATGGCAATTTCTTTGTTATACAGTACATACTTTATCACACAGACATCTCAGCTTGACAAAGTCAAATGTCATTAGGTGCCAGGCAAAACTGACCCCAGTTAGATGTCAGATCAGAAACAAGATAGGGGACTCTGGCAAGCAGGAGACAATGGCCCTTCCATAAGAGGCAGGTGCTATTTAACTCCCGTCATCTGTTGCCAAGAATGATTGGAGGCCAACTACTCTCCTATCATAAGATTTAAAAATAGAAACCCAAACTACAGGTTTTGCATGACAGCTTCCCATATTAATTTTGGCAACCATCCAGAAACTTTTAGCAGTTAATAAATTCTATTTATTCATAATATTTTTTGTGGGCCAATAAAATACATCAACGAGCTAAATCCAATCTGACAGACAGCAGTTTGTACCCTCTGTTGTATGTACAACTCCATTGTCTTCTGACACATTAGCACTCATCACAATTCAGACTAAGTTTCTCTTTATCTGGTGGGAGGGGGTTCTCAGAAAAATATTTAAATTGATTTTAAGAAAACAGAGAAATGTTCTAGTTCTTACAGGTTGGTCTGTGTGGTGTTGATATTCATAATAACTCATAACACAAATAATAATTTGTCGTGTGGGTGTGCCGCTTGTTATTCAGAGTTCAAAAGTTCTGCCATGAAATGCATGCTCTAGACCAAACACCACCTCAGGGACCAAGCCTCCAATCAGATTATGACTCACCATACTCATAAACCTAAATCTTTTCCAGCATTCTTTATTATGCTTCCCCACTGAGTCCTCTCTCCTAGCAAATGCATTATGCTGAAATCAACTCTATATTTTAAGATCTGACTACCCATCAGTCTAGTAGAAATATGGCTATACTCTTTTTATTCTTCCCCCTCAGAATCTTTTAAGTGTATTTTGGATGGAACAAAATTGTTTTTCATCTCACTTACAGAGTAGTTTTCTAACAATTACATAGAACATTTGAATTGCAAATGAAGTGACTCCAAATAGCTAGGCAAATTAGCATAAATACAGAACTGAAAGCTGTTAGAAGAGCCCTAAATTAAGTCAGAGCACAAAAAGAAATTTTAGCTAACAGAAAGGATTAAACATAGACAACTTATAGAATTGGCCATTGGTTCTTACAGCTGTGTATATTCATCCTACTTAGCATAGGGTATTTAGCATAATTTGGATGCATAATAAATACTTATAAATGAATGACTGGAGTGGGCTCAGCTCCTGGCTTCCTCCATACATTTATCTGAAATCCCACCACTTGATTAATATTACTAAAAAATGGATTTCATCATGCCAGTCCACAGTTCACCTGTCATCGCACCTTGTGCTCTCACATTGCTTACAAAGTAAAAAACAACAATTAAATGGAGTAAAATCATTATAAAATCTTACTTCTCTTTTTCATTAAAGGAGTCCTGGTGTGGTACTGAAGGTCAATGCACTGCACTGCAAGGTCAGTTGGAACCACAAGGTCAGCAGTTGAAGCTCACCAGCTGCTCCTTGGAAACCCTGTATAGGGTTGCTACGAGTCTGAACCGAAGGCACTTAACAACGACAAGATTTCTCTTTTAACTCTTGCTACTTCTAAAATCTCATTTCATTTTACTTGACTCCACAATTACTTGCATGCCCATGGAAGCAATAGTCAAGAAGTCTAACAACCAACAGTACTGAAGGAAGAAGTTGAAGCTGCACTGAAGGCATTGGCAAAAAGGAAGTGCCAGGAATTAATGGAAAACAAATTGAAATCTTTCAACAATCTGATGCAGAGCTGGAGGCACTCTCTCATCTAGGCCAAGAAATTTGGAAGATAGTTGACTGGCCAACCAATTGACAGAGATAAATATTTGTGCCCATTCCAAAGAAAGGTGACCCATTGGAATGTGAAAATCATTAAACAATATCCATTAATATCACATGCAAGTAAAATTTTCCTGAAGATAATTTAAAAATGGTTGTAGCCATACATTGACAAGGAACTGATAGAAATTCAATCCAGAGTCTGAAGAGGACTTGGAACTAGGGATATCATTGCTGATGAAAGATTGATATTGGAGATAATATAAAAAAGATGATATTAATGATATTATTCGATGATTTTCCAGTTCTGTTTGGTAACCTCTCTTTGGAATGGCCACAACTATGAGTCTCTTTCAATCAACTGGCTAGAGAGCTGTCTTCCAAAATTTTTGGCATAGATAAGAGAGTGCCTCCAGTGCTGCATCAGTTTGTTGAAGGATTTCCATTTGTATTCCATCAATTCCTGGTGCCTTGTTCTTTGCCAATGCCATCAGCTCACCTTGGACTTCTTCCTTCACTTCCGTTGGCTCTTTATCAGATACGATTTCTTTTCTTTAATGCTTTTATTGTGAATTGAGTGATAGTTTACATGGGAGAATATTGGTTTTACAATCAACCAATTGTATTATTTCAATGCAATGATTACAATCCCCTCCATGCACCACTGGTTAACAGTATTTGCCTCTATTCCTCCTCCCCACTTTTTTTTTTTTTTGATGTATCCAAAAACATGCAGGAATATATAATCATTTAAACAACCCAAAGGAACATTTTGCAAGTCAGCCTCCTGCCCACCAGCAGACAGCCTTTCTCTTTCAATAAGTCTCGAGTCCTCAGCTGCTCTGTCTTTCCATGTCATCACCTCTGTCTCCATCTCTTGTGTTGCTGCTTCTCTAGTTAGGATCCCATGTTCTGCTCATGCTCGTCTCTCTTGATGGTCCAATATTCTTGGCATAGATAAGAGAGTGCCTCTAGTGCTGCATCAGTTTGTTCCCGGAATGTAAGATTAATGACTCCCCCCTTTCAGATACGATTTCTTGAAATGGTTGAATATAATCCACTTCTTTTTAGTACAGTGACTCTGTGTATTCCTTCCACCTTCTTTTGATGCTTTCTGCATCACTCAATATTTTGCCCACAGAATCCTACAGAATTGCATCCAGAGGCCTGAATATTGTTTTTCAGTTCTTTCAGCTTGAGTAATGCTGAGAATGTTCTACCCATTTGTTTTTGAACTTCAGGTCTTTGCACATTTCTTTATGATACTTGACTTTGTCTTCTCGATCTGCCCTTTGAAGTTTTCCATTCAAATATTTTACCTTCTAATTTCTTCCCTTTGCTTTAGCATCTCTACACTGGAAGCCAAGTTTCATAGTCTTTTTCTGACATCCATTTTGGTCTTTTTCTTCTCTGTTGTCTTCTTAATAACAACCTTTTGCACTATTCCTGTATGATGTTCTTGATATCACACCACAGCTCTTCTGGTTTTCAGTCATTAGTGTCTAATTCATGTTATCTGTTCTTGAGATGATCTGTAAATTCAGGCAAACTATGTTCAAGGTATTAATTTGTCTCTTGTGGACTTGATTTTATTTTCTTCAGCTTCTACCTGAACTAGCGTATGAGCAATTGATGGTCTGTTCCACAGTCTGCTCCTGGCCTTGTTTTGGCTGATGATATGGAGCTTTTCCACCTTCTCTTCCCATATATATAGTCAATTTGTTTTCTGTGTATTCCATCTGGTAAGGTCTATGTGTATAGTCACCTTTTATATTATTTTAAAAAGGTATTTGCAATGAAGAAGTTGTTGGTCTTGCAAAATTCTATCAAGCAATTTCCAGCATTAGTTCTATCACTAAGGCCTTATTTTCCAACTGCTTATCCATCCTCTCTGTCTCCAACTTTCACATTGCTGTCAACAGTAATCATCAGTACATCTTGATTGAATGTTTTATCAATTTCACGCTGAAGAAGCTAATAGAATTCTTCAATTTCATTGTCACTGGCTTTAGTGTTTTGTGTGTAAATTTGAATAATATTCCTATTAACTGGTCTTCGTTGTAGGTGTGTGGATATTATCCCATCACAGACAGTGTTGAACTTCAAGATAAATCTTGGAATGTTCCTTTTGATGATGAATGTGGTGCCATTCCTCTTGAATTTGTCATTCCCAGTGTAGTAAACCATATGGTTGTCAGATTCAAAATGGCCAGTACCAGTCCATTTCAACTCACTAATGTCTAGGATATAGATCTTTATGCATTCTATTTCATTTTGGACAATTAAAATTTTTCCTAGACTCACACTTTGTACATTCTATTTTTAAATTATTAATGGTACAGCTGTTTCTCCTCATTTTGAATTGTACCCCATCAGTAAATGAAAATCCCAAAAACTTTACTCCATTCACGTCGTCATGGTCAACTCTACTATGAGGAGACAGCTCTTACCCAGTAGCATTTTGAGTGCCTTCCAACCTGAGGGGCTCATCTTCTGGCACTTTATATTATAATATTCTGGTGCTTTTTATAGTGTTTTCATTTTCCAGTACTATATTGGACAACATTCTGCTGCTATTCCTAAGGTTTTAGAGATGAAACATTTTCCTTCTTCCTAGCGTAGTGGTTATGAATTGGGCTGCGAACCTTAAGGTCAGCGGTTCGAAACTACCAGCTGCTCCGCGGGAGAAAGATGAGGCTTTCTACTCCCGTAAAGATTTACACCCTCGGAAACCCTGTACAGGGTCGCTATGGGTCAGGACTGACTCGACGGCACTTAACAACAACAACAGTCTGCCTTACTCTGGAAGCTCAGCTGAAATCTGCGTACTATGGGTGACCCTGCTGGTATTTAAAATATTAGTGACATAGGTTCCAGTATCACCTTAGTATGACAAACTGACAGATGTTTACTTGTGCTTTATTGATTATGCAAAGGCATTTGATGGTGTGGGTCATAACAAACTATGGATAACATTGTGAAAAATGGGTATTCTAGAACAATTTGTGCTCATGAGAAACCTGTTAACAGACCAAGAGGCAGTCATTTGAATAGAACAAGGGAATACCGAATGGTTTAAAATAAGGAAAGGTGTGCACCATGGTTGAATCCTTTTATCATACATTTTCAGTTTGTATACTGAGCGAATAATATGAGAAACTGGATTATATGCAGAAGAATGAGCATCAGGATTGGAGGAAGATTCATTCACAACCTGCAAGTTTCAGATAATACAACATTACTTACTGGAAACCAAAAGAACTTGAAATATTTAATGATGAAGATCAAAGACTACATTTTTCAGCAGGAATTGCACCTCCATGTAAAGAAAATGAAAATCCTCCCAATTGGACCAATAAATAACATCGTGACAAATAGAAAAAAGATTGAAGATGTCAAAGACTTCCTTTTACTAGGCTCAATAAACACTCATGGATGCAGTAGTCAAGAATCAGATGACATAATGCATTAAGTAAATTGCTGCAAAAGCCTTTTTTAAAGAGTTCAAGAGCAAATATATCAGTTTGAGGATTGAGGTGCACCTGACCCAAGCCAGGGTATTTTCAGTTGCCTCAGATGTATGTGAATGTTGGATAATGAGTAAGGAAGACCACAGAAAAATTAATGCATTTGAATTATAGTATTGGCAAAGAATATTGAAAAGTACCATGGATTGACAGAAGAACAAACAAATCTGTCTTGGAAGAAGTCCAGTCAGAATCAATCCTTAGAAGCCAGGATGGTGAGACTTCATGTCAGGTGCTTTAGATGTGTTATCAAAAAGGATCAATCCCTGGAGAAGGACATCATACTTGGGAGGGGGTCAGAGAACAGGGGGAGACACTCAACAAGATGGATTGACACTGTGGCTGCAAGAATGAGCTCAAACAGAGCAAAGATGTGAGGATGGTACAGGACTGGGAGGTGCTTTGTTCTGTAGCACATACGGTTGCTGAGGTAGACCCTACTACATGGCACCTAACAATAACAGCAACTCCTAAAATAAGTTCTTCTATATCAGCCAACGACTAAGGAAGATTGTAGAAGAAGAGATGCATTTGAGTTATGGTGTTGGAAGAGTGTATTAAAAGTATCATGGACTGCCAAATGTGCAAACCAATCTGTGTTAGAAAAAGTACAGCCAGAATGCTCCTTAGAAGCCAGGATTATCAGATTTGTCTCTCATACAGCGCACATATTATCAGGAGGGACCAGTCCCTGGAGAAGGACATTATGTTTGGTTAAGAGGAGGGTCAGCAAAAAGAGGAAGACCCCCAACGAGGTGGATTAGCACAGTGGCAGCAACAGTGGGCTCAAGCGTGACAATGATTGTGAGGCTGGTACAGGACTGGGCAGTGTTTCATTCTCTTGTACATAGTGTCTCTATGAGTCAGTACCAACTCGACAGCACCTAACAACAACAACAACGTCAGCCTACATAGAGTCCTGGTGTTGCACTGTAGGATATACACTGGACCACAAGGTTGGTTTGAACCTCATGGTTGGCGGTTCAAACTCTCCAGCCGCTCCTTGGAAACCCTATATAGGGATGCTTCGAATTGGAAGCAACTCATCTACACTTAACAACAACAGTAGTCAAGCACATTTATTCATTGAGGCCAAATGCTCAAAATGCATTGCTGATGCCATGCTTTAGTCCATATCTTTTAAAAATATGTAAACCTTCTTTTCTGCCTCTTCAAACGAATTCAATCTTCTCTAGCCCATGAGATTCAGCTTGCTGTTCACTCTCTTAGGCCCTCATTGGACCCACCAGCTCAATTTGCTTTGCTTTTATCTTAATTAAGGAGCCAGAGTATAACTATCCCATAGGGACAAGGCTGTAAATCTTTATAGACCCAGACTGAATGCCACAACTTTCTCCTGTAGGGCAAGAGGTGGGTTTGAATTCACTTTTGGTTAGCAGCCCAGCGCTTTAACCACTGTGCCATAAGAGCTCCTCTTGAAAGGGATTGGGATATTAAATGACATGACTTCAGTGTTAAAAGTGAAAATACAGAGAATCAGTGATGCCTGAGACAGGGGCAGAGACGATGATGTGGAGAGATGGAGAAGCTGGGGACTTTAGACACAGAGAGGGAGAGGGGCTGTGTGCTGATGACCAGGGGTGGGGGATGGGGGCAGGCTTGTAGTGTATACCCTTTGGTTGGTTGATGATGCATGGAGGGGATTGTAACCATGGCAATGAAATGATATACGATAGGATGAATGTAAAACTAATGTTCTCCCATGTAAACTATCACATTAATTCACAATAAAACATTAAGAAAATAAAAAGTGAAAAACAGACACATCAGTTTAGCAGTAAACTGGTTACGTGCTTGCTCCTCTAAAAGGTTCTATATTTGAGGTTGGAACAAATTCAAAGAAAAAAAATTCATCCATGAATATTTAAATAAGGCAGAAATGTGAAATGAAAACTTAAGACCTATAAAACCAGAGCCAAAATAATTCTTAAATTCCCTTAATTGATTTTTTTTAAGTTTAGTGATGGGACCTTGATTTAACGCTAAAGAGTCTCTTCAATTTGAGTTCTACCAGTAATTCATTTTATCTTGAAGGACTTCATTATTGCATAGCTTTTAGTGAATTTGTTAATCTTCAGATTCCATTATGTTCTGGGTGTAAATTGTTGAAAACTTGAAGCTACCTCTGGTTTCTTGAAACATGAAAGACACAAATAACGTCTATTTTCCAACTTGAAATAGAATGAAATTATCTGTTCAATTACTTTATATTGCATACTAAACTAATGAGAACAATAAAAGAGTCATTGAGAGTCTTATAAAAACAAATCTGTTGATTGATTAAAAAGGATGGGTATGTGAGAAGCTAGTTTTCATTTCAGCATACTTTATAAGGGAAGGAGAAAATGTTGTGTCTAGGGTAAGGAACACTGACCCCAGTAATTTGTTTGAAGAAGATGAAAGATCATCTAACCAGAGTTCAAGAGACAAATGTGAGTTTGCCTCAAAAGGAGACACCTAGCTCTCTACTATTTTCAGAGTGTTTTTGCACATTTGATGACAACCTTGTTTTTAAAACTTCAGTGACAGCAATGGTCCATGTGCTACCAATATGCATTTTGCTATTTGTTGTTGTTGTTGTTAAGTGCCGTCAAGTCGGTTCCAACTCACAGCAACCCTGTAGAGGGTTTCCAAGGAGAGGCTGGTGAGCTTGAACCACTGACCTTGTAGTCCTTACTGACTTTGCAATCTAGCGCATTAACCCACAGCGTCACACGAGGATACGTGGAACCAATTTAAAGTTATCTTGTTACATACACTTCAAGCTCCTGAGACATGAAACCACTTACAAGTTTCCAAATGTACCGTGCTCTCTGAACCTTTTATTTCTCAAATGCTGTTTGGAATGCCTTTCCCAGCATATATACATTGCACATGCCTAAGGAGCGCTGGTAGCGTAGTGGTTACAAATCGGGCTGTGAACGTTAAGGTTAGCAGTTTGAAACTACCAGTGGTTCTGTGGGAGAAAGATGAGGCTTTCTGCTTCCATAAAGATTTACAGCCTCAGAAATCCTGTACAGGGTCGCTATGAGTCGGAACCAACTCCATAGCACATAACCACCACCAACAACAACCACTACCACTCTCCTAAGTCTGAACCAATTTGATGACATTTAACAACAACAACAAACTCTCCTAAGTCTAAGCTAAAACATCATCACTTCCACTGTTATTTCCTCTCTTCAGATAGTCACCAGGATTTCCTCCTCCATGGTCCTATAGAATATCATCCCATCCCACTTGACTATTTATCTCCCTATTTCACTGTTGTTGTTGTTGTTGTCAGGTGCCATCGAGTCAGAACCGACTCATAGCGACCCCATGCACAGCAGAACGAAACAATGTACGATCCTGGGCCAACCTCACTACCGCTGCCACACCTGAGTCCATCAATGATGCCACCTGGCTGATCCATCTCGTTGGGGGTCTTCCTCTTTTTCTCTGACCCTCCACCTTACCCAGCATGACATCCTTCTCCAACGATTGTTTCCTCCGGACAATATGTCCAAAGTAGGAGAGACGAAGTTTAGCCATCCTGGCCTCCAAGGAGCACTCTGGTTGTACTTCTTCCAAAACAGATCTATTGGTTCTTTTGGCAGTCCATGGCACTTTCAGTATTCTTCTCCAACACCACAACTCAAAGGCATCAATTCTTCTACGATCCTCCTTATTCACTGTCCAGCTTTCGCATCCATATGAGGCTATTGAAAACACAATGGCCTGGGTCAGGCGCACCCTAGTCCTCAAGCTGACATCTCTACTCTTCACTAGTAGACTAGAAATAATTTTCATTAAACCATAGCCTTCAGTATGGTTGTACCTCAATGTAAAGAAATCAGAAATCTTCACCACAGGACCAATAAATAACATCCATATAAATGAAGAAAAGATTGAAGTTGTCAAAGACTTCATTTTGTTCGGATCAACCATTTCCTAGCAGTCCATCAACCATCAACAAGCAGCAGTCAAGATATCAAAAGACATGTTGCAGTAGGCAAATCTGCTGCACAATACTACTTTAAAGTGTTGAAAAGATGTCAGTTTGAAAACCAAAGTGGGCCTGACCCAAGCCATGGTATTTTCAATAACCTCATATGCATGCGATAGTTGGACAGTGAGTAAGAAAGACCATAGAAGAATTAATGCTTTTGAGTCATGGCGTTGGGGAGAATATTAAAAGTACCATGGACTGCCAAAAGAATAAACAGATCTGTGTTGGAAGAAGTACAGCCAGAGTGCTCCCTTGGAAGCCACAATGGCCAGACTTCATCTCTCATACTTTGGACGTATTGTTACGAGGGACTAGTCCCTGGAGAAGGACATCATGTTTGGTAAAGTGGAGGGTTGGAGACAAAAAGGAAGACCCCTGCAGCGAGATGGATTGGCACAGTAGACAGCAGTGATAGGCATAAATGTAGCAACGATCGTGAGGTGGGCCGAGGACTGGGCAGTGTTTCGTGTTGTTGTGCATAGGTTCATTATGAGTCAGTACCGACCTGATGGCAGCTCCCAGCAACATAAGCAATTTTAGCTCAAGAATGTGGTTTGGTTACTTCCCCCAGGTGACTGTTAATGCCTCAAGCAGTAGTACTTGTGTAAGAAGACAAAAACATTTTTGTAACAATTCAAAATCATGTAAAACTGATTTTTCCCAGGTGTGGATTTGTAAAATTGAAAACAAAAGCAAAATCTGAGGAAAGTTTTTGACACTTTGACTTTTTTTTCTCTGACAGGGATTTCCTGAGTAAGACACTGAGTCCAGTGTCTTAGTGAGTTTTCCTCCTCAATGCACCACTGTTCTTTCATTTTCTAATGCTCTTCTTTATATAAAATCAGAGCAAGGTTAGGTGCTATGCATTCATGTTTGTTAAATGGTAGGTTACAATTTAGTAAATTTCAACACATTGCCTTAATTATGTACAGATGTCGTTGTTGTTGTTAAGTGCCTTAAAGTCAGGTTCAACACATAGTGATCCTGTATGGGGTTTCTAAGGAGCAGCCAGTAGGTTTGAACCACTGACCTTACTTAGGGTTAGCAGTTCAGTGTTTTTCGTACATTTACATCAGGAAACCTATTATGTGTGGATAATATATTCTAATTCGCTAGTTTAAGGTACAAATTTCCTTTTACAATTAAAATTAATTTTGTGATTTCTGGTTCAAGTGAGTGAAATGAATTTATGTGTTTTACTTTTCCCTTCAAGGAGCTGTGGTAGCGTAATGGTTATGAGTTGGGCTGCTAACCTCAAGGTCAGCAGTTTAAAACTATGGGAGAAAGATGAGGCTTTCTGCTCCCATAAAGATTTACAGTCTTGGAAACCCTATGCAGGGTCGCTATGAGTCAGAACCGACTCCATGGCACATAACCACCACCTTCAGAGTCCCCATGTAAATTTATAATAATGAAAAACTGCATGAAATCATCTCAAAAAGGGAAAGATGAATTTTAATTCATTTCTTGAAGATGAAAAATGGATGAAACAGTAATAATGAATAAAACAAAGCAGAGGCTATGTAATCTAGAAACCATATACAAGGAAATCCTGCTAACTAGAGTGCCAAGCTGCTATGTAGCATCCTGGAAAGACCAAGTTTGCAAACACCAGAGAATGTTCTTGTTGTACTTAGGTACCTTCAGATTGGTTCTCAATCATAGTGACGCTACGCACACAAACCCCCACTCATCTGTCAGTTGGTCGTATGGTGGTAGCTCATGTGTTACTGTAATTCTTGCAGGTATGCCACCAGTACTTTAAATACCAGCAGAATCGCTCATGGTGGATAGGATTCAGCTGAGCTTCCAGACTGAGCCAGACTAGGAAGAAGGAGAGGCAAGCTACTTGTGAATGTTTAGCCATGTAAAAGTGTTAGATAGAGTGCCAGATGATATGCCGTTTAGATTGGAAGCATGACTGACAGAGAACCCCTTCTCAACAAAGTAGAGTTGCCCATAACAATGTGAAGGGAGTAAAGCTTTGAGGACCTTCATTTGCTGATGGGACACAACTCAAAATTAGGAGAAATAGCTGCAAACATCCATTAATAATCAGAACTTAGACTATACGAAGCATGAATCTAGGAAAATTGGAAGTTGTCTAATGAGTGCATAATGATCAATATCCTAGGCATTCATGAGCTGAAATTGACTGATATTAACCATTCTGAATGTGACAATCAAATGACAAATTCAAGAGGAATGGCGTCTCATTCATCATCAAAAAGAACATTTCAAGATCTATCTTGAGGCAGAATGCTGTCTGTGATAGGATAATATCCATTCACCTACAAGAAATACCACTATATTCAATCTTAATTGAATATCTTAATACCACTATATTCAAGTTTACTTACTAACTACTAAAGCCAGTGATGAAGAAATTGAAGAATTCTGCTAACTTCTTTGGTCTGAACATGCAATCAAGATGTATTGATAATTATTGGTGATTAGAATGCAAAGGTTGGAAACAAAGAGGGTGTGGCAGTAGTTGGAAAATATGGCCTTGGTAATAGAAATTTTGCAAGACCAACGACTTATTCATTACAAATATCTTTCTTAAACAACATAAAAGGCTACTATACAATAGACCTCACCAGATTGAATGCACAGGAATGAAATTGACTACACCTGTGGAAAGAGACAGCAGAAACGCTCCGCATCATCAGTCAAAACAAGGCCAGAAGCAGACTGTGGAAGAGACCATCAGTTGCTCTTATGTAAGTTCAGGCTGAAGTTGAAGAAAATTAAAACAAGTCCCTGAGAGTCAAAATATGACCTTGAACATATCCCACCTGAATTTAGAGGTCATCTGAAGAATAGATTTGA
Organism: Chrysochloris asiatica; assembly: GCF_000296735.1. NCBI lineage: Eukaryota > Metazoa > Chordata > Mammalia > Afrosoricida > Chrysochloridae > Chrysochloris > Chrysochloris asiatica. Next base: position 2,277,613 of record NW_006408635.1, on the reverse strand, counting down.
TGTACTAGACACAATGACCAAAAATTCAGAAAAGTTGTGGGATGACATCAAATCATACAGGAAGAAAGCAAAACGACATGGAAAAGACAAGAAAGAAAGAAAAGGTCAAAATGGATACCCAAAGGAACTCTGAAACTTGCTCTCCAGCACAGAGATGCTAAAATGAATGGAAAAAATAAGAGGTTTTTAAAAGAGCTGAACAGAAAATTTCAAAGGTCAGCTCAAGAAGACAAAATTAAGTATCAAAATGAAATAGGAAGGACCTGGAATTAGAAAGCCAAAAAGAAAGAACACACCCAGCATTTCTCAAACATTGTATCTGAGCAACTTGCATATGCGCAAAAGACCTGAAGAAAAAATTCAAGCCTTGACTTGAAATTTTCAAGGATTCTATGGACAAACTGGGTCCTGGTGTGGTGTTGTAGGATCAGCACAGGACTGCTAACCACAAGGTTGGTGGTTCAAACCCACCAGCTGCTTCCTGGAAACCCTATACAGTTTTAATATGAGTCAGAACAGATTCAATGACACACAACAACATGTAGAAAATATTGAGTGGTGCACAAAGCATCAACAGAAGACGGAAGGAACACAGAGTCACTATACCAAAAAGAAATAGCTGATGTTCAGCCATTTCAATAGGTAGCATATGATCAAGAACCAATGGTACTGAAGTTAGAAGTCTAAGCTGCACTGAAGGCATTGGCAAAAAACAAAACAAAACAAAAAACAAGGCTCCAGAAACTGACAGAATACAAATTGAAGTCTTCAAACAAACTGATGCAATACTGGAGGTGCTCATTCATTTATGCCAAGAAACTTGGAAGGTAACTACCTGGCCAACCAATTGGAAGAGATCTATATTTGTGCCCATTCCAAAAAGAGGTGACCCGACTGAATGCTGAAACCATAGAGTAATATCATTAATATCACATGCAAGTAAAATTTTCTGAAGCTATTTCAGAAAAGTTCCAATAGTACATTGACAGGGAACTACCAGAGGTTCAAGTCGGATTCAGAAGACAACATAGAATGAGGGCTATCATTCCTGACATCAGATAGATCTTGGTTGAAAGCAGAAGATACCAGAAAGATGTTTATTTGTGATGTATTGACTATGCAATGAGTTTAGATTGTGTGGATCATGACAAACTATGGATAACATTGTGAAGAATGGGTATTCCAGAACACTTGATTGTGCTCACGAGGAATCTGTACATAGTTCAAGAGGCAATTGTTAGAACAGAACAAGAGGATACGGAATGGTTTAAAGTCAGGAAAGGTGTGCACCGGGGTGGTATCCTTTTACCATACTTCTTAAATCTGTATGTTGAGCAAATAATCTGAGAAGCTGAACTATATGGAGAAGAACATGGTATCAGAATTGGAGGAAGACTCATTAACAACCTGCTATATTCAGATGATGGAATCCTCGTGTTGCACTGTGGGTTAATGTACTGGACTGCAAAGTAGGTTTGAACTGCAATGTCAGCCATTAAAGCTCACCAGCCACTCCTTGTAAATGCAATACAGGGTCCCTATGAGTTGGAACCGATTCCATGACACTTAACAACAACAAATATGCAAATGATACAACCTTGCTTGCTGAAAGCGAAGAGGACTTAAAATGCTTATTGATGAAGATCAAGCACTATAGTCTTCGGCATGGATTGCACCTCAATGTAAAGAAAACAAAAATTCTCAGCACTGGACCAGTAAATAACATCATGATAACTGGAGAAAAGATTGAAGTAAAAAAAAAACTTCATTTTACTTGGAAACACAATCCACACTCATGGAAGCAGCAATAGAAAAATCAAGTGAAGTATTCTATCAGTCCAATCTACTGCACGAGATCTCCTTAAGTGCTCAGGAGCAAATACATCAGTTTGAGGCTAAGATGCGTCGGACTCATCACGATATCTTCAATAGCCTCATATGAATGTGCATTATATAAGGAAGATGGTAGTAGAATTGATGGATTTGAGTTTAGTGTTGGAGAAGAATAGTAAATGTACTATGAACTGTCAGAAGAGCAAACAAATCTGTGTTGGAAGAAGTATAATCAGAATGCTCCTTAGAAGTTAGTATGGTGAGACTTCATCTCTCATACTTTGGACATGATATCATGATGGACCAGTCCTGGAAAAAGATACCATACTTGGAAAAAGAGAGGGTTAACAAAAAAGAGGAAGACCCTCAGTGAGATGGAAGGTCGAAGTGGCAGCAGTTATGGACTCAAAGGTAACAATTGTGAGAACGACACAGGAGTGGGCAGTGTTTTGTTCTGTTGTGCATAAGGTCTCTATGAATCTGAGACTACTCTATGGCACCTAACAGCAACAACAATGCACAACAGAAGGCAGCACTGTTGGAACCTGTGCCGCCTACACAATCATTATGTTTGAGTCCAAGTTGCCGCTGTGTGTCAATCCATTTTGTCATGGGTTTTCCTTTTTTAGCTGACCCTTTACTTTACCAAGCATGATGTCCTTTTCCAGGGATTGGCCATTCCTGATAGCATGTCCAAAGTACATGAGATAAAATATATCCATCCTTGCTTTGAAGGGGTATTCTGGCTGTACTTCTTCCAAGATAGATTAGTTTGTTCTGCATTCCATGGTACTTTCATTTTTCTTTGCTAATACCATAATTCAAATGTATCAGTTTTTCTTCAGTCTTCTTTATTTATTGTCTAGTTTTCACATGCATACAAAGAGATTCAAAATACCACGACTTGAGTCAGGTACATACACCTTAGTTCTATGACATCTTTGCTCTTCTTTACTTTAAAGAGGTCATTGTAGCAGATTTGCCCAATATAATTTGACATTTGATTTCTAGCATAGTGGTTACGAATTGGGCTGTGAACCTCAGGGTCAGCAGTTCGAAACTACCAGTTGTTCCATGGGAGAAAGATGAGGCTTTGGAAAGAAAGATTTACAGCCTTGGAAACCCTGTACAGGGTCGCTATGAGTCGGAACCGACTCCACAGCACATTACAACAACAACAACTTCCGTGAGGGTTGATTGTGGTTCCAAGTAAAATGAAATCCTTGACGACTTTAATCTTTCTCTGTTTATCATGGTATTATTTATTGGTCCCGTTGTGAGGATTTTTGTTTTCTTTACTTTGAGTTGTAATCCATACAGAAGGTTGTATTCTTTGATTTTCATCAGTAAGTAATTCAAGCCCTCTTTGCTTTCAGTAAAAGCAAGGTTGTGTCATCTGCATATTTGGAAAGAAGTTTGTTACTGAGACTTCCTTCAATCCTGATGTCACATTCTTCTTTATATAGTACAGTTTCTCAGATTATTTGCTCAGCATACAGACTGAGTAAGTATGGTGAAAAGATACAACTCTGGCATATACCTTTCCTAATTTTAAGCCATGTATTATCCCCTTGTTCTGTTGGAACAAATATATCTGGTTCTGCATGCGTACAATGAAGTGTTGTGGAATCTCCATTCTTCACAATGTGATCCCTTAGCTTGTTGTGATGCACACAGTCAAGTGCCTTTGCATAGCCAATAAAACACAAGTAAATGTCATTGCTGGTATTCTTTGCATTTAGCCAAGATCTATCTGACATTAGCATCGATATCTCTTGCTCAATGTCCTCTATGAATCTGGCTTGCATTTCTAGAAACTTACTGTTCATGTACTGCTAAAACTGGTTTTTGTTATCTTCAGCATAATTTAGCTTGTTTGATAACGTCCACCTTTTGTAGGGGAGGAGATGGAACAAACCTTCTGGAACCTGTATTTGCTAATGGAGTACAATACAAAATGAGAAATTGTGCTCAAGAGGACTCTGTACATAGAGGCAGTCATTGGAACATAATAAGGGGACACTGAATGTTTTAAAATCAGGGAAAGTGTGCACCAGGTTGTATTCTTCCACCATACTTATTTAATCTGTTTGCTGAGTAAATAATCCGAGCAATTGGACTATATGAAGAAGAATGTGGCATCAGGACTGGAGGAAGACTATTAACATCCAGCGATCTGCAGATGATACAACCCTGCTTGCTGAAAGGTAAGGAGAACAAAGACCATACTTACTGATGATGAACAAAGACCACAGCCTTTAGTACAGATTGCACCTCAATGTAAAGAAAACAACAACAACAAAAAATCCTCACAACTGTACCGATACAAAACATCATCATGATAAATGGAGAAAAGATTGAAGTTGTTAAAAAACTTAATTTTGCTTGGATCCACCATCAACACTCATGGAAGCAGCAGCCAAAAACTCAAACAATGGCTCAGGCGTTGTGTAGCGAGCGTGGGGTTTCCGGAGGCTGCTGCCGAGGGCCACCCGCCCATCAGGAGGACTGGAGGCATCTAAGGGGCTGACAGAGAAGTCTGCGAGTGCTGGACGGAGCCAGTGGCGCGGCTGGAGCAGAAGCCATCAAGTATGGCGGCGCGCACCTGCCCGCAGCCCGCAGCCCGCAGCCCGCAGCCCGCAGCCCGCAGCCCGCAGCTGCAGTGCAAAGCTGATGCGGTTAGGTGCGTCTGCCATAGAGGCCTCTGAGATCCCAGATTCTTTGCGGTGACATTGACGATCAGAAAATGAGTGAACTTGACCAACTACAGCAGGAGGTCTAACAACTTAAAAACCAAATTAGAGTAAACGTAGAAGTTTTATAACAAAAGGAGGGAAGTGGTTGAACTTGCAGTCCAGTCCATCAAGGGAGAAGAGCGGAGTGCGGGACCCTATCCAGAGAAGCAGCAACGCCAGAGATGGAGGCAGAGAGGACGACTGAAAAGATGAAGCTGCTGGGGACCCTGGACTCAGGGAGGGAGAGGGGCTGTGTGCTGACTGCCCTGCCGGGGGTGGGGGTTTGTTTGGGGGGGGGTGCGGCTTGAGGGGTGTGCCCTTTGGTTGTTTAAATGGTTGTATATTCCTGAGTGCTTCAGTGTACATCCAAAAAATACAATAACAGAGGGATTGGAAGCAAATGATGTTTAATGATGATGCATGGAGGGGACTGTAATCATTGCAATGAAAGGAAATACAATAGGATGAATGTAAAGCTGATGTTCTTCCATGTAAACTATCACCCAATTCACAATAAAAACTTAAAAAAAAAATTAGAGATGCAAGGAAAGTATGTGCAGTTGGGGCTCACTCTCAGACCACAAACAAGGACCCCTGGGAAGAATCCAGATACTACCAGAAGAATGCTGAGGGAGAACCTATCCAAGATTTATGCCATATGCTGGGGCGCACTGGGCACTAGTTGTTGTTAAGTACTGTTAGGCAGTTCCCACCCATAGTGACTCTGTATAGGATTTCTGAGGACTGGCTGGTACACTTGAACCGCCGACCCTGAGGTCCAATGTCTTAACCCATAGCACTACACCAGGACTCCCAGGACTCCCGGCTGCTAGTTAGGGCATCACAATAACTAGGTACATCACCAACAAGGTTCACCTCATTCCTCTGCGCTCCTCTTGTGTCATGACATGTGCATGTGCCCCTTCTGGGAACTGCGTGCGTTACAGTGACTTCGATGGTGTCTGGTCCATTTACTATCTCAGCACTCATGAAGGGAATGTATGGTGAGCTATGAGCTGGCAGACACTTCTAGACACCGGCTAGTTTGTCTTAAATGCTTGTGACCCTTCGGCCAAGCTCTGGGATGTGTGAGAAGGGATATGTCGACAGATTTTCACTGGCCAGGAGTCTGAATCAAAGCCGCTTGGTTCTTTCCAAATGGCAACACCACTGTGTCAGATGGTGGTACCTGCAGGCTGTTTGACCTGCACACTCATCAGTAAGTTGTGATGTACTGCCACAACAACCTCCTCTGTCACTGGCTGTAATGATTCCAACTGTAATGTCTAGGATGCACTCATAGCTGGCCAGGCTGGTGTCCTGACTGGGCATGACTGTGCCTGCTGCCTGGGGGTGACCGAGGATGGCACGGCAACAGGGTCCTTGGGACAGTTTCCTCAAGATCTGGAACTAATGTTGGCCGGTGGAATCTGTAGTGACTGGAAGACTATTCCAAATCTGGCAAGTTACAGTGACAGCACATCTGCCCCACCATACTAACTTGGACCCTGACATCCCCCTCAGAACTTTAAAAGGGCAAGATCTTCTCTTTTTTCACTTATTGTGGAAACAAGGAGCTTTGGTAGCATAGTGGTTACGAATCGGGCTGCGAACCACAAGGTCAACAGTTCGAAACTACCAGCTGCTCCATAGGAGAAAGATGAGGCTTTCTGCTCCCGTAAAGATTTATAGCCTTGGAAACCCTGTTCAGGGTTGCTATGAGTCGGAACCGACTCGACAGCACTTAACAACAACAACAACAACAACAATTGCCAAAACTAACAGTACAACTCCCATTAAGAGAAGACTCTGGCTGTAAACTAAAACAAATTGGGCATTCCTCTCAGGATGATTTTTGTCTTGAATAAATTTTAAAAAGAAATACTATGATTAAAAAAGTTAACCAGAAAAAGAAAAAGAAAAAAATCAAATGACATATTGCATTAGGCTAATCTGCTACACAAGACCTCTTTAAAGTGTTCAAGAGCAAAGTTGTCAATTTGAGGACTAAGGTGCGCCCGACCCAAGCCATGGAAAGTTGGACAATGAATAAGGAAGACCATAGAATAACTGATGCATTTGAGTTATGGTGTTGGAGTAGAATATTGAAAGTGCCATGAACTGCCAGAAGAACAAATCAATCTGTGTTGCAAGAAGTACAGCTAGAATGTTTCTTAGAAGCCAGGATGGTTAGATTATGTTCCTTATATTTGGGACATGTTATCATGTTACCAAGGAGCTCTGGTAATGTAGTAGTTATGAGCTGGCCTGCTAATCTCAAGGTCAGCAGTTCGAAACTACCAGCCATTCCGCAGGAGGAAGATGAGGCTTTCTGCTCCTGTAAAGATTTACAGTCTCGGAACACTGATGCACAGTCGCTATGAGTCAGAACTGACTTCACAGCACACTGCCACCGCCACCGCCACCATGTTACCAGGAGGGAACAGTCCCTGGTGAAGGACATCATGCTTGGTAAAGTGGAGGGTCTGCAAAAGAGGAAGACCCCCAACAGATGGGTTGGCCCGGTGGCAGCAGCAATGAGCTCAAGAGTAGCAACAATTGTGAGGTTGATGCAGGGCTGGGCACTGTTTTGTTCCGATGTCATAAGGTTGCTATGAGTTAGGACCAACTCAGCAGTACCTAACAACAAAGTGATACCATTTTATATGTATTTAAGAATACAAAATTGTACTATACATTTTTGATAGCTGTTGTTGTTGTTAAGGGCTGTTGAGTCAGTTCTGACTCAGATCAACCTTGTAACAGAGTTTTTGAGGAATAACTGGTAGATTTAAAGGTAGAGAAAAGACTCTGGTGATTAAATCAAACAAACAAAAACAATTCAGGTAATCCAGAATGTATATGAATCAGACTGGCACAGACTTTTCATAGCAATATTGAAAATTGGAAAACATTAAAAATTCTGAGGCTATATGATTATGAAAACAATTTTATTGTGGAATAATTTACACGTCCTAGTGTGGTGCTGTGGGCTAATGCATCAGGCTGCAAGATCATTTGAAATGCAAGGTCAGTGGTTCAAGCTCACCAGCTGCTCCTTGGAAACCCTATACAGGGTCCCTATGGGGCAGAATCAACTCGTTGGGACTTAACAACAACAACAACAAAATCCATCCATTTTAAGTGAACAATTCAACAATTTTTCATGAATTCTCAGTTGTGTAACTGTCACCACAACCCAGTTTTGGAACATTTCTATCACCCTAAAGATCCGTCATAATTGAAGTCAGTTCTCCTTGTCATCCCCAGCTCCAGGCAACCACTAATCCACTTCTGACTCCATACATTTCCTTGTAGTGTATATTTCTTATAAACGAAAGCCGATCTCCAACCTCTTTCACTTAGCTTTGTGATGTCTTTGAGGTTTATCCGTATGACAGCATGTATCAGTAGCAGTCCCTTTTATTGCTGAAAAGTATCCCATTGTATGAATACATCATATTTTGTTATCTGTTCACCTCTTGATGAACATTTGGATTGTTTTCAATTTGGGCAGTATTAAATGAAGCTGCTATGAGCATTCCCATATCAGTCTTTCTGTGGACACATGTTTTCATTTCTCCTAGGGTAGTTAACAAGAATGAAATAGCTGGCTGTAAGGTAAGTTTATGTTTAACTTTTTAGGAAACTACTAAACTCTTTTCCAAAGTGGCTGTACTAGTTTACATTCTCAATGCAATGTACAAGACTTCCAGTCTTTCCACATCCTCACTAACACTTGTTATTATACTTTTTTGATTACAGTTTTTTTTTAGGAGTCCTGGTGAGGCTCTGTGGGTTAATGTACTGAACTTCAAAACCAGTTTGAACCGCAAGGTTGGCAGTTCAAGCTCATCAGTCACTTCTCGGAAACTCTATACAGGGTCGCTATGGGTTAAAACAACTCGATGGCACATGCCAGGGCATGTGAAGGTATCCTAGTATGGTGCTTTATTTAGGATCAGCATTCTACTGCTAACTGCAAGGTTGGCAATTCAAATTCACCAGCTGCTCCTTGGAAACACTATATAGGATTGTTATGAATTGAAACTGACTTGACGGCATTTAAGAACAATGATCCTATACATGGTTGCTATGAGTCAGAACCAACACGATGGCATTTAACAACAACAACAATGACCAAGGATCAGTCCCTGGAGAAGGACACCATGGCTGATGAAGTGGAGGATCAGTGAAAAAGAGGACGACTACCAACGAGATGGATTGACTTAGTGACACCAACAATGGGCTGGAATAGAATAACAAATACGAGGATGGCACAGGGCCAGGCAATATTTTATTCTGTTGTACTTTGGTGTGAATAGGAACTGACACGACGCACCCAACAGCAACAACTCAGGATGGAGCTCTGGTGCTTGGCTACTAATCCAAAGGTTGATGGGTTGAATCCCAACAGTAGCCTGTGGGAGAAAGACCTGGTGAACTGCTGTCGTAGAGATTAAAGGCAAGGCGACCCAGTAGGGCAGCTCTACTCTACCACAGTCGGTCACTGTGATTTGAGATCAACTAGTGGGCACTCAACAAAGGGTGTGGAGCATTTTTCATGTGTTTATTAACCATTTAGATACTGTCTTTGGTAAAGCATCTAATCAAAATTTAATTTTTAAAATTAGGTTGTTTTCTTACTGAGTTGTAGTTTATTTTTAATACATTACGGATACTAGTTTGTTAGCAGATATGTGATTTATCAATATTATTCCCTAGTCTATCACTTGTTTTCCATGTCTTTTGAAGCACAAGATTTTAATTTTGATGAAGTCCAATTGATCACTGTTTTCTTTTATGCACTGATTGTTTGCTACCCTATTTATGACCCCTGCCTAACTCAAGTCATAAAGATTTTCTCCTGTGTTTTCTTTTAGACGTTTTATATTGTAGGAGGGGAATGTGGTGGTTGCATATGATCAGTACTGGACTGTGAACCATAAGGTCTTCCATTTGAGGCCACCAGCCCCTCCACCAGAAAAAGATGAGGCTTTCTGCTTTCTTGAAGATTTACAGCTTATGAAACCCTGGATAGGGTCATTTAACAACAAAATATAGCTATAACTCTTACATCTAGGCTTTTGATAATTTTTTAGTTTAATTTTTGTGTATATTATTGTGAGCAATAAATCTCAAGCTGGTCCATCTTTACAAATAAGGAAACAAAAGGTCCAGGGAGTTGCTAATTGACCGAGCCACAAATTGTTGGCTGATATAGCAACAGGAGCCTATGTGCCTGAGGTATGTATAAACAGGATGCGTTAGGGGAGTGGGAAGGAGAACCTGTTCAAGAAGCAGACTTTAAAATAAGGATGCAACTATCAGAGGAAATAGGCAATGTCTGGGTGGATTGTTCACCCCATAGTACTCACTCAGTGAGGAACCGGGGGAGGGACTTTTGAGCTAG
>NW_006408635.1:2244763-2249418 GCF_000296735.1 Chrysochloris asiatica | reverse complement strand
TGCCTGACTCAAGTCATGGTGTTTTCAGTAACCTCATATGCATGCAAAACTTGGACAGTGGATAAGGAAGACCATAGAAGAATTGATGCATTTGAGCTATGGTGTTGGAGGAGAATATTGAAAGTACCATGGACTGCCAAAAGAACAAACCAATCTGTGTTGCAAGAAGTACAGCCAGAGTGCTCCCTGGAAGCCAGGATGGTCAAACTTCATCTCCCATATATCGGACATATAATCTGGAGTCACTTGAATAGGGTATCATGTTTGGTAAAGTGGAGAGTAGGAGAAGAAGAAGAAGCCCCCCAACAAGATAGATGGACACAACACCAGCAGCGATGGGCTCAAGTGTAGCAGCAGTTGTGAGGTTGGCTCAGGACTGTTCAGTGTTTCATTGTGTTGAACATAGTCACTATGAGTCATTACTGACTGGATAACACCTAACAACGGCAACATTAATGTTGGTGTGAGGTGATATCTCATTGTTGGTTTGAATGAAACAGAGATTTCCTAACTGGTTCTATACATTTTATTTACTTCAGCTGAGTCACAGCAATTTAAAAAACGTGTGAATGTTTATTTTCCTAGCCATCCTTACAGGATAACCTTGTTCTCTTGGAATGTCCTGTTTGTGAAATCAGCAGTGAGTAGAGTAGCACTATATACAGCAGGCACTGACAGTTGTAAGAGCCATGGTGGATATCATTTGAGGTGTGGTGGTATAAGGACTAAGCACTCCGCTATTTACTGAAAGGTCAGCAGCTTCAATGCATCAGTCACTCCACGGGAGAAAAATCTGGTGATCTGCTCCCGGAAAGACTACAGCCCTGGAAACTGTTCAGGGCGGTTTTACTCTGTCCTATGAGGTCGATATAACTTGGAATTGACTGGAAGCCAGTGACTCAGGGTTGTGACAATGGATGTCCATGAATGTCTTGTCCAGGTTGCACCTGCATATGAAGTGATAAACTGAGATAGTTCCCTAAGTAAATCAGAGTAGTCCCTGAGTTAAGGCATGAGTACTTGTTGTTGTTGTGGTTAAGTGTCATCAAGTCAAGGCAGTTCTGACTTATAGGGACTCTGTACAGGGTTTCCAAGGAGCAGCTGGTGAACTTGAACCACTGACCTTGTGGTTCAAGCTGACTTTGCAGTCCGGCGCATTAACCACAGCACCATACCAGGACTCTTGAAAGCATAGGAAGAGAATGAAAGAATACATAATTCTATTATCCAGAAAATATTGTTGAAATTTAATTTATTATTTAGGAATGTGTACTCATGCATTTTTTCCCCCTATTTACAAGATTGGTCATTTTGCCTTTATAAAATATGTAAAAATAACAATTTTACCTTTAGTAATCAAGATGCATTATTTCACTCAAATAATGGGCAACTGACTGATTCTCTTTCTTGAGCTCCTATGGCATGAAAATGTAAAAAATTAAAGCTCTTTTTTTTTTATTAGCAACATGAATGTAATACATTAGGAAACCATTATAGTGATTATGATGAATACTAAGAACATAATGATAAGTTTCTTACTTATCTAATTTCTTTTGAGTATTGAACCATCAACACTGATGTAAAGAAATTGAATGACATATTGCATTAGGCAAATCTGCTGTACAAATTTTTAAAGTGTTGAAGAGCAAAGATGTTAGTTTGAGGACTAAGGTGCGCCTGACCTAAACCGTGATATTTTCAACAACCTCATTTGCATGCGAAAGCTGGACAATAAATAAGGAAGACCACAGAAGAATTGATGCCTTTGAGTTAAGGTGTTGGAGGAGGATATGAAAAATGCCATGTACTGCCAAAAGAACAAACCAATCTGTGTTGTAAGACGTACAGCCAGAATGCCCCTTAGAAGTCAGAATGGCCAAACTTCAGTCTCTTATGCTTTGGACATATTGTCAGGAGAGGCCAGTCCTTGGGGAAGGATTTCATGTTTGGTAAGGTGGAGGGTCAGAGAAAAAGAGGAAGCCCCGCAGTGAGGTGGATTGCCACGGTAGCAGCAGCAATGGGCTCAAACGTAGCAACTGGACCAGGTAGTGTTTCGTTCGCTTGTGCATAGGATCACTATGAGTAGGTACCGACTTGATGACACCTAACAATAAAACTAACTTTTTTGGGGTTGTTTATCTTTGTAGCCAAATTGTGTTCTATGTAAAGATTTATTAGAATAATTAATTTAGCGAAACTGGCCTTGCAGAGGAGATACTGGTGTTAGGTGAAACGTACGGTCCTTGACCCCATGATCCGTTGATGTCTAGTGACATCTTGTGGACATATCCAGTACTACCTATTACTTTTTTGGTTCACAGAGCCCCTTTGGGGTAGGGATTAAAGCCTTTGCCTGTGAACTGTAAGGCTGGGGGTTGGAACCTAGTTGCTGTGCAGTCCAGGTAAGAACACTGCAGCAGTTTGCTTCCGTAAAGATTTACAGTCTTGGAAACTCTATGGTGCAGTTGTTTAGTGGGTTGTTTTCTTTTTAACCCCCTTGCAGGTGACACAGTAGATTAAGCACTGGGCTACCTACCACAAGGTCTTTGGTACAAACTCACCAGCCACTCCCAGGGGGAAAGGTGAGGCTGTGTGTTTCCCAAAAGGTGCACAGTCTTGGAAACTCTGAGGAGCAATTCTCTGTCCCATAACATCATCTGCATGCAAAAGCTGGACAGTGAATAAGGAAGACCGGAGAAGGACTGATGCTTTTGAGTTACGGTATTGGAGGAGAATATGGAAAGTGCCTTGGGCTCTCCATAGAACCAACAGATCTGTGTTGGAAGAAGTGCAGCCAAGTGCTCCTTAGAGGACAAGATGGCCAAATTTCGTCTCTCATACTTCGGACATATTGTCAGGAGGGACCAGTCGTTGGAGAAGGATATCATGTTTGGTAAGGTGGAGGGTCAGAGAAAAAGAGGAAGACCCCCTCAACGAGATGGATTGGCCACGTGGCCAAGTGGACTCAAGCGTGGCAACAGTAGTGAGGTTGGCCCAGTATCGGGCAGTGTTTCGTTCTGCTGTGCATAAGGTCGTTATGGGTTGGTACCGACTCGATGGCACCTAACACCACCACTACCACCACCACCACCACCACCAAAAACAACAATAAATGAGACGGAATCCATTCACAGGCAGAGAAGTTAAAAGACAACATACTGTTTTTAGGAGAGTGCCCTCTAGTGGACAAGTCTTAGAAACGTCTTTCTAATTGAATATTTAAGCACTCAGAAAGGCATTTGTTATTAAGTGCCCTGGTATCGGTTCCGACCCTTAGCGACTCTGTGTAGGGTTTCCAAGAAGCCGCTGGTGAGCTTGAACCGCCAACCTTGGGTTCAAACCGACTTTGCAGTCCAGCGCATTAACCCACAGCACCAGGACTTCCAGTGGCTTTTAGGTAGTTTATAATTAGTGAGGGAAGGGGAGAAATAAGACTGTAAATATTGAGCATATAAAATTTTGTCAACAATGCTTTAGTCTTCACTGTAAAGAGACATCCTCTTTGATGAAAAAGAAGTTAGTACTGAGTACCATAACCTCTTTCATTGGGGTTTTCATTCATGTGTTATTTTATACATAAAGGCTAGATAGCTTAGTGGAGTCCTGGTGTGGCATAGCATGATGAACACTGGACTGCTAACCACAAGGCCAGCGGTTCAAACCCACCAGCCACTTTTCGGAAACAGGGTCACCATGAGTTGGAACCAACTCACTGGCACTAAACAACATATAATTTAGTACTTACGAGGACTTTAGAATTGGTGGTGGTGGTTATGTGCAGTGGAGATGGTTCCGACTCATAGCGACCCTGTGCAGGGTTTGCAAGGCTGTAAATCTTTACAGGAGCAGAAAGCCTCATCTTTCTCCTGCAGAACGGCTGATAGATTGAAACTGCTGACCTTGAGGTTAGCAGCCTGACTTGTAACCACTATGCTACCAGAGCTCCTTGGAATGGTATGAGGGGGTGCAAAAAAAAAAAAAAAAGGCACCTGCTATCCTTCCCTGAGTCCTAGAAGCACAGTGGGTCACCGCTGCTTACCCCAAGGTCACCAGGTGAAGTCCACCAGGCGCTCTGAGGGAGAAAGATGAAGTTTTTGGCTTCCATAAAGATTTATAGCCTCAGAAACTCCATACAGAGTCGCTATGAGTTAGAACCAACTCCACTCAGCTGGGCTCAATAATTAATTGCAATAACCACACCAAACTCAGACTCCATACTCACAGTTCTGTGGGTTATTGGGGAAGTTGTTGTTGTTAAGTGCTGTTGAGTCGGTTCTGACCCATAGTGACCCTGTATAGGTTTTCTGAGGAGCAGCTGGTGAGCTTGAAGTACCGACATGGCAGTTCAAAGGGCTTTGGAGTCTGGCACATTAACCCACAGCGCCATACCAGGACTCCATGGGTGAAGTTACCAAGTTACAATTCAGGGTCAGAAATGTTCAGGTACAGTTCTTCCAGACGGAACAGCCTTTCCCAGCCTCTTTCTAGCCCTCAACTCCTTTGCCTGGCCTCTGTCCTGCTCCTGCACTGTTACAAAGCTCTTTTAGTGTTACTGAAAAATGTCAGGGGAGCCCAGCACTCAATCAGAAGCTTCAGCCTGCAGGCCTTCAGCGCCAGCTCTGTGGCTTAGCTGATTTAGCGTTCACAGTTAAGTG
>NW_006408635.1:2220321-2237897 GCF_000296735.1 Chrysochloris asiatica | reverse complement strand
ATAATGCAAGGAAAACCAAGATTCAAAAGACAGCCAAGCATCTTAACATTATTCCCCCCATTTCCCAATTCCAACCATGTCTCAATCTCTGTATCCCAGAGCCCTGTTTGTTGTGCATACATCATTATTTACCTCTGTTGTGCATACATCATTACTTACTTGTGTCCTACTTAGCCCACTTCCATCTTCTTTTGATGCTTTCTGCATCATTCAATAATTTTCCCGGAGAATCCTTCAATAATTAAAGTTGAGGCTTGAATTTTTCTTCAGTTCTCTCAACTTGAGAAATGCTGAACGTGTTCTTCGTTTTTGGATATCTGACTCCAGATATGCATATTTTGTTGCAATATTTGGCTTTGTCTTCTCGAGGTGACCTTTGCAATTTTCTGTTCAGCTTTTGTACGTCCTTATTTCTTCCATTTGCTTTAGCATCTCTACACTGGAGAGCAAGTTTCGGTGTCTCTTCTGATATCCATTTTGATCTTTTCCTTCTTTCTTGTCTTCTTAATGACTTTTGAGAGTATGAACCATTTAATTTCTAAAATGCTAAAACTTTGTGTGTGTGTGGGAAGCTGGTGGATATATACCATCCCCCCTTTCTAGTCCTCCTGCCCCCACAGGAAATGACTGAAGGGCATAGGTCGTGGGGATCCTGTTTAGGACTTGAATACACGGTTTCAAAAATTGAGGTCGGCTGTATCTCTTACTTTGGATCATTTTTCTTTACAGCAGAACTGAAAGGCATACTGTTCCTTTTGGCCTGAAATTCTTTTGAAGTATAATTAAGTGATCATTTTAATATTTGTGTGAACAATGCCCTCATTTTGAAAAATTGGATTCTAAGCCGCATACAGCATATTTCAAAACTTGAATTTCCTTTTTAGGTAGGTTTCTTAGTTCGTTCTCTCTTTCTATATCGTCACTGACTTTTGCTGAATCTTCACCTCTATCCCCATTCCTTATGAAAGTTCTCATGTTTGTTATTTAGGAAAACTAAAATTCGAATGAACTAAGAAATGAAATATTTGCAAAGGAGAAAAAAATCACTATAAGAAAAGACAAGTTAACACCATAAAGCATAATTTCATTGTATTCAGGTAATTGATAAACTTTTTATAGGTTAAGCACTTGACTCCTTAATGAATACTTGGTGGTTCGAAACCACCCAGTTACACCTTGGGTGACAGATCTGATTATCTACTTCTAAGAGATCACGCTCTTGAAAACTCTCTGGAGCAGTTACTCTGCATACCTGGGGGTCACTGTGAATCAGAATCAATTCGATAGTACCTATCAACAACACGAACGAAGGCATGTTCCATAAATATTATTAATCTTGGTTTTAGGTCAGACACCTGAGTGGATAGAGGAGTCACCCTTGAGTTTATACTGTTAAGTATCACCAATCTCTTTTAAACTAGAACCTCACTCCTTTCTTCTCAATCCTTCCACGAATGTCTCCTGTCAACACTGCAGCATCTCTCCCCTGGCCGCCTCTCTCTGCTGCCGACTTTGTGCACTGAACAACCCTTGGAGATGCCCTTCACATCCACTCCCATGTGAACTGTGCTCTCCTGCCGTTGACCATGTGCAGCCACAAAAATGTGTGCCTTGGGCCCACTAATCTTTTCTCTCTTTTGCTCCTTTCCTCCTCTAAAATGGCCTCCATTCCCTATGCTTCCAGTTTTATGTGTCTAGAGTCTAGACTCCTTTTTCCCTGTCTACACTGAATTTCATTCAATTTTGTCATGACCCTCCATCAATGGGTTCCTTATAACTTCCCTCCACCGCTGTTCTGTCATACTTAAGAGATTGTATTTGCAGCCAAGTAAAGTCACAAGAAGATAGCAGATTAGCTCAGGGGTTCCGATTTTGGGATCAGGTAGCCCACCTCTACACAGGGTTGCTAGGAACCAACTCGACGGCACTTAAGAACAACAACAACAACAACAACAACTCTTACTAGCAGGATGGAGTTGAGAAATGAGCAAACCTGCAACACTGAGATATCACTAGTACCTACCTCACAATTCTTGGAATAGTGACGGAGAAATTTCTCAATAAATGGTAGTTTATATAAGCACTAGACTGAGAACCACAAAGTCTGCGGTTCAAACCTATCAGCTGCTCAGCTAGAGAAAGATGAGGCTTTCCATAGCTGAGAAAATTTAAAGCCTCATAAACCGTATACAGTGTCACTCCGCCTCAGGACCAGCTTGACAGCATTTAACAACAATGGCAATTTGGTAATAGGAAAATAATCAAAATTTATTAGGAAAGGAGGGGATTTTCTCTATAGAAAAGTTGATTTTGCATCCCAGTAAGACAGAAAGCACTCACATCTTTACAATGCTTGTTATTCTTAGGTGCCGTCAAGTGGGCTCCAACTCACAGAAGGACACTGCCCAGTGCTGTGCCATCCTCACAATTGTTACTACGTTTGAGCCCATTGTTGCTGCCACTCTGTCGTACCAGCTTGTTGAACGTCTTCCTCGCTTTTGCTGACCCTCTACTTTACCAACTATAATGTCTTTTCCCAGGGATTGCTCTCCCACTTTAAAGTACCAGAGATGATTTTGAGTTTTTTTCCTACATTTTTCTCCCACTCTATCCAGGATGTTCTTTTGTGATTCTTTTCAGAACAGTTGGTAGTGGTTGTCGGGTCACATCTAGTTCTTGTCTTAGGGTTGAGGAGATAGATGTTCATGTGATCCATTGGACTAAGAGTTTCCATGTGTCTCCACTTCCCTTCTCTCTTCTTTCCTCTGGAAAGGGAGAGACCAGCAGTTGCACTTTAGATGGGTATTCACGGGGTTTTAAGACCCTAGTCACTGCTCTTCTAAATAGGATGAAGAACATTGTCTTTGTGAGCTATGTTGTGCTAGTTGACCTTGCACACAAGGCCCCGTTCCATGAACTTTTGAAACCCCCTTTATATAATATGCCAGTAGTGTCTCCTGACCCCTCCTCCCTAGAGCCTATTACATGAAAGCTAAGCAAGTGAGATTAACCTTTTCTTTATTAACTTCAGGGCTGCTCTGAGTTTTATTTTAAATCTATTTCACCTGTATGAAATTACTGGTCAAGGAGAAAGGTCTTTTATAGTGTGATTTTTTTTTTTCCTTCTGGACATTTAAACCCTCATGAATACCCAGTTCTTCATTTTTGTAGCTATTTAA
Source organism: Chrysochloris asiatica (assembly GCF_000296735.1). Lineage (NCBI taxonomy): Eukaryota > Metazoa > Chordata > Mammalia > Afrosoricida > Chrysochloridae > Chrysochloris > Chrysochloris asiatica. Next base: position 2,234,718 of record NW_006408635.1, on the reverse strand, counting down.
GGTACACGGGTTCTTTGGGAGATGTTAGGAAGTAAGGTCTTGGCCATTCCTTTAACTGTCACATGAATGGAAGTACATAGATAAGAATTTGAAGACCCAGAGAAGGACATCAATCAGCTCAGAAGCTAGATGGTGCATAGTTTAGTGAGAATACAGGGTGACTGTGAGTCGGAACCGACTTGATGACACTTAGCAACAACAACTTAGGCTGCAAAGTGGGTTCCAGGACAGTATCTGGGTGTCTAGCTGTTAAGCCAAGAGCTACTGAATGTTAAAATTAGATGGAACATTCTCAAATGTTCAATAATAAGAATTTTTGAAAAAGGATTTGATCCTCTACAAAGAAGTCACAGACTTTCTGGGGTGCTGGGAGGTATTATATATAGTACAATGTGATATGGGAAATGAACAGATTTCTGTTCCACTGAAAAACCTTACTTGAGAGCTAAGAAATGTCACCCAAATTTAGTTTCTTCAGGTGTGATTAGAGGTTTTAGGATATGAATCACATAGCAGTTGCAGAAAAATCTGAAATACTCTGAAAATACTTTTAGACAACTTTTTGGAATAACAAAATTAATATATGTTTCCACCTGAATAGCTTTATCTCAGCCAAAGTACTCCTTAGATGTGAGGATGGCGGGACATGTACTTTGGACATGTTATCAGGAGGCACCAGTCCCTGTCCTTCCTGGGGTTTGTTGAGCTTCTTGAATGCTTATCTTTTTGTTTTCCAGGATGTTAGGGAAAATTTCTTCCAGCAGCTCTTCAACGATCTCCTCTATGGTCATCTGTGATTCTTCCTGTTCTGAAATTCCAATTATCCTCAGGTTATTCCTCTTCTTGTTTGTCCCACATGAATATTAGACTTTCTTCAGATTTTTTAAAATCCTTTTTTCTGCTTGCTCTTTCTATCTTAGCAGTATTGAGAGATTTGTCTTCTAGCTCTTTAGCTCTGGCTTCCATCTCTTCAATTCGACTCCTTTGTCCTTTTAGTGTCCAATTCTGATATTTTATTATTTATCATTTGGACTTCTTTTTTTTCAGAAATAGTTTCCAATGCCATTTCTAAAAATCTTATTTGATTGTTCCTGTAGTGCTTTCCTGACTTCTTCCTCATTTTTCTCAAGCCCTCTGTGGAGCATTTGGATGCACCTCAATATCATTCTCTTTAATTCTTCTCAGGCAATTCCAAAGCCTGCCCTCCTTCCAATGGGAAATCTAGGTCTACCTCCAGCTCATTTGTTTCAACTACTCTATCTTGTTTCTGGACACGTGCCAACATCTTCACTTATTTCTTGGACATTTTCAATAATTAGATGTATTTTCAATAATTAGATGAGTGTATGTTGATGTATTATTAAATTTTCTGATTGTCTTCAGGTGGATGTGATCAGGAGCTAGATTTCCCTTTCCACTTTTCTTATTATTTAACTTAGAATAATTGTAGCAACTGTTAGCCGTCTATCTGTTGTATTGAAGCTGGTATGGACTTTTGCCTGGTTGGTGGAATTTTATAGGGTGTGATTGTAGCTTGGCTATACAACTGCAACTGATGTCTTTTTTTGAGTAACATAGGGAGAGAAAGAGCCCCTCAAAGTAAAAGGGGGGCCAAAAGCCAAAAACCAAAACAACAATAGCAAAAAAAACCAAACAACAGATAGGATACTACAGCCTATAATTGAAAAAAAAAAAAAAAAAAAAACCCACACAAAACCAATGCAGCACAACACAAAACCAAAAAAAAACCCATAACAAAATCTGAGTCTGACTTTAATGGCCCTCTCTTGGCTGGCTCGAGCTGTTCTGGGAGAGCATTCAGTTTTAAGTAGTTCCTGTTGGCTCCCCCTTCCTTCCTCAATTCTGGGCCCAGTGGTCTTTGCTAAGCAGCTCTGTGCACATGTGTAGTAGAAGCCTCTGGCGGTGGTGGGTGTCCACTCACTCAGGCCCCTCTCTAGTATCCAGAGTGGAGGTGCATAGACAGCAAGAGACAAATGAGTAACAAAAAAAAATGTTCACCTTTATCTCTGAGAATCGGTCAGACCTCTGTGGTGGGAGTGCTCCTTTGATCCTGACCCACTCCATCACGCCAAGATGGCTGCTTTGGGACTCGCTGGCAGCCACAGATCAGAAAATTCCACTTTTCTTGCTTCTGCTACAAATTCTACTAGCAGTAAGCCTTTGATCCTTCTAAATATTCCTTTATGTGTTGTTCAGAGTTCTGGGACCATCCCCTGAACCTGCTTCTTCCGGTATTCTGTGTTATTATTGGCAGAGGTCTGCACAGTTCTTCTCTCTAATCCACCATCAAGCTCTGCCTCCCGAGGGACCAGTCCCTGGGAAAGAAAAGGACATCATGCCTGGTGAAGTGGAGGGTCAGTGAACAAGAGAAAGCACCTCAACCAGATGGATTCACACAGTGGCTACAACAATGGGCTGTAGTGTAGCAATGCTTGTGAGGACAGTGTCTCATTCTGTTGTACAAAGAGTTGTTATGAGTCGAAACTGACTCGACAACACCTAACAACAACACAGCACTGACTATTTAAGAGCTACAAAGCCCAAAGCGAGCCAGTTGCCATTGACTTGATTCTGACTCGTGGTGATCCCATGTGTTGTAGAGTAGAACTGGGCTTCATATGTTCTCAAAGCTTTGATGTTTCAGAAGCAGATAACTAAGCCTTTCTTCAGAGGTGCCTCTGGGTACGTTTGAACCTCCTACCTTTCAGTTAGTAGTTGAGTGCTTAACTGTTTGCATCACTCAGGGACTCCTTTAAGATGTATAAAATTCACACACACACACACACACACACACAAATCAGTTGCTAATTGAATTTTTGTGCTCTTCTTTTTACTTACAGTTAGAGGCTGACCGAAGGAGCCCTGGTGAAGTAGTGGTTATGTCTTGGGTTGCTAACCACAGGACAGCAGTTCAAATCTAAAGATTTACAGCCTCAGAAATCCTATACAGGGTCACGATGGGTTTGAAGGGAGTCCTGGTATGGTGCTGTAGGGTAAAGCACTGAATTGCGAAGTTGGTTTGAACTTCAAGGTTGGTGGTTCAAACCCATCAGATCCTCCTTGGAAATTCTATACAGAGTTGCTATGAGTTGGAACCAACTTGATGGTACTTAACAACAACTAACAACATGAGTTGGAATGAGTCCTGGTGTGGTGCTGTAGGATAAAGCACTGGACTGCCAGGCCAGTTTGAACTACTAGGCCAGCAGTTCAAACCAGCTGCTCCTCAGAAACCCTATACAAGAGGCTGCCTAGGCTGCTGGAAGAGTTCCAGATTTACTTGGACTCTTCCTCTGAGGCTAATAAGACAGAAAATGTCACTGAAGTGAAACTGTGCTTGGGGTGGCTGAGAACTCTTGTCAGAGGCAGCTGAATTCCAGAGGGGTCCGGGGAAGACAATCAGTCCAGGTGACGCCATGGTTATGAGCTCTGCCCTTCATCAAAAGGTTGGTTTGTTCAAACTCACCAACTGCTTCAGGGGAGAAAGATGTGGCGGTCTGTGACCTCAGAAACTCAATGAAGCAATTCTATGTTTGCTTGGAGTTGGAAGTGACTCAGTGGCAATGGGTTTAGTTTGGAGATTTCTCGGGACGATGGACATGTCTCTCTGCTCTAACCTGGCTCTCACATTCTCTGTGAACTCTCTTTCCACAACTACAGATGATATCCACTAGAGCAGAGTTGACTTATTGTATTTCTTTATACAAGCAGACTGCCACATCTTTCTCCTCAGAGCTGCTAGTGGGTTCAAACCACGCACCTTTAACCACTGTGCCCAATTCTGAGCTCTCATAGGGGAGTGCAAACAAAGAGGAGAAACTTCCTTCCAAATGCAGAGCAGCCAGTCACCTCTGGAGTCATGGTTCTGAGATTCGAAGTCCACCATCTCAGACTCATCCCTGACTAACAGTAACCCATTTAGTGTCCTTTTATATTTTCTCCTTGATATTTAGGATTCTTTGTTCTGAACTGAGACATTAGAGTTGATCCTACTTAGCTCCCTCAGATAGTTTTTCAGTCTCCACACAACATGTGATTATTTAACACAGCGTGATTAATATAACTGATATTGCTAAATTGTACACCTTGCAAATGTGGACGTGGCAAATGCTGGGTTCTCTGGATATTGTACAATAAAAAAAATGCAAAACGTTTTCTCCACTGGATCATCCTTTTTCTTCAGTATCTACATTAATTTGGCCACTCACGTGACTCACATAAGGTTATAGCAATAAAGCTGATAAATTCAAATTTTTCTTTAAGTAGAACATTTTCCTTTAGAGTGCCCCAGTTGAAATAATCCTGAGTAGGTGGCATAATTTTAACAGCGTTGGGAAGAGACTTCTTTATTCATAATTACTTCCTTCACTTTCTCCTATTTCCTTGGTACCTGAAATAGAATTTTTCTTCCACCTTCTCACTCCTGTTTATCTTGCGTGTCTGTCTATGTTTCCACTTGCTGATTACTGTTATTACAGCTCTTGCATGATTGTTTATATAATCGTTTACTTCTGTTGCCTTTAACACTTGTGTTCCTCCCAGTGTCTTCGTTTGCCTTGTGAAATGGATTTGAGTGAATAAATAAATCTTCTTATTTTACAATTAGAAATAAGGCGAATACTTTCTGGGAGAATGTGGTGCCATGAATTAACTTGGTATGGCTTTCTAATCAAACTCTTCTTAACTCCCATGGGTGGGACCATGCAAATGGATGTACAAGACTCTAATGCAGGGATTTGCTATCCCACTAAGTTTAAAAGGAGCCATCTCAGAAGCAGAAACAGATGACTCCAGGATCATTAAGGAAGAAGAGACATTAGCAGAGAGTGTGAAAATCCTACCTGGCAAAGTGGTGATGTGAAGAGGCAGTGTTCTAGGCTTCTCAGACCATGGACATAGTAAAACTGAGGGTCTATGGGCAGGAGTCTGGCTTGCAAACGTGTCTTTTCAACATTTACAGACTGGCTTGAAGAAGCTTTGTAACACTTGTCCACACAGGGCAGAAGCTGAGGGACCACATGACTGAGAGGCCGAAGACAGTATGACAGAGAAGAGACATTCCTAGCTGGAGAACGGCTGTGTCCTGAGTTGTTTCTGATTCTGAATTGTACCCTGTTCACTTCCCTAATAAACCCCATAACTGTGAGTATTGTCTATGAGTTCTGTGTGGCTGTTGCAGTGGATTATTGAACCCAGATGTGAAGAAGAGAATGCTCTGGGAGAAATGGTTGGTGCCAGAATAGGACAAAGAAGATTTTAAGGTGGAGGCTTGTCTGATCTCTGCCTCATAGGAATCAGTCTTGGGCTGATTTTGAGCTTGGTTCTTTTTCCCCCTTGTGAAGCCTGAGGAAGTCAGACTGGTGTTCATGTTGTTTTCGCAGAGACGTAATGTGGTAAGTTTATTCTCCGTGTAAATATTGAATATGAAGGACTCTCCTGAGAACAGGCTGAGGAGAAGAGAATCAGAGTCTTCAGATTGTGGAATGAGAGAAGAATATTATGGAACAGATTGTTGTTGTTGTTAGGAGCCATGGAGTCAGAACCGACTCATAGCGACCCCATGCACAGAAGAATGAAACTGGGCCAACCTCACTACCATTGCCACACTTGAGTTCATCAATGCTGGCACATGGCCAATCCATCTTGTTGAGGGTGGATTCTCTGACCCTCCAACTTACCAAGCATGATATCCTTCTCCAACGACTGTTCCCTCCTGACAATCAGAAGCTCTGGGAGTGTAGTGGTTAAGAATCTAGCTGCGAACCTCACGGTCAGCAGTTCGATACTGCCAGCTCTTTCATGGAACAGATCGACTAGGAATATAAAATATAAATTTCCCTGTGGACAAAATTGCCTTGTCTCATTACTCAGTCACTCACTTAAAATTCTTCACATTGTGAAAGGAACTTAAGTCAGATTATAAGAAGCACAAAATTTAGCAAGGTATACTAAAAATAAATAAGAAAAATAAGGTAAAGAGAAAATGTGGGGAGGAAAGAGAGATGGAGCCAGGGAGCGATGTTTGTAGAGGAGGCACATCCATCTGCTTCTGTGTTGTGTTCGCTGCCTAGGGCTGCTGTAACAAAATACCTCAAAGTGGGTGGTTTGGAATAGTGGAAATTCGTTCTCCCACGTTAGAAGTCTGAGTGGAAGGTGTCAGTGGGGCCGTGCTGTCTCAGAAGGATCTAGGGGAAGATCCTTGGTTGACTCTTCACCTTCTGGTGGTTTCTAGCAATCCTGGATACTTCTTTCCTGGTAGATGCATCACACCCGTCTCTGCCTTCCTCTTCACACAGCTACTCTCCTTGTGCGCCTCTCTGTTTCGGTATCTTCTCTTCTTATAAGGACGCCACTTAAGGAGTTAGGGTCCACCCTACGACAGTATGGCCTCATGGTAACTTATGTATGACAGCTTCAAAAGTCTTAGTTCCAAACAAGGTCATGTTCACAGCTATTAAGAGTTAGGGTGTTAGTATATCATTCAAGGGGGACACAATTCAATCAATAACATGTATACTTGGTGGAGGTGGGCCCCAAACCTGACTCCCTAGTGTTCTGATAACCACTGTGAAAAGAAACACGTGGCCAGTAATACGATTTGTAGTGAAGTGAAATATCAGGGGATGAATTCAAGACATATTTTGCTGTTTGTTAGATGCCAATGAGTTGGTTCCAAGTCATAGAGATTCTATGCACAACAGAACACCCTGTCCTGTACCATCCTCAAAATTGTTATGTTGCTGCTATCAATCCATTTTGTTGGGAGTCTTCCTCTTTATCATTGGCTCTTCACTTTACCAAGAATGAGGTCCTTTTCCAGGGACTGGCGCTTCCTAACAACATGTCCAAAGTATGAGATGAAGTCTCGTCAATGTCACTTCTAAGGAACAATATAGCCATGTTGTTGTTGTTAAGTGCCATTGAGTCGGTTCTGACCCATAGTAACCTTGTATAGGGTTTCTGAGGAGCAACTGGTGAGCTTGAACCACGGATCTTACAGTTCAAACCGATTTTCCAGTCCAGTGCATTAACCTACAGCGCCAACACCAGGATTCTTAATCTAGCCACACTTATTCCCAAATCCCAGTCATACATGTATGAATATAAAATAGTTCTCTGTGTTATTCTGATACGTGCTCCTGTTAGTGTCTGCCAGTCAATTCCTATATTTGAGTTGATACATATCATGATACTATTCTGTATAAAATACAGGAAAAAGCATTTTGCAGTAGAATAAAACTTTAAGGGGAATTGCTTTCCTTGACAGCCATCAAGAGACTAAAGTAATGTTGTTGTTGTTGTTGTCAGGTGCCATTGAGTCAGAACCAATTCATAGTGACCCCATGCACAGCAGAATGAAACAATGTCCGATCCTGGGCCAACCTCACTACCGCCGCCACACTTGACGCCATCAATGATGTCACCTGGCTGATCCATCTCGTTGGGGGTCTTCCTCTTTTTCTCTGACCCTCCACCTTACCCAGCATGACATCCTTCTCCAGCAACTGTTCTCTCCGGACAATGTGTCCAAAGTATGAGAGATGAAGCTTAGCCATCTTGGCCTCCAAGGAGCACTCTGGTGGCACTTCTTCCAAAACAGATCTATTGGTTCTTTTGGCAGTCCATGGCACTTTCAGTATTCTCTTCCAACACCATAACTCAAAGGCATCAATTCTTCTACAATCTTCTTTAATCACTGTCCAGCTTTCGCATCCATATGAGGTTATTGAAAATACCGTGGCTTGGGTCAGGCACACCTTAGTCCTCAAGCTGACATCTCTGCTCTTCAATACTTTAAAAAGTTCCTGTGCAGCAGATTTGCCCAATGCAATACATCGTCTGATCTCTTGACTGCTGCTTCCGCGAGTGTTGATAGTTGATCCAAGAAGAATGAAGTCCTTGACAACCTCAATCTCTTCTCCATTGATAAGAATGCTGTTTATTGGTCCAGTGGTGAGGATTTTTGTTTTCTTTACATTGAGTTGTAATCCATACGTAAGGCTGTGCTCTTTGATCTTCATCAGTAAATATTTTAAGTCCTCTTCACTTTCAGAAAGCAAGGTTGTATCATCTGCATATCTCAGGTTGTTAATAAGTCTTCCTCCAATCCTGATGCCATGTTTTCCTTCATAGAACCCAACTTCTCGTATTATTTGCTCAGCATACAGGTTGAATAAGTATGGTGAAAGAACACAACCTTGTCGCACACCTTTCCCAACAAAATTGCTTTCAACATGCATAATAAAATATATTACTCCCCTATTCCTAAGAGTTAAGTGATTCAGGCTTGCATAAGTTCAAATATATATATATATATAATGAAGGGATCTACAAATTAGTAAAATAATGGAAGGATAATTTAATTTTGCAAATGTCTCAGCTCTTAAGGAAAAAACATTCAATATCTATTATGGAGCCCTGGTGTGGTGCTGTAGGATAAGCACTGGACTGCAAGTTGGTGGTTCAAACTCACCAGCTGCTCCTTGGAAACCCTACATAGTGTTGCTAAGAGTTGGACTTGACTCGATGACACTTAACAACAACAACGAATTTAGGACAAATCTTGGTGAAGTCATTCCAAGTTGTATGATGAAGCACTTCTCATTTGAAGAGTCATATTTAATAATTGCTTAATGAAGCCTGCTGTTTGCTTCTCTAGACTGCATGCAATTTCTGGTTGTCTATTATTGTTGGATTTTTTTGAAGAAAGTGAGATGACAGAGGCATAGTGTACTCTTTTCTCCATGTGTGTGTGACTGTGTATATCATTTCTCTGAGTGTCTGAACATGAAGTATGCATTGATTTTTAGAGAGAGAAACCACATTCATAGGAAAGCATTTTGAACTTATAGTAAATGCTCTTGGCTATCTTCTCTAATATTTACTGTAACTGAAGTAGCTCAAAAGCACAAAAGGTCATGTGAAGCATTTATGTGAAATTTACTAGTCCTGTTTATAAAAGCACCTTGTGTTTTATTAATTTGCTCACTTACTTTCCAGGAAATCCTGTCATACCATCATTTCCTTCCATATTGCAACTGTTCCTCACTATAAATAAAAGTGTTCGTTGCTAATGGCCCCTCTGAGTCATATGAGTGGGCACTCAGGTATCTGTTTCATTCCCTCTTTGGAATGATCACTCACAATTTTGAATATATTTTGTGTATGGAATGCCCACTATAATCCTGTCTTCTCCCTCGTTACAAAATTTAACTCTTATTTTTATGTGATAATGGTCATTTATCTAAAATATTTTTTCCCCAAAGAACTTTAAAGTTCACACATAAAATTAAAAAAAAGCTTCCTCCTTGCACTGTGTTGAATAGTTGTTGTTGTTGTTAAGTGCCATTGAGTTGATTCTGATCCATAGCAACCCTGTATAGAATTTCCAAGGAGCTGCTCGTGAGCTTGAACCACCAACCTTGCAATTCAAATGAGTTTGCAGTCTGACACGTTAGCTTACAGTGCCACACCAGGACTCCTGTGTTGAATAGTGGTGTCCCCAAATTCATGTCCATCTAGAACCTCACGATATGACCTTATTTGGAAATAGGGTCTTTGTAGAAATAATCAAGTTAAAATGAGGCCATATTTTATTAGTGTGGGCCCTGATCCAGTGATCGCTCTGCATGTATCAAGGGTAAATTTAGACTCAAACACAGACAGAACACCATGTTGAGAGAACGCCATGTGAAGATGGAGGCAGACATTGGAGTGATATGTTTACAAGCCAAAGAATACCAACAACTACCAGGCACTACCAGGAGTTAGAAGATACAAAGGAGGATATTCTTCTAGATCTTTCCGAGAAAGCATGGATCTTTTAACACATTGATTTCTCTAGAACTGTAAGAGAATACATTTCTGTAGCTTAAGCCACCCAGTTGGTGGTAATTAGCTCTGGCAGCCCTAGGAAACCAAAATTATCTTCAAAATTATCTTCACCCTTATTCCATAGGAATAACCTGTAGATGTGGCCAGACTTCAGAACTGGTTAGGGACTGCAGCAACACCTGCAAGATCGTGAACTCTGTCACTTCTCTCTCTGACACTGCTTCATTTATACAATTGAAGTGCTATTAAGTAGAATTGGATCATTGATGTTGTAAAACCAAATTCTGGTATCTGGGGGCCTGTGATACAATGATTTACTCTTCTAAAATAATTTTTGTAATTACCACCAAATGACTGGGTGGGACCATGCAGATTGGATACATTTCCTCTTTTCCTGTTGTGTCTGAGTAAGAGAAGATGGGAAGATTCCAACAGGATTATGTTTCATCTCTGAGTGATTGTTAACAGGGTTAATTGTGATCGTAAAAAGTTGGGAATTGGCCAATTTCGCATCTTGTTGGGTATAAAATGAACCATCTCAGAAGCAGGAAGGGTGGTGGAATCTCACTACTTTCAAGAAAGAAGATCCAGGAGCAGAAATGAGTTCTCTGTTTGCTGAACCTCCTCAATCCAGGAGACAGAGTGTTCTGACACCGGAGGAATGGCAGAGGAGGCAGTGGCAGAAGCAAGAGCCAGAGCACAAGACAGTGCAGAAGGCTCCCCTGTCCAGGAAATGAGTAAAGCCTTTGGTCATGAGGCTTGTTTGTGGACTGGGGTGTCTCTAGACACTTAATTGGAGGAACATTTGGAGCTAGCCTTGAGGCTTATGGTAGAGTGGAGAGCCCTTTTTGAATTTATTGGCAGTTCTTAATGAGCTTTTTAACATCAACCAAGCAGGGCAGAGGCCAAGGGGCCTCAGGGATGAGAGGCCAAGGATCAGAGAGGCATGGCTGACTGAATGCACTGTATCTTGAGCATTGCTGATCCTGAATTGTAAGCTCTTAAATTCCCTAATAAGCCCCATATTTGTGAGTTTTGTCTATGAGTTTTGTGTGGCCATTGCAACATATTCCAGAACCCAGCAGAGAAGTAGGAAGGGCTTTTGGAGGGACAGTTAGTGTTAGAATTGTCAAAAGAAGAAAGGATGGAGGCATGACTGACTTCTGTCTCAAAGAAGTAGGCCTTAGGATGAAAGCTTTGATTGTTCTTTTCCCTTGTGAAGTTTAAGGACATCAGACTCTGCTCCCATGCCATTCCTACTGGGTCTTAATGCAACAAAAGTGTATTTTTCATTTATGTTGTACTCTGCTGATTGTCAGGCAGTGCTCTTTCAAGGGAGGAGTCAAGAACATATATGTTCTTGTTAGGTGCTGTCAAGTTGGCTATGATTCATAGTGACCTTATGCACAACAGAATGAAACGTTGCCCAATCTTGAACCATCCTCACAATCGTTGTTGAGACCATTTTTCTCCAACACCTTAACTCAAATGTATCAACCCGCCTATGTTCTTTCTTAAGGAGCTCTGGTAGCGTAGTGGTTACGAATTGGGCTGCGAACCGCAAGGTCAGCAGTTCAAAGGTCAGCAGTTCAAAACTACTACCTGTTCCGTGGGAGAAAGATGAGGCTTTCTGCTCCCATAAAGATTTACAGCCTCAGAAACCCTATACAGGGTCGCTATGAGTCAGAACCGACTCCACGGCACACAACAACATGTTCTTTCTTATACCGTGTCCAACTTTCACATGCATTTGAGGGCACTGAAAATGTCATATGTCTTGGTTGAAAGCAGAGAATACCAGGGACCTGCTCCTAGCCTGTAAAGTCAATCATTCCCCCCCTTTTGCTACAAAACGTCTACCTTTACATTTCCAATCCTCACAATCAGTCCTGATAGCAATTATTCAGTATTGTATCATAAGAGACCTATCTGCATTTCCTAGACATCAGCCCCGCCTAGACAGATCAGTGGAGATGCTACCTTCCTCCACGCCCTCTGGATCTAGGTTCCCTCCTGAAAGCTTGTAAGTCAGTCACTTCCTGCCTTTGTAGCCCCCCTCCCCCCACTTTGGATAGCCAATGTCCAAGTTGCCCATCCCTGTGTACTCTGTGTATGGAGGGGGTGTGAATGACCCTCACTGTAAAGATTTGTTCCCTCTTTTGAGCTACTGCATTCATAGGTGTAGGTCAAGTTCATCAAATTGTATCAGATTACTCTTTTTTTTCCTCTTCTTTCTTCTTCTAGTTGAACTCTGATCATCCAGTCATTAAACCAGGTCAAGTGGGTATTATCTACAAGTGTAGGTGTTTTTGTGCATATGCCCTCTCTTCTAATCAGCTGGATGCTTCACTCTCCACTCTAGTCCTCTGTGGCTATGTTGTGGACTCTGGACCCAAGAGTCCCCAGGTCTTGCCACACTGCTGGCCATCCAGGTCTCCACCTGGGTTCACAGGAGTCTATTGACTGAATAGTGCAGTCTATAATCACAGAAAAGGGAGAGAAGGGAGAGAAAAAAAAAATCTGTAGCCTAATTGTGTATGACTTTAATGTCCTCTCTTCAGCTTCTTCCTTTCAAAGCTGCCTGAGAGATTTCAAGATGCCACTGTTGGTTGTTAGGCTATACCTCAGGCTTTAATTTAATTTTTGGCCTGTTTGGTTTTAAACTCCCTCTCTCTACAGCCCTGTCCTGCCCTTTCCCATATTTAAAAAAACACAAAAACGTTCTGGGCCTGTTCTTGAGCTGAGTAATTGTGCGCATGCGTGGCAGAAGAACTCACCAGTGGTGAAGGTGGGGGGTGTCTGCTCACTCAGGCAACCCCCCCAGTCACCAGAATGGAGGTGTGCAAACAGTGGTGGTGGGGGGTGCCCAATGACCAAATACCAAATAAAAAAAAAAAAAAAAAAAAAAGAACATCAGAACAAAACAAAACCAACAAAGTGTATTGTTCATCTTTGCTCCAAGGCTTCCGAGGTATTTTATCGTGGTGTGTCTGCTCTCCCATTTGGTCTTGCTGTTTAGTCTTGCCTGAGATGTATTCTCCGGGCCTTTGAGCTCGGCAGATTCAAAAGTAGGTGATTTCTTACTTCAGCTTCAAGTTCCACTAGCTATAAGCCTTCAAACTTTTAAAATATTCCTAGCTCTGTGGTTCTGAGTTTTGGAGGTCTGCCCTGGATCTGCTTTGCCTGGTATTCTGTGGTATTGTTGATGGTGAACTTCATTGCACCTCTACCCTAGCCGCCATCAAGCCCCGCCTCCCACCTCTATGCACTTAAACTATTGCATTCCTCCCTGTGTCTCCTGCCGCCACCATCCTTCCTCTGCCAACCTCCCTCTTGTTGTATATTGCCTGCCCTGTAATCCATGTTAGCATATTTCTACTGCCTACTCCATGAATAATTTTCCCTCTCCCCACTCCAGTAACCATCATGTTGTTGTTTCTTTTATCAACAAAATCTTTTTTTTAAAAGACTTTTTTGTGAAGTTGGTCTGATCATTAAAAATTCTTTTAATATCTGTTCATCAGGAAATGTCCTAATTTCATCATTTTATTTGAGAGACAGCTTTGCTGGGTATATGATCCTTGGTTGGCATTTGTTTTCTTTCAGAGTTTTGTATATGTCATTCTATTGTCTTCTTACCTGTGTGGTTTCTGCTGAGAAATCAGAACTTAGTCTTATTGATTCTCCTTTGTAGCTTCTTTTTTTCCGGACTGCTCTCAGAAGTCTTTCCTTGTCTTTGATTTTAGAGTTTGATTATGATATATCTTGGTGATTTTTTTGAGGGGGTCTATCATGTTTGGGGTTCACTCAGCTTCTTGTATGCTTATCTTCTCATCTTCAATGATGTTAGGGGAGTTTTCTTCCAACAACTCTTCAACAATTTTCTCTGTGCTTGTCTCTTTCTGTTCTGGAATTCTGATCACCTGTAAGTTGTTCCTCATCATGGTATTCCACATGACTTTTAGGCTTTCTTTGGATTCTTTCATTCTTTTATCTGATTGTTCTTCTAGCATACTAGTATTGAGAGATTTATCTTCAAGCTCACTAATTTGGGTTTCCATTGCTTCCCATCTACTCCTTTGTCTTTTCAATATCCATTTCTGAGATCTTAGTATTAATCTTCTGGATTTCTAATCGCAGGTTTTTTATTATTTCAAAATTTGCATTTATTTTGTCTGCTTATTCTTCTAGTGTTTCCCCGAATTCTACAGTTTTTATTGTGTTCTCCTTGCTTTCATTGATCTTTCTACTGATCCTTTGAAGATACCTAATTATCTTTCTCTTGAATCCTTTTCCAGTTAGTTCCACTACCTTTTCTTCCTCATAAATGTTTTCTGTCCCTGCATTATGGTCATTTGAGCCATTCTATTTTGTTTTTTCATGTGAGCTAAAATTTCCTGTTGTCTCTGGGGCACTGTATAGTTGTCATATTTGTAGAAACAAACAGTGCAGTTGTTGGATCTGAAGGGGAGAAATAGCTGGTGGGTTCCTGCAATTCAAGAGTTCACAAGGTTGTTGTGAAAGGAATGGGACAGCAGAGTT
>NW_006408635.1:2214408-2217106 GCF_000296735.1 Chrysochloris asiatica | reverse complement strand
ATCTAGGTTTTACATTTAGGTCTTTAATTCACATTGGTTCATTTTTATATGTGGTGTGAGATGTGAGTCTTTTTTTCCCTCCCATCCTTAATCCTTTTATTAGTTTATCACATCAGATTACATTGTGGGGAATTATCACAAAACTGCTAAAGCACTTGTTTCATTCTTCTATAAATAGATTTCCAGTTTTTCCAGCCTCATTTGATGAAGAGACTATTTCTTCCCAATATAATGTGCTTTGGTTCTTTGTCAAAGGTTAACTGAACATAGATGGATGCATAGTTTTCTAGGTTCTCAATTCTGTGCCATTGGTCAATGTGCCTTTGATTGTGCCAGTACAGAGCTGTTTTGACCATTGTGGCTGTGTAGTAGGTTTTGAGATTGGAAAGAAAGACACCTACTTTGTTCTTCTTTAGTAATGCTTTGCTTATCCAGGATCTCTTTTCTTCCCCTATAAAATTATAGTTGTTTTTGTTAGGTAACACAGAGTTGGTTTCGTATACATAATAGAACAAAACACTGACTGGTCCTGCGCCATCCTCACCATTGTTATGCTGGAGCCCATTGCTGCTGTATATACATTTAGTTAGTGTTGACATTCTCCTAATGTTAAGTCTTCTATGCATGAGCATGGCATATTCTTCTAGTAGTATTTTGTAGTTAGTATAGGTCTTTTGTTTCTCTGGTTAGATTATTCCTAAATTTTCATCTTTTGGGTGTCTATTATAATTGGTATTATTTTCCTGATTTCCTTTTCATAGCTCTCTTTATTAGTGTAAAGGAATACAACTGATTTTTGAATGTTGATCTTGTACTTGGCCACTTTGCTGAATCTTTCAATTCATTCTAATAATTTTCTTGCTCAGTCTTTGTGATTTTCGAGCTCTGGTAGCGTAGTGGTTACAAATCGGGCTGTGAACTGCAAGGTCAGCAGTTCGAAACTACCAGCGGTTCCGTGGGAGAAAGGTGAGGTGTTCTGCTCCCGTAAAGATTTACAGCCTCGGAAACCCTGTGCAGGGTCGCTATGAGTCGGAACCGACTCCACGGCACTTAACAACAACAACAACAACAACAATGTATAGTTAGTTATGTGCCATGGAGTAGGTTTGCCTCATAGTGACTGTGTATGGGGTTTCTGAGGCTATAAATCTTTGCAGGAGCAGAAAGCCTCATCTTTCTCCCACGGAACAGCTGGTGGTTTTGAACTGCTGACCTTGAGGTTAGCAGCCCAACTTGTAATCACTATGTTATGAATCATATAATCTGCAAATATAGTTTTACTTCTTTGACAATTTGGATGCCTTTAATTTACCTTTCTTTTTTTTTTTTTTAATTTCACAGATCCTTTTAATGAATAGTATCACACCCTTAAGAAAACAATTCTTTTTCCATTACCCAAAAATTGCTTTCAAAAGACTTTAAGGCATCAGATAGGTGCATATGTATCATATTTCAATACAATAAAACATATTGAAAAGCATATTAAACGAGAGAAGTACAATATAAATAATATTACTTTTCTAACCCCAAGAGTGCGTAGTAATTTCACTAGTAAACTGTCATTGGAATTTCTGTAGATGATCTTAGCAAGGATTTTCAGGACACTGATGACAGCTTTGAAACAACTACTTAGGTCACATTGAAATCCACCACCTAAAATGCTTGTTTATCTTCAAGTTCTCCTTCACTTGGAAAGATTTTTCCAAAGTCAGCCTGTTTGAATATTCCACAAATTTATTTATATTTTTTCTCAGTTCACAACTTTTTAAACTTTCAGGCAAAAAACTTTGGTGAATTATTCTTATTTTAGAAAAGCTTTGAGTATATTCACATTAATATACACTTTCAATTAAAAAAATGAGGATTATTGCTGATGTCTGGTCTTTCTCTACCAAAACTTCTCAATTGGGGTGTATTCTATGTGTAGTTGTTAAGTGCCATAAAAACCTCTAATCTTGCCCTACAGCTCTGACTAGGATTTCTAATACTATATTAAATAGGAGTGGTGATAAATGTCATTCTTGTCTGGTTTCTGTTTGCAAGGGGAATGTTTTTAATTTATCTCTTTTGAGCATAATGTTGGCTGTTAGTTTTGCATATGTGCCCTTAATTATGTTAAGGAATTTCCCTTCTATTCCTATTTTGTTGAGTGGATTTTATTAGGAATGGGTGTTAAATTTTGACAAATACTTTTTCTCCATCAATCAGAATGATCATGTGGTTTTCTTTTGTTTTATTAATGTGGTGTATTACACTGATTGTTTTTCTCATACAGAACCATCCTTGCATACCTGATATGACGTGGTCATGATATATTATTTTTCTGATATATTTCTAGACTCTGCTGGTTAGGATTTTGTTGAGAATTTAAAAATCTGTGTTCATGATGGATGGTGGTCTATAATTTTCTTTTTAAATGATGTCTTTGCCTGATTTTATCAGTACATCTTGATTGCATGTTTAATCAGTTTCATACTGAGGAAGTTTGTAGAATTCAGTTTATTTGTCACTGACTTTAGTGGTTGGAAGGTAAATTTGAATAGTAGTGGTATTAACTGGTATTCCTTGTAGGCAGATGGATATTAACCTATCACAGACAGCATTGTACTTCAAGATAGATCTTGAAATGCTCTTTTTTTATGATGAATTCCTCTTCAATTTGTCATTCTTGGCATAGGAAACTATAAGGTTATCTGAT
>NW_006408635.1:2211627-2213579 GCF_000296735.1 Chrysochloris asiatica | reverse complement strand
GGAACACCAGAGATGGAGACAGAGATGAGGACATGGAGAAATATTACAGCTGAGGACTCTAGACTCATGGAAAGAGAAAGGCTGTATGCTGGCGACCAGGCCAGGAGGCAGGCTTGCGGAGTGTGCCCTTTGGTTGTTTAAATGAGTATTTTTGTGTACATCCAAAACTCCACAGAGGGAATAGAAGCAAATACAGTTGAATGATGATGCACAGAATAGATTGTAATCATTGCAATGAAACGATGAGTGTAAAACTGATGTTCCCCCATGTAAATGATCACTCAATTCACAATAAAACTTTAAAAAAAAAAAAAAGCTTTTGTATTTGAATTATTCTCTGTCCTTCCAGGATTCTGCTTGGCTGTTTTATAAAGGTGAAAAATTGTTATTTCATGAACCAAGACTGATTTTTATGTGAACGGGACCTGGCCTTTCAGCTCTACTTTGTGCTATAGAGTCTCTGACAGGAAGCAATACTGTGATAACAAAGACGTAGATGATCCAGGGGAAGCCTCCTTGGTTACTCAGCTAGCAAGTCCTCCGTGGGCATGCGTGATGAGGTACTTGAACATTAGGAGAATTTCCAGTGTTGCTGTGATTCATCTTCCTGCATCTCCCTCCTACGCAGACTCTCCTCCCTGAAAATGTCACGTTTTCCACAGAATTCAAAACAAACAAAACCAATCTGAAAAGCTACAAGAGGACCTGAAAATCTTAACTAGTCCCCAGTTACCATTTAAAAATCAAACCCACATGCACACACAACCCTCAGAATTCCCTTCAAATCCTTCAACACGTTACAACTCAAGACTAACAAAATAAATTCCAAAAGTTTTTGTGGCAAGCAGACACTAAGCATATATTTTCCAGTCTGGATATATATATAAAAAGCAAGAAGCAGTGTTTCCCTTTTGCTGGTAAGATGTTCTGGAGTTATGCTATTTGCTTCTACCACTTACTGGAACAGAACTTCACCCGTGGTCTGGTCCCCGGGTCTAGGCCAGATTTCCACCTCATGTTCCCACAGTGACCTGGGGCTATTGGCTACTGCCATAGTCTTCCTATTTATGGGCTGTGAAGGTAACTGCTTATAGAATGTGATTCAAATTACACTTTTTCCAAATACTGATCTGCTCTCTCTTAGTATCTCTTCCAAAAGCTGAACCATTTGATTTCTTTTCCAGTTCTTGATGCAGGTGGGGACAGAGGCCACCACACAGGGCAAGGTAGGTTTCATTTGCCCACATTATCCTATCAGTTGACTGGCAAATCAGTAAATGCAGAAAGCAGTGTCCTGAGTTACAAGGTGGTAGTGGACAGCAGAAGTAGCAACAAGAAACTCCAGGTGATTTGCAGGCAACAGAACTTAAAGTAAGAGGGAGCTGTTTGGGGGTGAGAGGACAAACTTTTCAATTTTACCTTGGCCTGATCTCTGCTACTTTGCACTATAAAATAGTTTCTGCTTCTGTTAAAGGAGAGAAGAGAAATTATTGTTGTGGATGCTTTCGTGTTGACACCAACTCACAACCACCCATGCAAGGGTAAAACTTCCCCATAGGATTTTCTTGTGTGTCAACTTTCCAGGAACGGACCATCAGTTCCTTCTCCCAAAGAGATACCGTGTGGATTTGAACTGCCAACCTTATGGTTAACAACTGAGTGCCACCAGAGCTCCCCAGGAGAGAGTAAAAGGGTGGAAGAAAAAAACTAAACAAACTATAGAACAGTGTCCAAAACAATTTGACCAAACTAGGTATAGGAAGAGTACAATTTGTGTCAATTCTATAGCCACAAACCCATGATCCTTCCAACAATGTAACTCAACTATTTACTTATTTGCAGATATAATGTCCCTTTAGAAACTGATAATCCTCAGAGTGAGGAAAAGCAATATTTTTACTGTTTTCTGGTAGCGTAGTGGTTACGAATCGGGCTGCGAACCTTAAGGTCAG
>NW_006408635.1:2200222-2207742 GCF_000296735.1 Chrysochloris asiatica | reverse complement strand
TTTTTTTTTTTTCTCAACATTTTCTCTAGTGAAAATATCATAATCATCTCGGAAGAAAATAAAACAATAAAAGAATATATTTGGGACACAAATTCCTTGTGAAATTTACATGTAATCCATTTTGGAATTTGTTGATTTTTGTCATTGCTAGGTTTCATCAAGTTGATTCCAATTTATAGTAACGAACCCATCAGCCGCTGCTTGGAAACCCTGTACAGGCTCACTATGAGTTGGAACTGACTTGAAGGCACTTAACAACGACAAGTTTAACATAGGCATAACTCAAAATGAGACAAAACAACTGACGACATCCATAAATATTTAGAATGTGAAAAGTATGAAGTATGACTCTAGGAAAATTGGAAGTTGTCAACAACAAAATGAAACATATGTGGCACTGTGTTTACGAGTAGGGATACTAACATCACTGTCAGCAGTTCGAAACTACCTGCTGTTCTGTGGGAGAGAGATGAAACTTTCTGCTCCCGTAAAATTTACAGCGTGGGAAACCCTGTACAGGGTTACTATGAGTCAGAACCAACTCCACAGCACATAATCAGATTAATGAAATCATCCTATACATTAGTGAGCTGACATTCAAAACTCAAAATTCAAAAGGTATTGGCAAATCATACAATCATATGATTTACTATACCAGAAATGTCAAATTCAAGAGGAATGACATCACAGTTATCATAAATAAAAGAGCATTTCAATATCAGTCTTGAAGCACAATGCTGCTTGTGATAGGCTAATATCAGTATATGCCTACAGAGAAGACCAATTAATACCACTATTGTTCAAATTTACCTACAAACCACTAAAGCCAGTGATGATAAAATTGAAGAATTCTACCAACTTCTTCAGTCAGAAATTGATCAAACATGCAATCAAAATGCATTGATAAATTTCTGGTGATTCGAATACAAAAGTTAGGAACAAAGAGGAAGAATTAGTAGTTGAAAAATATGACCCTACTGATTGTGGTATCTTGAATTTACTTGATAATAGCTTTTCTATCCAACGTCTTCTTAATTCCCACCAAATGATATGGTGGGACCATGCAAATAAGGCGCACAGGACTTTAGGTCTGGGATTGGTTAGTTTTGACATCCCACTAGGTTTAAAATGTACCATCTCAGAAGCAGGACCAGACGATCCCAGGATCATCAGGAAGAGCATGATATCCCTACTTAGAAAAGAGGCAACAGCAGAGGTGGTGGCATGGGGAGACAGAGCAGTTTTAGGTTCCCTTGCCCCTGGACTGAGTAAAGTTGAGTGCCTATGGGCAGAAGACTGGCTTGCCCTTTGAGCATTTGCAGACTGGCTAAAAGAGCTCTTCAACACTTGCCTGAGCAGGTCAGAGGCTGAGGGGCCACATGACTGAGAGGCCAAAGACAAGAGTGAGATGTGCCTGCAGTAAGGCAGACAAGAGGTGTTCTTTACTGGAAACTGAGTTGTTTCTGATCCCTGTTTACTTCCTTAATAAATCCCAAAATCATGAGTATTGTTTTGAGTTCTGTGTGGCCTTTGCAATGTATTATCGAACCCAGATGTGAAGCACAGAATGCTGTGGGAAAGATGGTTGATGTCAGAATAAGGCAAAGAAGATTGTAGAGTGGAGGCGTATCTGACCTCTACTTGATAGGAAGTTGCTTTGGGCTGATTTTGAGTTTGGTTCTCTTTCCCCTTTGTTAAGTCAGGGGAAGTCATTCATGACCCACATAGAGTTTTTGCAGTGATGGAAACTATGCTGGGGATCGCATGATAGAATTTTGCAAGACCAATGACTTATTGTAAATGTATTTTTTTTCAACAACATAAACTGTGGACCTTGCCAGACAGATCACATAGGAATCAAATCAACTACATCTGTGGAAAAAGATGATGGAGAAACTCAATTCCATCAGCCAAAACAAAGCCAGGGCAGACTGTGGAACAGAACATCAATAGCTAATATGCAAGTTCAGGTTGAAGCTGAAAAAAATGAAAACAAGTTAATGAAAGCTAAAATTTGACCTTGAATATATCCCACCTCAATTTAGAGACCAACTCAAGAACAGATTTGATGCATTAGACACTAAAGACAGAAGACCAGAAGATTTGTGGGATGACATCATGAACATCATACAGGAAGACAGCAAAGGGTCATTAAAAAAAACAAACAGGAAAGACAGAAAAGACCAAAATGAATGTCAGAAGAGACTCTGAAAGTAGCTATTGTAGAGAAGCTAAACTGACTTGTAAGAAATGACAAAGTAAAAGCTGAGCAGAAAATTTCAAAGGGCAACTCGAGAAGACAAAGTAAAATATTATAATGAAATGTGCAAAGACCTGGAGTTACAAAACAAAAGGGGAAGAATATGCTCAACATTTCTCAACCTGAAATAACAGAAGAAAAAATCTTGTCAATTCCTGGTGTCTTGTTTTTTTTTTTTGCCAATACTAGTACAGCTTGAATTTCTCCCTTCAGTATCATTGGTTCTTTGTCATATGTTTCCACCTGAAATGGTTAAATGTCCAATTCTTTTTGGTATGTGGACTTCGTGTATTCCTTTTATCTTCCTTTGATGCTTCCTGTGTCATTCAATATTTTCCCATGTCGTTGTTGTTGTTAAGTGCCATTTACTCAGTCAGTTCTGACTCTTTGTGACCCTGTGTTGGGTTTCCAAGGAGTGGCTGGTGGGTTTGAACCACTGATATTGTGGTTAGCAATTCAGTGCTTGTCCTACAGCATCACACCAGCCCATGGAGACTTTCAATATTGCAAGTCCAGACTTGAATTCAGTTCTTTCAGCTTGAGAAATGCTGAGTATATTCTACTTTTGGTTCTCTAACTTCAGGTTTTTGAGCATTTAATTATAATTCTTTACTTTGTCTTCTCTTGTAACCCTTTAAAATATTCTTTTTAGTTTTTACTTAATTTCTTTCAGTCACTTTCGCTACTCTATATACAAGAGCAAGTTTCAGAGTCTTTCCTGACATTCATTTGGGTCTTTCTTTTTTCTGACCTTTTGATTTTTGCATGTATGATGTCCTTGATGTCATCACAGTTGGTCTGATGGTTAGTGTTGAACGCATCAACTCTATTCTTGTGATGGTCTCTAAATTCAGGTGGAATATACTCAAGGTTGTCAGTTTCCATGTATTTGATTTTGGTTCCTTCATCTTCCTATTGTTGATTTCTGATTTTATGGCTTGTGATCTGAGCAGATGATTTGTAGTATTTTGATATTTTAAATTTTTTTGAGACTTGCTTTGTGGCCTAACATACAGTCTATTCTGAAGAATGTTCCATGTGCACTGGAAAATAATATGTTGTGCTGTTGTTAGTTTGAGTGCTCTGTATAAATCTATAAGGTCAAGTTGGATGATTGTGTTCTTTACTTCCTCTGTGTCTTTGTTTATTTTTTTCTGGTTGGTCTGTCCTTTATTGACAGTGGTGTATTAAAATCCCTTACTATTACTGTAGAGTTACCTATTTCTTCAATTTTATTGGCATTTGATTTATGCATTTTGAGACTTTTCATTGGGAGCAAAGATATTTATTATGGTTATATCCTCTTGTTCAGTTGACCCTTTAATCATAAGATAACGTCCTTCCTTGTCTCTTATGTTGGTTTGTCTTAAAGTCCATTTTATCAGAGATTAATATTGCCACTCCTCCCTTTTGATTGCCATTAGCTTGATAATTTTTTTCCCCATCCTTTAATTTTTAATCTATCTTTGT
This sequence comes from Chrysochloris asiatica, assembly GCF_000296735.1. NCBI lineage: Eukaryota > Metazoa > Chordata > Mammalia > Afrosoricida > Chrysochloridae > Chrysochloris > Chrysochloris asiatica. The sequence continues at coordinate 2,204,012 of NW_006408635.1, read as the reverse complement.
CTTTGAGTGTAAGGTCTGCCTCTTGTAGACAGCATATTGAAGGATCCTGTTTGCTTATCCATGCTGCTGCTGTCTCTCGATTGGTACATATAATCCATTGACGTTCAGTATATCTCTGATTCCCTATCTTCAGTCTTGTAGTTTTGTTTGACTATGTATACTTCTATATCTGGATTGAATTCTGGGTGGTTGTGCCATATATCAATCTGTAGTTGTCTCCAGTTGTTGGTTCTCAGTCCAAAGGACTCTCTTTTGTATTTCTTTTAAAGTTGGCTTGGCTTTCACAAATTTCTTTTAGCTTCTGTTTATCTGGAAATATTGTAATTTCACTGTCATATTTGACCGACAATTTTGCTAGGAATATGATCCTTGGTTGACAGTTGTTTTCCTTCAGAGTTTTGTACATATCTCCCCATTGCCTTTTCATCTGCATGGCTTCTGCTAAGAAGTCAGAACTTAATCTTATTGGTTTTCCTTTGTATGTAACATTTCATTGTTCTTGAGTTGCTTTTAGGAATCTTTCCTTGTCTTGAGTTTGGAGTTTTAATATGAAATATTTTGGTGATTTTCTTTTGGGGTCTATCCTGTTTGGGCTTTGTTCAGCTTCTTTAATACTTACCATTTCATCTTTCATGATGTTAGGGAAAATTTCTTTCAGCAGCTCTTCAACTATCTTTTCTGTGGTTTCCTTTGCCTCTTCCTGTTCTGAAATTCTGATCACCCGTAGTGTATTCCTCTAAGGTATTCCATGAATCTTAGGCTTTCTTTAGATTTTTTCATTCTTTTTTTCTGATTGTTTTTTATTTTATTAGTATTGATAGATTTATCTTCAAAATTGCTAATTTTCACTTCCATTGATTCAGTTCTGCTCATTTGCCCTTTCAGTGTATTGTCCATTTCTGATATCTTAGTATTGATCTTCTGGATTTCTATTTGCAGGTTTTGTATTGTCTCCAATACTGTATCTATTTTGTTTAATCATTCCCATAGTGCTTTTTTGAATTCTTCCTTGTTTTCCTAGACCTCTCTATGAAACATTTGGATGTACTTCAACATCATTCTCCTGAATTCTTTTTCAGGTAATTCCAGTGCCTCTTCTTCCTCAAAAGCATTTTCTAGCTCTGCCTCTTGGTCATTTGTTTGAGCTACTCTGTCATGTTTCTTCATGTGAACAGAAATTTCCTGCTACTTTCTAGGCATTGTGGTGGTGTTGAATTTATATTAAATTGATGAATCTGTGTTAGTGTATTCTTAGGTACACACTACTTGCCTCCGGGTGGGTGTGATCAGGAGATGAACTTCTCTGTTCACTGCTCATGCAATTCAATCCAAAGTGAGATATCAGTCTTGTTTCATTCTTCTGCAGATTGATTCCCAGTTCTGTCAGCACTATTTGTTGAAGATACTAACTCTTCTTCATTTAATGTGCTTTGGCCCTTTATCAAAGATCATTTGTCTGTATGTGGATTTACTTCTGGGTTCTCAATTCTGTTCCATTTTCATTGTACCAGTAATTTTCATTGTACCAGTGTCAGGCTGTTTTGACCACAGTGATTGTGTAGTAAAATTTGAGGTCAGGAGTATGAGGTCTCTAACTGTGTTCTTCTTCTTAAGCAGTTCTTTGCTTCTCTGAGGTCTCATTTCTCTCCATATAAAGTTCATGATATTTTTTCTATTTTTTTAAAGAATGATGTTGGAGATGGGTTTATAGCTATTGATTGTTTTGGATAGTATTGACATTTTCGTAATGCTAAATCTTCCTATCCATGAGCATGGTATATTTTTCCATCTTTTAAAGTCTTTTTTGGTTTCTTGTAGTAGTGTTTTGTAGTTTTCTTTGTGTAGCTCTTTTGTTTCTCTGGTTAGCTTTATTTGTATTGTTTTCCTGATTTCCTTTTCAGAGCTGTCTTTATTAGTATAGAGTAATCCAATTGATTTTTCAAACATTCTATTGTGAATTGAATGAAGGTTTACAGATAAGATCATCAATGTTACATTCAACAAATACTTTGTTTCATCTCAATGATTACAGTCTCCTCTCTGCAACAACAGTTATCCTATTTCCTGTTGTTTACCCATTTGCATCTTGTATTTCAAAAATGAACAAAGCAAAAAATATTTTATGTACACATACAAGACAAAAAATATAAATTAATTTAGATGTCCAAAGGTCACATTCTGCAAGCCAGCTTCTTACCCACAGACACACAGCCTTACTCAGTCCATGGGCCTAGAACCCACAGTTGCTCTGTCTCTCTGTGCCACTGCCTCTGCCAGTGTCTCTGTTGTTGCTGATTTTCTAGGTAGGGAGCTCATGCTCCACTCATGCTCTTCCTTCTTAATGGCTCTGGGATAGTTTGTTCCTGAAACAAAAGATCAACTACTCCCCCCATTTAGTTGCACATCTTCTACCATTACAGTGTGACAATCACAATTAATCCTGCTAACAATTATTCAAAATTGAACCATAAATTCTCTCACCATCACCCCCCATCATTGTTCACCAGATCCAGCCAGAAAAGAGGAAAACTAGTCAGTGCGGATTCTACCTTACCCACCTCATTCTGAAACCAAGCGCACTCATGAAAGTTTGTAAGCAGCTACTTCATGCCTTTACAGCTCCCCCATCCTCAGTTTTGATTGTCCATGTCTAAGTTGCCTGTCCCTATCAACCCAGTCCATTGAGGAAACAAGCTTGTTCCTTGATATGAGGAATCCTTCCAATCCATTTGGAATTTGGAGCAACTGCACCCATAAGCAAAAGTCCAATTCATCAGATTGTAACAATTGACACTTGTTCACAGTATCAAACATCTTTATATTCATCTGGTCGAGTTCTGGTCAAATAGCCATTCAAGCTGGGTCAAATGGGTACTAGCTGCAAGTTTGGGAGTTTGCTCATACCTCCCTGTACTTCAGATCAGCTGGTCACTTCACTCTCAGCCCTATCCCCTACGGGATAGATCAGTGCCCATGAGCGCAGGAGTTCACACATCTCCCCAAACTTCTAACCAGTCAGCCCTTCCTCTTCTCTGTCTCCTCTCAAGGTCTGTGGGTGTTAATGGCCCAACACAACCCATGTCTTCATTGCTGCATTTTCACCGCTTCCACTCACAAGGAGACTCAGGTGTTCACCACTGAGCATACTAGAATGTTCGCTGGTTCCCTTCAAGTTTCAGATCTAGAATGGAGTTTTCTCTGATGCACTGACTGTTCTTGCCTTGATGCTTCCAAAGCAAACAGCTTGCTTGAATTCAAATAGTCAAATAGTCTGTTTTCTGCAGGTCTTTCTTTCATTAAGAGCCTTCTGTTCTTCCAGCACTTCTGGGTTGGTCTGCATGTCTTTTCAAGTGGGACTGTTCCAACTCAAAAAAATCTGGGTGGGGTTCAGGATTCTATCTAAGGTCTCATACTTTACAAAGGCTTAACAAGAAGCATATTTCCCTGGGCAAATTCTAACTCCCTTTTTAGCAAATCCAATCAGTTATAGGCTGAAGATGGGCTTACAGGCTTTCTATAGTCATAATTCCCAATATTCATTTCTATCACACATATCTATTTTACAGCACTAGGCAGGGGAAACCAGTATCCATAAGACAGTCAAACACATAAACATTTTCCCCTATCTTTTACCCTTTCAGTCTATGTCTCAATCCATGTATCTACTCACAGAACACTGTTGTTCCAAGGTTGTGAATAAATCACTATTTACCTCTATCCCATTTAGCCCATGCATACCTCCCTGTCTTCCCTATCTTCATTGTTTATCTGCCACCTTCCCTCTTCATGT
>NW_006408635.1:2198673-2199177 GCF_000296735.1 Chrysochloris asiatica | reverse complement strand
TTTGTGTGTTTTTTGCAATGTTTGATAATGTATATAAGCCAAACTTCGTCTTTCATACTTAGGACATATTGTCAGGAGGAACCAGTCTCTGGAGAAGGATATATCATGTTTGGTAAGGTGGAGGGTCAGAGAAAAAAAAGAAGACCCTCAGAGAGATGGATTGGCAAAGTGGCAGCATCAATGGGCTCAAGCATGGCAACAATTGTGAGGTTGGCCCAGGACCAGGAAGTGTTTCATTCTGTTTTCCTAGGGTCACTATGAGCCAGTACCGACTGGATGGCACCTGACAACAACAATAAGCAATGTATTAGAGTCCCTAAGTTTGTCCCTATTTTTTCATTGATGATCTTTATAGCTCTAGGTTTTACATTTAAGTCTCTAATCCATGTTGTAGAATGTACGAAGAATAAATCTGGGAACACTGGAAGTTGTCAAAAATGAAATGGAATGCATAAACATCAATATCTTAGGCATTAGTGAGCTGAAATGGACTGGTATTGGCCA
>NW_006408635.1:2195387-2196653 GCF_000296735.1 Chrysochloris asiatica | reverse complement strand
TGTAGAAGAATTGATGCCTTTGAGTTATGGTGTTGGAGGAGAATACTGAAAGTGCCATGGGCTGCCAAAAGAACCAATAGATCTGTTTTGGAAGACGTGCAGCCAGAGTGCTCCTTAAAGGCCAAGATGGCCAAACTTTGTCTCTCATACTTTGGACATATTGTCAGGAGGGAACAGTCGCTGGAGAAGGATATTATATTTGGTAAGGTGGAGGGTCAGAGAAAAAGAGGAAGACTCTGAAGGAGATGGATTGGCCAAGTGGCAGCATTGATGGAATCAAGAGTTGCAACAATAGTGAGGTTGGCTGAGGATCAGGCAGCGTTTCATTCTGCTGTGCATAAGGTTGTTATGGGTCGGTACCGACTAGATGGCACCTAACAACAACAACAACAATCCAAGTTGAGTTTGTTTTTAGTATATGGCATGAAATATGGGTCTTGTTTCACTCTTTTGCAAATTAATTTCCAGTTTGTCAGTACCATTTTTTGAAAAGACTGTCTCTTCCTCATTTAATGTGTTTTGGCCCTTTGTCAAAGATCAACTGACTGTATGTGGATGGATTTGCTTCTGAGATCTCATTCTATCTCATTGATCTATGTATCTTTCATTGTACAAGTACCAGGTTGTTTTTACCATTGTGACTGTGTAGTAAATTTTGAGATCAGGGAGTGAGAGGCCTCCAACTTTGTTCTTCTTAAGCAATACTTTGCTTATCTGTGGTCTGTTTACGCTCCATAAAAATTCATGATAAATTTTTCCATCTTTTTAAAGAATGGTGTTGGACTCTGGATTGGGATTGTGTTCTATCTGATTGCTTTGGGTAGTACTGACATTTTCTCAAGGTTAAGTCTTTTTGTCCATGTTTTTGTTGTTGTTAGGTGCCATTGAGTCAGTACCAACTCATAGTGACCCTATGCACAGCAGAAAAAAACACTGCCCAATTCTAGGCCAGCCTCACAATTGTTGCCACGCTTGAGTCCATTGATGCTGCCACTTAGCCAATCCATATCGTTCGGGGTCTTTCTTTTTTTCTCTGACCCTCCACCTTAGCAAACATGATATTCTTCTCCAGCGACTGCTCCCTCTCGACAATGTATGAGAGACGAAGTTTGGCCATCTTGGCCTCCAAGGAGCACTCTGGCTGCACTTCTTCCAAAACGGATCTATTGGTTCTTTTGACAGCCCATGGCACTTTCAATATTCTCCTGCAACACCATAACTCAAAGGCATCAATGCTATGGTTTTCCTTATTCACTGTCCAGTTTT
>NW_006408635.1:2192761-2194362 GCF_000296735.1 Chrysochloris asiatica | reverse complement strand
ACAGTTTCAAGAGGTAGCATATGATCAAGAGCCAATGATACTGAAGGAGGAAGTCCAAGGTGCATTGAAGGAATTGGCAAAGAACAAGGCACCAGGAATAGATGGAATAAAAATTGAAATCTTTCAAAAAAGTGAGGCAGCACAGGAGGTACTCACTCAAACATGCCAAGAAATTTGGAAGACAACTATCTGGCCGACTGATTGGAAGAGATCCATATTTGTGTCCAGTCTGTCCATGAGCATGGTATATTTTCCCATTTTTTAAAGTCATTTTTGGTTTCTTGCAGTAGTGTTTTGTAGTTTTCTTTGTATAAGTCTTTTTTTTCTCTGGTTAAGTTTATTCCTAAGTATTTCATCTTTTGGGTGTCTATTTTAAATGATATTGTTATTCCGATTTCCTTTTCAGAGCTGTCTTTATTAGTAATGAGGAATCCAACTGATTTTGTATGTCAATCTTACAACCTGTCACTTTGCTGAATCTTCCAATGAGTTCCCATAATTTTCTTGCTGAGTCTTTGGGATTTTCTATGCATAGGACCATATCATCTGCATGTGTATTGTCAAAAATAGAGTTTTACTTCTTTGCCAATTTGGATGCTTTAGTATCCCTTTTTTTGTGTGAAGGTTGTGATTGTTTTCCTTCCATTCTTTCACCTTGAGATATACTTAATGTGTTCTTCCTTTTTGGTTTCCTAACTTCAAGTTTTTTCAAATTTCATTTTAAAACTTTAGTTTTTCTTCTCTAATCACGGTTTGAAATATTCTGTTCAGCTCTTTTATTCGATCATTTCTTTAACTACTTTACATTCAAGATCAAGTTTCAGAATGTCTCCTGTTGTTCATTTTTGTCTTTTTTTCTTCCTTGATTTTTAAATGTCATTTTATTTTCTTTGTGTATGTGGTTTATAAGTATTCTCTTAGTTATATTGAGGAATTCTTTTCTTTTACTATTTTGATGAAACTTTTTATCAGGAAAAGGTTTGGATTATATCAAATATCTTTTCTGCATGAATTGAGAATATTATGTGGTTGTTTTCTATTGTTTTGTTTTTGTGGTGAGTTACATTGTTTGATTTTTAAATGTGGAACCACCATTGCACTCCTGGCATGATTTCCATTTGATTTTTATATATTGCTTTTTTTAAAATAAAATATGCTATTTAATTCTGTTTGCTAGATTTTTAAAATTGTGAATTGATTGAAGCTTTACAGACAAGATCATCAGTTTTACATTCAACAACACATACGCTTTGTTTCATCTCAATGATTACAATTCCCTCCATGTAGCAACAGTTGTCCTACTTCCTCCCTGTGGTTACCCATGTACAAATATTCTGTTTCAAACTCATAGATTTGTGGGATATATAAGTATTTATGTATATATATCCCACTCTTCCTCTCATACCCACAGCCTGTGTCTCTGTCCATGTATCTATACACAGAACACTGTTGTTACTAGGTTGTGTATATATCACTATTTACCTCTATCCTGTTTAGCCCTTGCACACTTTCCTGTATCTTCACCTATATTCATCATTCTACTGTTAAACTTCTTATTCTTGTATATTGCCCTCCTCATCACCCGAGGTATCGTGTCTACC
>NW_006408635.1:2179801-2185830 GCF_000296735.1 Chrysochloris asiatica | reverse complement strand
AACAAAAAGCAAACAAGAAAAGTTCAAGGCCTGCTCTTGGGCTTAGTATCTGTCAGCCGTTTGGTTTTAAGTGGAATCTGTCTCTAAATTTTGAGGAGATCTATGCATATGCGTAGTAGAACCCTCCAAGGGTGGGGTTGGAGTATCCACCAGCTCAGGCATCCCTATAGTCACCAGAATCGAGGTACGCAGACAGCAAGGGACCAACAAAAAGGTACCAAAAAGAAAAAAAAAGAATGTCCACACCTCTATCTCTGTAGCTCTGTCAGGCATCTGTGACTGCTCTGATCCTTTCCCCGCTTGGCCCCACACAAAATGGCGGCTTCTGGAGCAGCTGAGTGTCCCGAACCAGGAAGCAATTGATTTCTTGCTTCTGCAACAAACTCCCCAGCTGTAAGTCTTCCAGCCTTCTAAATATTCCTTTATATGTGGTTCAGAGTACTGGGACCATTCCCTGAGCCTTCTTGGTCCTGTATTCTGTGTTGTTCTCGGCAGAGCTCATCACTACACTTCTACTCGATCTGCCATCTTTTTCCAGAAGTCCTTGTTGGCTAGATTTTTGTTGATATTTTGTTCAGTCTATCTTTATGAGTGACATAGTTTGTAATTTTCTTTTTTTAATGAATATTTGCATGGATTGGTATCAGAGTTGTATAGAAGGAGTTAGGAAGTATTTCTTCTTTTCTTATGTCCTGGAATAGTTTAAGTAGAATTGGTGTCAGTTCTTGTCTGAATGTTTGGTAGAATTCCATAGTGAAGTCATGTGGGAATTTTACATTTCTTTATTTAGTTGATGACATATTCAATTTCTTCTTTTGTTATGGATATATTTAGGTTTTCCACCTCTGTTTGTGTTATATTAGATGAATAATGCATTTGTAGAAATTTGTTTATTTCTTTTATGTTTTCAAATTTTCTAGAGTGCAGTTTCTCATAAAATTCTTTTAAAATCCTTTATCTCACTTGGTTCCATTGTAAAGTTATCTGTTTCATTTATTATTTTGTTTATTTATATCTTCTTATTTTTTTTCTTTGTCAATTTAGCCAGTTATTTGACAATTTTATTGATCTCTTAAAATGCTACCTTTTTGTAGATTCTACTTTTTCTATTTCATTTATTTCTGATTTGATCTTTGTTGTTTCCTTTCATCTGATTATAGACTTCTTTTACTGTTTCTTATCTATTTGTTAAAATTGTTGGGTTAAGTTATAGATTTTGGATCTTTCTTCTTTGCTGATGCACACATTTATGGCTATAAAATTTCTTTTGAGTATTGCTTTTCCTGTATCTAAGAGGTTTTGTGTGCTTTATTTTAATTTGATTTTACGAATTTTAATTTGATTTTAAATTTCTTCTATGATCCAGTAGTTTTAAAGGAAGGTATTCACATGCATTTAACTTTTTTCTTTGTGCTTTCTGTTATTGGTTTCTAGTAGTGCTGTAGGATAAGCAGTGGACTGCAAGGCCGATTTGAACTGCAAATTCTGTGGGTGAAACTCACCAGCTGCTCTTCAGAAACCCTATAAAGGGTTGCTATGAGTAGGACCGACTCAGTGGCACTGAACAATAACAACAGTATTGAAGATTATGGTCAGAGTACATGATTTGTATTCTTTTGATTGTTAAAAAATATATTGAGGCTTGCTTTGTTTTTTATAATATGATCTTTTCTGGCAAATTATATATGTCCATTGGAGACGAATGTGTGCTGTGCTGTTGTTAGGTGATGTTTTCTGTATGTTCTCTATGAGGTACAGTTGGTTGATTGTGTTACTTAGACTTTCTGTATCTTTAGTCAGTTTCTTTCTAGCTGTTCTGTCTGTTGTTGAAAGTGGCATGCTAAAGTCTCCTATTATTATTGTAGGACTGTCTATTTCTCTTTTCAGTTCAGTTAGAATTTATGTATTTTAAGATTCTAGTATTGAATATATAGATATTTATTACTGATATGTCTTTGGAATGGACTGATCCTTCCATTGTTATATAATGTTCTTCTCTGCTGCCTATAATGGATTGTGATTGAAAATGTGTTTTGTCAAAAGTTAATATTATTACCCCTGCTTCAAAAGGTGCACCAATGAAACATGGAAATCATCAAACAATGTCAATAATATGACATGGAAGAAAAATTCAATTGAATTGCTGAAGATAATTAAAAAAATAGTTGCAGATGTACCCCAATAGGTAGCTGCCAGAAATTCAAGATGTAGAACAAAGGCTATCATTGCTAATGTCAGATGGTTCTGGATGAAAAACAGATAATGCCAGAGTACCTTGTACTTTATTGACTATGCAAAGGCATTTGACTGTGTGGATCATAGCAAACTATGGATAGCATTGTGAAGAATGGGAATCACAGCACACTTAATTACGATCGTGAGGAATGTATACATAGACCAAGAGGCAGTTCTTAGAACAGAACAAGATATACTGGATGGTTTAAAATCAGGAAATGTGTACATTAAGGTTGTATTCTTTAGCCATACTTATTCAATCTGTATGCTAAGCAAAGAAGCCAAGAAGATGGATTACATGAAGAAGAATAAGGTATCAGGATTGGTGGGAGACTCATAAACAGCCTCTAGTAAGCAGATGACACAACTTTGTTGGAAATGAAGAGGACTTGAAATACTTACCGATGAAAATAGAGACTATAGCTTTCAGTATGGACTACACCTTAATGTAAAGAAAACAAAAATCCTCACAATTTAGTCAATAAATAAATGGAGAAAAGATTGCTGTTATCAAGGACTTCATTTTGCTTGGATCCACAATCAGTGCTCATGGAAATAGCAGTCAAGAATCAAACAATTTCTTTGTTTCTACTTATCTGAGTATGCCTTAATTTTACCACTATTTAAAAATAAATTGAAAAAAAAATCATATAGTTGTACTCTGTGTGTGCTACTCACACCATTGGACAGGGACTTTCTTTGGTGAGCAGGTCTGTCTCTGGGTCCGGGCTCCCTCCCTGCTCTGTGGACACCAGGATCCTGGGATTCTCACCCACCTTCCTGTTCTTTCTCTCCTTAGATCTACATCATGTCCCATTCCTCTTGTTTCACTCTGGATATGTGCACACAGTTTCTCGGTGGTTGGGAATTCCATAAAGTTGCTTTCCTGTGCCGCTTGGTTGGGATTGTTGCTAGTTTTGTCTCGAGATGGCCATACTGTGCTGAACCCAGGCCTGACAGGGGGCCTGTGCTTCATACCAGTCCTCATTGATGCTTTTTGATCGATCAGTTTCTTCCTCCAATCAGTGTTCAGTCTACTTCTCTATCCTTTCATTTGGTAGTCAATATTCCAGGAACGTGGTCTGTATCTATTTCATGTGGTTTGTGAGGTCTTTGCTGTAGAGGGATGGCATGATATGGCTGACTAATCCATCACTGTGGTTTCTCCTACTCTGCTTGCAAGCTTTTAAGACCCAGACACTATACAGCAAACTAGGAGATGGAACAGGAGCAGTGAACCTGTTGTTAACCCAATTTTCTTGGATGTTCCATGAAATTATGATCTGAATCCTCCAAACCATGAAACCAAACTCTGTGAGGTGTTTGGTTGAACATAAGAGGTCTTAGCAGCTAGTTCTGGCTTCTTAATATACTTTGTTTGGCTTGGCTGTCAAGCCGATTAAAGGTAAGTATTCTTTAACACAGCCAGAGTGTGTTGACCTAATTAATATACCTAAAGAATTTAGAATAACTCCCCTACATACAACTCTAAATATTTAAATTAGATAAGAAACTTTATTTTGTGAGACCCTTTCAGAAGCAGAGGTCACCTGGTGGCCTCTTCCAGTCTGTTTTACTTTATGGTTTCTTGATAGCAGTGTTTTTGAACTGTATTAAGCTTATTAAAATTGTTCAATACAGTATGAAAGCAGACCTAACTAGCACATCAATCATTTACATTTCCTTGCCCAAACTGGAAGCTATCCAAATGCCCATCAGCAGTAGAATGAATACATTGTGGCATATTCATACAATGGAATGCAAAACTGCAATGAGAACGAGGGAACTGCTGCTATTACTACATGTAACAACATGGCTGAGTCTCCCAAATATCCAGGCACACAGAGTAAATGCTACATGATTCCTGTTATATAAAGATATATATCTGCAAACACATACAAAAATTATGTGTGTGATGTTAGCAGTCGGAATAGCGGTTCCTTAGGGAGTTGCAATGAGTCAGAGGGGCAACAGGAAGTTTTGGCGATGCCTGTCATGTTCTGCGTCTTGCCTTGGGACTGCTTGTACAGGTGTGTTCATTATAAAAAAATAAAAAAATAAATCACTGTGTAGTTCATTCACGACATGCTTGTTTTCTACATTATGATAAATGGAGGCAAGATAGAAATTGTTAGACTTCATTTTGCATGGAGCCAACATCAGCACTCATGGAAGCAGCAGTCAAGAAATCAAGTGACGTATTGTATTAGGTAAATATAAGGAGCTCTGGTAGCATAGTGGTTACGAATTGGGCTGCTAATCTTATGGTCAGCAGTTCAAAACTACCAGCTGTTTCATGGGAGAAAGATGAGGCTTTCTGCTCCTGTAAAGATTTACAGCCTCAGAAACCCTATGCAGGGTCGCTATGAGTTGGAACCGACTCCACAGCACATAGCAACAAATATACAAGACCTCTTTAAAGTGTTTAAGAGCAAACATGTCAGTTTGAGTACTAAAGTGCACCTGACCCAAGCCATTATATTTTCAATAGCCTTATATGCACGTGAAAGTTGGATAGTGTATAAGGAACACCATAGGAGAGTTAATACATTTGAGTTATAGTGTTGGAGGAGAATATTAAAGGTACCATGTGCTGCCAGAGCAAAGAAATCGGTGTTAGAAGTACAACCTGAATGCTCCTTAAAAGCCAAGATGGCCAGACTTCATCTCTCATACGTTAGACATCTTATCAGAAGGGACCAGTCCCTGGAGAAGGATATCATGCTTGGTAAAGTGGAGGGACATGTCACAAAAGAGAGGGAGTCCCCAGTGAGATGGATTGGCACTGTGGCAGCAACAGTGGGCTGTTGCTCAGGCATAGCAGCCAATGTGAAGGTGGTGCCGAACCAGACAGTCTTTCATTGTTTTGTACACAGGGTTGCTATGGGTCAGAAGCAACTTGATGGCACCTAACAACAACAGTAACAACAACACATTTTGCTTCAGTAAAATATTTACTTACAAAATGAAAAATGAGGGAATAAATATGCATGAAGACTTTTGACAAACTGTTGCAAGGGATGTAAGTCATTATCAAGTAAACTTTTCCCCTTCCCACTCCACCCTGCCATTTTTTACTTGAAGAAAAAAATGTGTTTCCTTTCCAGGATCTTCATACTCTCAGCTGAAGGCCAAGTCCAATTTTAAGTCAGCAAAGTAGTTGGAAAGTTGAGAATATCCTCTCAGGAAATGGGTCTTGAATTGTTTGAATGTATTTCACAGGTTACAAAACAGCCTTGGTGGGAATTTCAGCTTCAGCATTTCATTGACTTCTAACTGAACTTTTCACAGAAACTCCAGTGAGTCACCATCTCTGGTAGTGACAATGAAATCAGGAGGAGTTTAGCAGCTGAGGCACAGAAGGGATCAGTTACCAGCCAGTTCCTCTTTGTTTTGGCTTTCCAAGAATTCAGATATTCCCCATGGGTTTTCACTTAGGGGATATCACTAAGGTGCAGAGAGGGTGACATCTGACTGTCTGTAAGATTTTCATGCAGTGTTTCATCAGAAATTTATTATATTTTAAATGAAGACATTTCTGTACTTAGTAATGACAACAAAGCCATTATTTCATCAGCCCAGCTTGTTGTTGTTGTTGTTAGGTGCCATCAAGTCGGTACTGACCCATAGTGGCCCTATGCGCAACAGAATGAAACACTGCCTGATCCTGGGCCAACCTCACAATTGTGGCCACGCTTGAGCCCATTGATGCTGCCACTGTGCCAATCCATCTCACTGGGGGTCTTCCTGTTTTTCTCTGACCCTCCACCTTACCAAACATGATATCTTTCTCC
>NW_006408635.1:2169904-2178901 GCF_000296735.1 Chrysochloris asiatica | reverse complement strand
TTCCTTTACATTGAGATGTAATCCATACTGTAGGCTGTGCTCTTTGATCTTCATCAGTAAATGTTTTAAGTCCTTTTCACTTTCAGCAAGCAAGGTTGTATCATCTGCCTATCTCAGGTTGTTAATGAGTCTTCCTCCAATCCTGATGCCACCTTTTTCTTCATAGAACCCAGCTTCTCATATAATTTGCTCAGCATACAGGTTGAATAAATATGGTGAAAGAATACAACCCTGTCACACACCTTTCTTAATCTTAAACCATTCAGTGTTCCCATGTTCTGTTCCGACAACTGCCTCTTGGTCCATGTACAGATTCCTCATGAGCACAATCAAGTGTTCTGGAATACTCTACCTACAAGGCTAACACTCTATGCTGATTTTCTTTATGAACCTTCTAATAGACTCGACTCAGAGCTGTCATTCTTATCCAATTACAGTGATACTTTGAATCACTGTAGTTCTCGGTTTCTTGTGCAGGAGCTACAAGCATGCATTGTTGCTTTTGTTGTTAGCAGTGTCTTTATGTTTTTAAGTGCCATTGAGACAGTTTGAACTCAGAGCAACCCTGTATAAGGTTTCCTAGGAGCGGCTGGTGAGTTTGAACTGCTGACCTTGTTGTTGAAAGTGACCCAGCGGTCCAGTGTTTATCCTGCAGTACTCCACCAGGACTCTGGTGTCTTTATAGTTATTGATTTTGTCTAATTTTCTAGTGTTTTAGCTATAGAGTTGTGGTAACTAGTATTTATGAAACTATATTAATAACTTTTTAGAGAAGAAAGTATTAGAGGAAAAGGAAGAAAATTTAAAATGCTTTCCACTCAGTTACTAATGTTGTTGTTGTTAAGTGCCATCGAGTCGGTTCCGACCCATAACGACCCTGTACAGGGTTTCCGAGGATGTAAATCTTTACAGGAGTAGAAAGCCTCATCTTTCTCCCACGGAACGGCTGGTAGTTTCGAACTGCTGACCTTGCGGCTCGCAGCCCAATTCGTAACCACTACGCTACCAGAGCTCACTCAGTTACTAATAATGTAATTAAAATGCTTTAATTCAATATAGAAAGCTTTTGTAAAACCACTTTGTTGTCAGTATTTGTATAATCTAAGAATATTTACATTTAAGCAATGGACAATGGTATTTTCTTTTCTTTACATTTTATTCTAGGATTAAAATAGATAATACATGTTACAAAATACCTTCTGTATGGTGAGGAATGGGGGTTTGCGTGACAACATGAGTTACCGCGATGACACCAAGCGTAGATACGTCACTGTTTCCGCCCAGCTTGTGACTGAAGATGCTTTCCAATTACATGAGTCCATACAAGTAGTTACCATTTCTTTTCTTTTCCCCCCAAATGTTTTATTGTCATTTGAGTGAAAGTTTACAGGGCAGGTCATCAGTTTTATATTCAACGCATCATATATACTTTGTTTCATTACAAAATGATTATAATTCCCTCCATGTACCATCAGTTAACAGTATTTCTCTCTATTCATTTTAGCTCTTTTATATTCTTAACACTCAGGCATATATAATGATTTAAACCACCAAAGGACACATTCTGCAAGCCTGCCTCCTGGCCGCCAGCTCTCAGTCCCTCTCTTTTCATGAATCTATAGTTCTCAGCTGCTCCCTCTCTCCATGTCCCCATCTCTGCCTCCATCTCTTGTGTCGCTGCTTCTCTGGATAGGGTCCCGCATTCTGCTTATGCTCTTCTCCCTTGATGGTCCTAGGATCCTCTGTTCCTGGACTGTTAAGGTTAACTACTCCCCCATATTTATTACAAAACTTCTACCTTTACAGTTGTGACAGTCTCAATTAGTCATGATAACAATTACTCACTATTGAATCGTAAGAATCTTATCCCCATCTCTTTTCACCAGACCCATCTAGACAAGATGCAAGCTATTCAGTGGGGACTCTATCTTCCCCCCCACACTCTTAAACTAAATTCCCTCTTGAAAACTTGTAAACCAGTCACTTTGTGCCGTTATTGTCTCCTTATTTTAGGTAGCCAATGTCTAAGTTGCTCGTCCCTATGTGCCCTATATACAGAGGGGATAGCATTGATACTTAATATGAAGATTCCTTCCCTCTCTGTTAGTATTTTGAACAACTACATCCATGAGTATAGTTCAAGTTCATCAAATTATAGCAATTTACCCTTGTTTCCTTTATCACATTTTTTTTCAAATTGTTCTCTAGTCGTGTTGAAGAGCAGAGATGTCAGTTTGAGGACTAAGGTGCACCTGACCCAAGCCATGGTATTTTCAATAACCTCATATGCATACGAAAGGTGAACAGTAAATAAGGAAGACTATAGAAGAATTGATGCCTTTGAGTTATGGTGTTGGAGGAGAATACTGAAAGTACCATGGGCTGCCAAAAGAACAAACAGATGTTTGTTGGAAGAAGGACAGCCAGGGTGCTCCTTGGAGGCCAGGATGGCCAAACTTTGTCTCTGATACTTAGAACATATTGTCAGGAGGGACCAATTGCTGGAGAAGGATATCATGTTTCGTAAGGTGGAGGGTCAGAGAAAAAGAGGAAGATGCCCAGTGAGATGAACTGGCAAAGTGGCAGTATCAGTGGGCTCAAGTGTGGCAACAATTGTAAAGTTGGCCCAGGATCAGGCAGTGTTTCGTTCTGTTGTTCCTAGGGTGGCTATGAGTCGGGACTGACTTGATGGCACCTAGCAATTATAAGTTGAGTTCTGATTATCAAGCCATCGAGGCTAGATCAAATGGGTACTGTCTGCAACTTTGGGTGTTCTTGTGCATCTCCCCTCACATCATGTCAGCTGGATGCTTTACTCTCAGCTTGAGCCCTCTGTGGCTATGTCCTTGTCCAGGGGTTCAGGTGTCTCCAGGTCTCACCACACTTTGGACCAACTAGCCCTTCCTTCTCTCTCTGTCAACTCCAGGTCTATGGGAGTCTATGGAGTATGGTTGAACTCAGCTATTTCTTCATTGCTGCCTTTCCCCATCTTCCACTCACCAATGTGGTCTCCAGCAAGCTTACATGCCTACTCAGGTATTCCCTTTGAGTTTCAGTCTTAGAAGGGTTACCATTTCTTTTTATCTTACTGTACTTATTTGCTTACCTATCTATATTTGCTTACTTATCTATTTATAAATATGCTTTAAGAAATCTTGTAGGGAAAAATAGAAAAAGAAGGAAGATTAAATTCCTTTCTTCTGGAAGTACAGAATCTGAATTTATTGTGACTGTAAAGATCATCTCTAATCATTAGAAAAGGACATCATTTTTTGTCAGGTACAGTGTGTTTGCAAAACTGAGGGAAACCATCAATGATATGAACTGATGCAAACATACCAATGGATGTAGCATACCAATGATCAGTAAGATGGGGCAAGATTGGCAATGTCATATGCAGTTACACATAAGGTTATGAGTTGGAGCCAACTTGATGGCCACCAACCACAGTAATAATTAAGTCAACCTCATATTCAGAATGTTTGAGAGGATCCTATTTCTGAATCCTCATGTTTTCATAAAGAAAATGACAACCGTAACTTCTGTTAAGTGGTGTCAAGTTGCTTCTGACTCATCGTGACCCTGTATGGGGGTTCTGAGGCTGTAAATCTTTGTGGAAGCAGAAAGCCTCATCTTTCTCCTGTGGAGCAGTTCGTGTGCTCGAATTGCTGGCCTTGCGGTTTACAGTCCAGTGATAATCATATGGAACCACCAGGTCCTTAGGGGGAACAATGTTAGAAACATGGGAGGACAACATTTGCCTTGTATCCTCCACCTTCACTTAGTGACTTTATTTGATTGGTGAGGCTGAGAGAAAGTACTGTAAGTGACTTCCTAGCTCTCTTGGAGTCGCTCCTTGGAAATTCTGTACAGGGTTGCTATGAGTCAGAACCGACTCCATGGCACACAACAACAACAACAACAATACCAGAAGAGCAAAAAAGTGTGTCTCAGAAGAAGTATATCCAAGGTATTCCTTAGAGGTGAGGATGGTGAGACTGTGTCACATTGAATATGTTACCAGGAGGGTCCAATCCTGGGAGAAGGACGTTATACTTAGTAGAATGTCAATGAAAAAGAAGACGCCCTTCAGTAAGATGGATTGGTATAATATCTGCAACAATGAGTTCAAACATAGACTGTGAGGATGGCGCTGGACCAAACAGTGCTTTGTTCTATTGTACATGGGATTACTATGCATGGAACAGACTTGATAGCACCTACCAACAACAACAAAGAGAAAATCACCATTTCTCATTTTGTTGCACTGTGGTGACTTACATGTTGCTATGAAGCTGGAAGCGATGCCATTGATGTTTCCAATATCACCTATGGTAGATAGGTTTCATTGGAACTTCCAGACTAAGACAAACTAGGAAGAAAACCCTAGGGATCTATTTCTAGAAAAATCATTGGAAACCTTATGGAGCACAGTTCTGCTCTGACATACATGGAATTGCCATGAGTCAGAACAGGTTTAACAGCAACTGGTTTTTGTTTTGTTGTTGTTGTTGTTAAGTGCTGATGAGTCTCTTTTGACTCATAGTGACCCAGTTGAGAGTTTCCAAGAAGTGGCTGGTGAGTTTGAACCACTGACCTTGTAGTTGTGCTATATGGCTTAAGGAGGAACAGAGAGAATAAACACTACACATAGTAAATGTGACTATCATTCTGGAACCTAGTGCAGCCTTACCACATCAGCAGGGACTGAGAAATTGGACTTAAGTTTCTTTTAAGTATCTTATTTGTTGAAGGAAGTAGAGTTTTAAGTGACTGATATTGGAAGCATCAACAAGGTTAATCATCCTCCACAAAGGAACACATTGTATCTTCTGGTATTTTCCTAGGTTCCCACCCCTGTCAACCTAGGTTATTTATGGAATGAAAACAACAAAAACAACCAACTTGAGTCTATTCATTAACAGGATAGTATAACAGCTATTGAAGACAGATTAGAAACACAGCAAAATGTTACCCCAATACTTCCTGAAGTTGGTGGGTGGTCTGGTTTGTTAATTGTAGAAGAAACCTCTTAGAAGAAACAGCAAGAATGCGGAAACTAAATAAAAATTAGGTTCCAAGATAGACTACTTAAACTTGATCATTATGAATGTGAAAGGGCCTTTGGACAAGTAAAGCACAAGTTACTTACTTTTTGTGTAATAGTCTCTCACCTATTAACCCCTTACCTGACATCTAAGCATCAAAGACATGCTAATCAGCAATCTGCGTTGAATTTGATCCCACTGGAAATTTAATTGCTATTGTTTCTTAGAAAAAGCACGTTTCTCTTGGCTTCCATTTTTTAAGGAAATGCTTTGATTGCTGCATTCTTTCCAATCAAAGGCTCAGGGAAGACTTCCAGAGTAGGAAGGAAGCTGTGTGCATGTATGTCTGTTGTAAACCTGGATAACGACTACTCAGGATTTCAATTTAGAATTTAGTGTTGGAGCACAGTGGAAATCTCATGCTGTAAGAAGCAAGTAAAACTCAGAAGATTGCTGTTCTAGCTGCAGAATCAAGGTCAGTACTAGGAAGCTTTAACCTTGTTGTTTTCAGTTTTTCCTATATGAAATATACACATTTCGATTAAACTTCTCCTTCTGGTATGTTGTTGTTGAGTACTGTCGAGTCAGTTCTGACTCATAGCAACCCTGTATAGGGGTTCCGAGGAGCAGCTGGTAGGTTTAAACATTGACCTTGTGATTCAAACCAATCTTGCAGTCCAGTGCTTACCCTACAGCTCCATATCAGGACTTCTCACTGCCCATAGTATTAGAAAAACACTAGGCATTCATTTTTGGCTACTGGGAACATGTCAGGAAGCAAATTTAGGTCAATTAATATTTGTGGAATTATAGAAGAAATTAAAGTTTGATAGCTAGGGCTCTATGGTAAGGACTATAGCTGGTGAAAATAGTTCAATGCAAAACGACTATGTATAGTACCTGCCACACATTCTGATCATTCACATTGATTGATTGTCTTCTAAATTAAACAGGAAACTATCCTTAGAGTCACTGGCTCTGAGCTTCAAATGAAAATGAGCTTTTGTTGTTGTTGTTAAGTGCCATCAAGTTGGTTCCAATTCTTAGTGACCATGTATAGGGGTTCCGAGGAGTGCCTTGTGGATTTGAATCGCCAACCTTGTGGTTAACCATCCAGTGTTTAGCCTAGAGTGCCACACCAGAGCTTATTGTAGGGTTCTGAATAGTCTAGTGAAAATGATGTGCCAACGATTCCATGCCTTAAGCTTTCTGTATCATTTGTTTTTCACATGAAAACGTAGAATATTTCAGGAAATTGAGAAGAGATGAAGAAGGAAATCTGAGAGCAAAAGTTTTCTCTGAAGCGCCACCTGCTCTTTGTAACCCTCAGACTCAAATTAGTGGAGCCAGCTCCAGTTGCGTGTGCCTAGTTAAATTCAGACCTTGAATTTTACCAACTCAGACTTTCTTTGGCAAAAAAAAAAAAAAAAAATGCTGGAAATTATTTTCTTGACTTTTATCAGAGAAGACATTAGCATTTACTTCAAAATTCTCTTTTTGACATTTGAAGTCCATAGTAAGAAGTTTAAAAAAAAAAAGGAAAAAACCCCTGTCCCCCACTTGCATTACCATCCCAACTATGTGCAAAAGTCTAAGAAGTAATTTCAAAAGCAAATAATTCCTCTTTGTATTTGGAAATAAAAAGAGAGTCTAGTCACTATTTCTTAAGGATGGTCAATATCAGCTTTGTCTCCAGGGTTTTCTCTGTTTACTGACTAGGGCTACTATTGGATTTTAAACTAAAACAGCTTACAGATTCAGGACAAAGTGCTAAGGGGAATGATAAAGCTAGGGGTCCTTTGGTCACAAAAGATTTATCCGTGTTCCCTAGAAAGCAAAGATACCTCAATTTGACATGTTCAACCTTGCATTCATAAAACATTTGTTCTTTTCTTTCCACTCCATAGTGAAAGATATAAAACCCAATCCAAGCCCATAGCTTTCCAGACGATTCAGATACCCAGGGACCTTATAAGACACAGTTGTAGTTGTTAGGTGCCATCGAGTCGGTACCAACTCATAACGACCTTATGCACAGCAGAACGAAACACTGCCCGATCCTGGGCCAGCCTCATAATGGTTGCCATGCTTGAGACTGCCACTTTGCCAGTCCATCTTGCTGGGTGTCTTCATTTTTTTTCTGACCCTCCACGTTACTAAACATGATACCCTTCTCCAGCGACTGGTCCCTCCTGATAATATGTCCAAAGTATGAGAGACGAAATTTGGCCATTTTGGCCTCCACGGTGCACTCTGGCTGCACTTCTTCCAATACAGATCTATTGGTTCTTTTGGCAGCCCATGGCACTTTCAATATTATTCTGCAACACCATAACTCAAAAGCATCAATTCTTCTATGGTCTTCCTTATTCACTGTCCAGCTTTCACATGCATACAAGGTTATTGAAAATACCATGGCTTGGGTCAGGCGTACCTTAGTCCTCACAAGCTGACATCTTTGCTCTTCAACACTTTAAAAAGGTCTGGTGCAACAGATTTGCCTAAGGCAATACGTCGTTTGATTTCTTGACTGTTGCTTCCATGAGTGTTGATAGTTGATCCAAGAAGAATGAAGTCCTTGACAACTTCAATCTTTTCTCTGTTGATAAGAATGTTGTTTATTGATCCAGTGGTGAGGATTTTTGTTTTCTTTACATTGAGATGTAATCCATAGCGAAGGCTGTGCTCTTTGATCTTCATCAGTAAATGTTTTAAGTCCTCTTCACTTTCAGCAAGCAAGGTTGTATCATCTGCACATTGCAGGTTGTTAATGAGTCTTCCTCCAATCCTGATGGCACATTTTTCTTCATATAACCCAGCTTCTTGGATTATTTGTTCAGCATACTGGTTGAATAAGTATGGTGAAAGAATGCAACCCTGTCACATAGCTTTCTTAATTTTAAGCCATTCAGTATTCCCATGTTCTGTTTGAACTGCTGCCTCTTGGTCCATGTACAGGTTCCTCATGAGCGCAATTAAGTGTTCTGGAATACTCATACTTCACAATGTTGTCCATAGCTTGTCATGATCCATGCAGTCGAAAACCTTTGCGTAGTCAATAATTAGGATGAGATAAAATTTACTTCCCTGTGGATTTGAGGACTGAAGCCAGCTGTTTTTTTTTTTAAAGTTTTTATTGTGAATTATGTGTTAGTTTACATGGGTGAACATTATCTTTATATTTATCCTATCATACTTTGTTTCATGGCAATGATCACAATCCCCTGCATGCATCACCAAACACCCTAAGGGTACACCCCACACTCCTGCTCCCTGGCCACCAGCACACAACCCCTCTCCTTCCCTGAGCTCAGAGTCCCCAGCCACTCCTTCTGTCCACGTCATTGCTTCTGCCACCATCCCTAGTGTCACTGCCTCTCCAGACAAGGTCTCGCACTTCACTTTTCTCCCTTGATGGTTCCAGGGATCTCCACTCCTGGACTGCAGAAGCAGCCACTCCCCTCCTTTTGTTACCAAACATTTGCATTTACCTTTCCAACACTCACTGTTAGACCTGATAGCAATCATTCCCTATTGAACCACAGGAGTTCTTTTCCCCTCACCTTTTATTAACCCCATCCATACAGGTTGGAAACAATTCAGTGGAGGTTCTACCTTTCCCTGCATCCTCTGGAGCTAGGTTCCCTATTGAAAGCTTGTAAGCCAGTCACTTATTGCCTTTGTAGTCCCCCCACTTTGGGTAGCCAATGTCTAAGTTCCCACTCCCTTTCGACCCTGTGTACCAAGGGGGTGGGAATGATCCTCACTGTAGAGATTTGTCCGCTCTTTTGTCATACTGCATCCACAAGCATAAGTCAAGATCATCTACTTATACTGGATTAGTCCTGTTTTTTTTCCCCTGTTCTTTCTTCCTCTAGTCGTGTTCTGATCATCCAGCCATTGATGCCAGGTCAAATGGGTACTATCTGCAAGTGTGGGTGTTCTTGTG